>NC_084472.1:54003051-54306676 GCF_027409185.1 Cynocephalus volans
TATGAAGCCTGTTCCCATGCTAAAGGAGTTAGGCAGGGCTTTGGTGGCCCTCTGAGGAAGGCTGAGGCTATCTGCATTTCTAACCATAAGGTTATTACTACTGACAGTCCAAAGTAAAGCAGAAATATTAAGAATGATGGAGTAAAGCTCCTGTAGCAGAAGAAAAATAGAACATTCATAAAAAGTTTTAGAGGTCAGAGCATAGCAGTAAATTGCAGACTATGATTTAAAGTTTGCATGACAGCCAGTTGCCTTTGTCCCTTGGAATTTGCAAAAGTTAGGTTTGTTAAGTTTTGGTCAGCTGTTTCAGAATTCTTTGATTATGATAGCTTAATACATCACATTCTAATTTCCTCATATTATTGTCCTTCAGAAACACATGTTCCATCTCCATTTTTAAATTCTGTAAGAAAGACAGGTAAGTAGCACATTCAGAAACTGATTACCCAGTTTGTAAATGGCCCAGACATTTGAATTTTCCTGCCACCTGCTTCTGAGATGAAACTCAAATAAATATGTTTTGTACTTATTTGTTAAAAGTTCTGGTGGGAAAAATGTGAATGGCAAAGAAAACTGAGGTTACTGTCTCTTGCTAGTCAAACTGAAGCTTCTGTGTTGACTGTGGTGGATCTAAACTTGCTCTTCTGCCCACTGAGGGGTGACATCTGTGACATATACACGTGATGTTAATTTGTTGAAGCTAAAGACCACTCAGGAGTACAACAATAATACATGTTATTAGTTTAAATTAAAAAGTAAATCTATTCATGACGCCCTATTGTATTATCCATTACAAAAGGCCTTTTGATAGTTTTCATGTGAGCTTGTGAATTAATTAAGGGCCAGCACTCAATAGGACCTGGTGCTGGTCCCTGCAGTATGTGAAAGTGAAACCTCTACATGGGAATTTAAATAGATTTTAACTTGCTGAGGGGGTAGCAATTACTTTTATCAACACTGAACTTCTTGTTTAAAACCAGCAAATATCCTTTCCAAAGTCTAAATTAAATAAGACATTTAATGAATGTATTCTTTAATTTCCCAGTATCAGACAAAGGCTGATGTCTTTAATCATGACATATTTAAGTAGCTGAAATCAAACATATAATTAAACTCTGTAAGAAAATAAAATAGGAACTCAGATATCTGTGGAGTATTATATGAAGACATCAGCAATTCTCTGACTCATTGATAATGGAGTTGGTCCTTCAGAATGGTTTGCACCATCTTGGAATTCTAACTGAAAACATAAAATCTCACTTGTGGCTACCCTTTCCATTAAGTATAATTTTTCCCAGCTGCAATGTGGGGAGAATTAGGAAAGTCTGTTTAACTTTTGCACAGAGAAGATTAAGGGCTCAGGAGAATGATACATAGGAAGGGTATATTTTGATGGAGGGATGGGAAGACATGCTATTTGGAGCTGTTGCAATACCATCCTGAGTGTCAGGGGAGAGTCTGGCAAAATGGGGATATGATTGGACTTTGGTGGTACTGCTTTGAAGACATCTCCTTCTCATTAGCACTAGCTCTGCACCAAACATGAGCAAATGCTGGCCTGGGGCTCTTGGTCATAGCAGGCAGAGCTGGAAAACTGTAGCAACAGTTGATTGGTATTCCGGTTTTTTCATAACTACATGCCCAGGAAGATAGGTAGGAAGACATAGACACATCCTGTCAAGTAGGACCTGAACTAAGCTGCTGCCTGATTTTGTGACCAGTTCTGCAGTCTTTCTGAGGTTTTTATAAGAGCTGGCTCTGGACTGTTTGCTGTGGGGATGTGGAGGGTCAGTGGAGACAGTAGCAAAACTACCAAAGAGAGAAACCTCCCACAAAGATGAGCCTAAAAACCAAAATGTGAAACTTAAACAGGAAAATCAACATCAAGAAGATCAATTTAATTAATTGGTAATCTTTGAAATTAAAATAATATAAAGTGAAAGTGATTTTTAAGTAAATATGCTTAAGATTGTTAAGGCAAATGAAGGAAAATCATTCATAAAAATTAACAAAATATGATGAAATAACCAGGCACAAATGAATAAAGAATGGGAGTTCATAAAAAATAAGCAACTAGAAATCTAACTTTAAAAAAAATTAAATCTAAATAAAAAGTATAGTAATTATAATTAAAAACTCAATGGATAGGAGATAAATTCTAGATTAGATACAGGCAAAGAGATAACTAGTAAATGAAGGTAAAAGAAAAAGTCATAGGTGTTTTTTTTTTCCTGGCAATATGGCTGACTAGAAGTGGTCAGCCCTCATCTCCAGTGCAAAAAAAGTCAAAAACAACAAATAGAGATAGTTACCTGTAGAGTAGAGGGTTTAGGAGAAAACAACAGAATCCAGCTAAACAGTAAGGAAACCCCTCCAAGACTGGAAACTCAAGACAGCAACATAGAAAGACAGGGGAAAAACATGACCAGGACTGGCATGCAGAATGGAGAAACCCTGCACTGCTGGGGCAAGGTAGGTAGGGGGCTGATGGCTGGCACTCCCACCACAGACACCTACAAATCAGGCTGCAAAGTAACTGCATGACCCTCACAGACAGTGAGCCCAGCATGTGGATTGGCTAAGAACCCATATGATTGTATTTTGCTAGAGGAGAACTATACTCAGAGTCACCTCCACTTTTTTTGGTCCTTGGAACAAATGAAAATACAAGCACAATTTACCAAAACCTATGGAATACTACAAAAGCAGTAACAAGAGGGAAGTTTATTGTAATAAATGCCCATATCAAAAGTATAGAAAGTCTTCAAATAAACAACCTATTTACACCTCAAAGAACTAGAAAAAACAACAATCCAATTCTAAAATTAGTAGATGGAGAGAAATAACTAGATCAGAGCAGAACTAAATGAAATAGAGACCAAAAAATAAAAAAAGAAAAAAAAATACAAAAGAGCAACAAAACAAAAAGTTGGGTCTTTGAGAAGATAAACAAAATAGACAAACCATGACCTAGACTAACTGTAAAAAGAATAGAGAAGACCCAAATAACAAACATTATAAATGAAAAAAGAGACATTACAACAAATATCACAGAAATACAAAAAATCATTAAAGACTATTATTAACAACTATATGCCAACAAATTTGAAAATCTGGAGGAAATTGCTAAATTTCTGGATACATACAGACTACCAAGACTGAACCAAGAAGAAATAGAAAACTTGAACAGACCATAATGAGTAACAAAACTGAAGAAGTAATAAGCAGTCTCCCAACAAAGAAAAGCCCAGGAAATTCAAACTTAGCAGTAATCACAATAGATATAAATTGAATCCATCTATCTATTAAAGGACCGAGGCCAGCAAATTGTATTAAAACAAAAGAACAACAACAACAAACCAAATCCAGAAAATTTCTAAAACAAAGTTACCAATGGAAGGTGTTTTAGTCCGTTTCGTGTTGCTATAACAGCAACACCTGAGACTGGGTAATTTATAAGGAAAAGAGGTTTATTTGTTTGGCTTACGATTCTGGGACAGCTGCATCTGGCTCGGGCCTCAGGCTGCTTCTACTCATGGTGGAAAGTGGCAGGCAGCCGGCGGGTACAAGCAGATCACGTGGTGAGAGGAAGCAAGAGAGAGAGAGAGAAGGTGCAAGGGTCTTTTAAAGCAACGAGCTCTCGCGGGAACTAATCGAGCCAGAGCTCACTCATTAATCCCCCCTCCCCCAGAGAGAGCATTAATCCATTCATGAGGGATCCGCCCCCATGACTCAATCAGTTTCCAACACTGCCACATTGGGGATCAAATTTCCACATGAGTTTTGGAGGGGACAACAGATCCAAACTCCATCAGAAGGTTAAAAAGAAAAGTTTGGGAAATGATATTTAAGGCATATGTTAATCAAAGGAAGCTTTACAATATTAATAACAAATAAAATAGAATTTAATCAAAAAAAGGTGACTAAGGAAAAAGTCACTGCATCAAGTTAAAAACAATCTATGAAGAAGATGCAGCAAGCATAATCTTGTATGCAGCTAGCATACAACCCTGAGATATATAAAGTAAAAACTAAAAGAATTAGAAGTTAACAAAACCACAGAATGTAAGATTTTAATACACTTCTACCAAAAATTGCCAAATTAAGTAAACAATAATTAGAAAATCTATGGAAGATTTGTTCAACATGACAAAAAAATGACATTAAGAAGTAATCATGTATTAGGATACAACTTTTAAACAATTTTGTTATTAAGTTTCTATTATTAAAAGCAATTAAGATAAAAATCAACTAAAAATTTCAGCATATTTGGGGACTGAAGCATGCACTGTCAAAGAATTCATGGATTAAAGATGATTTTGTGACAGAATGAGGTTACCAGAGGTGGGAAAGGTGGAAGGGGAGGTGGGGGAAGGGAGGAATTAGTAAAGGGCCATGAAAAATGATTACACTGCAAAATGCTGAAATACTAATTATCCTGCTTTGAGCATCACATATTGCACACAGGTACTGATATGCAACTCTGTAGCCCACAGATATGTACAATCAATTATGTTTTAGTTAAAAAATGATAATTTCATGATAGAAATAACAAGATAATTAGAACTGATGTCAGTAACAGAACCACATATTATGAATCACAACTTGTAATATATACTTGTAATACTTAGAGGTGAATTTATAGCTTATACTTCCATTAAGAAAATAAACAAGATGAAAGATAAATGAATGATTAAAATTAAGAATATAGAAAAAGGGCAGCAGAGAAAACCCAGAGAATATAGAAGAAATTTGATAATAAAATTGAGAGAAAAAATTAATAGTAAACAAAGAAACAATGGAGAAGGTCAATAAAAATCAAAGTCGTTCTTTAAAAAGACTAATAAAATGTATAAGATATTTGGCAAGACTGAACAAAATAACAAAAATAGATACAGTAGTAATTTTTAAAATCATTAGTAAATACCATGGATAATTTTATGCAAAAAAATGAATATATAGAAAAGAATAATAACTTGCTAAAAATATGCAAATTACCAAAATTGACTTAAAGATAAATAGAAAACCTAAATAAAGAACAATATAATATCATTTTAAAAATTAAGTCACCAGACAAAAGTCTCTGCCCCCCATAGATCCAGGTAGTGCTGCAAGTGCATTTTACATAATGTTCTGGAACAGATAATTTGTATATCATACAAACTTTTGCAGAAAATAGAAACAGAGAATAAGTTATTAGCTACAATAGTGAGAGAACCACTCTAACTCCCACCCCTTGATTCCCGGACCCGAGTGTCCTGGCTCTGGAAGACACAGATGCATATATTGGTCTCTGATTCCAAGCCTATATGTATCCTTTAAGACAGAACACCATCCTTTCCAGGTGTGGTATTCCAATTGGTGCTGTAACTTAGCCTTGGGTAAGACATTTAAGCTTTCATTCAAGCCAGTCATCTCTAAGTGAGGGGACACGTAGTGAGACTGGTGGGATCCACAGGCATGAGCCCGTCGCTGCACTTCTTTTGCAGTGAGCCAAGTTCCTCAGTTAGATGCGATGCTGTTCCAGAACAATGAGCACGGCATTCTGTGAGCACGGTGGTGCCAAAGAAACACTGCAGGTGGAGAAGAAAAATCCATATCAGGAATACTCGTTCGTTCAAATTAGACAGATCCCTGCCCTCTTTATGACAGGAGAGATCCAGTATAATCAATGGGACCACAATGAGGACTCGATGTTTGTCTCTGCTGTTGGAACATTAGGCACTCGCCGGTAGCGTTAGCCAGGTCAGCCTTGGCAAGGCCAAGTCCTTGTTGTCCAGCCCAGGCAGAGTATTCATCCCCATCCCCGCAACCCTGTTTTTCATGGGCCCACTAGAGAAGCGCAGGGGTGGACAGGGAAAGAGGTGGACTGTTGTGCTCGGAGCACATCATTTTGCAGAGCCTCCTCTGCAGTGAATGCCCTTAAATCAACATTCACAAGGGACACAAATATCTTCACAATTTGTGTCCACATACTTCCCCCCCCAACTTCCTTGTCACCAATCTTCCAACCTTGACTACCCAGCCAAACTATTAGCAACTTCCCATGAAGTTAATATAAGCCTGGCCATCTCTCATTCCAGAGCTAATGGGCAACCAAATGTGTTGAAAACATTTTTCCACTGGGAGGATTTTCCTCCGCTACTATCCTTCACTGTTGGAATGGTACCACGATATCGTGCCAACCCATCTATAAGCCAGGCTTAAGGGTTTTTTCTTTAGTCAATTAATTATATGGAACTTCTAAGGATGCAATAGGCATAAATTAACGGAGAGGAGGAAATACAAAAGGAGCAAGGGTTAAAGGAATCTGTGGTACCTCCTCATGAAAACATATATGAGAAAATTAAAGCAATATCATGTCATGGATCATGGAATTTTAAAGTGGAAAAGGAACTCTTGTTCATGCTCTCTCCCATGCTAGGGATGCCTTTTACAATGTCCCTGACAGGTCATGAATCAAGCCCTGCTTTAACACCTAACAGTGGCAGGAGTTCACTCCTTCACAGAGCAGCATGTTCTGTGGAACAGTGTGGAAGGTGTTCAGTTCCTATTGAGCAGAAGCCCCTGCTACTGTCACTCACTGTTTTCAGCTTCCATAGCATCACATAAAAAGTTCACCCACTTCTACATGACAGCCCTTCAAGTGTCTGAAAACAACAATCTGGTTCCTCTTCAGACTTTCCTCCTGCTGGAAATGTGTCCTCAATTCCTCTAGAAAGGGAGGAATTTGGCCATTCTTGAATACTTGTTATATATGCCTGGTGCTTTACACACAGGGTTTTACATAATCTTCGAATTCTCTGTGATTATCCATATCCCAGATAGGGAAACTGAGGCTCAGGGAACTTACATAACTTAGCCCAAGGTCACAAGGTTAATAAAGCAGCAAAGCTCATTAAGTCTGACTGGCTAAGCCCATGGGCTGTCTGCTACTCAATGATGCTTGTGAGACATGAAGTCTCCTAGGACACCAAAGCCTTCCCTGCCTTCTCCTGCTTTCTACGTTCTACCGTGCACTTCCAAAAATGTGATGCTGAGAACTGGACACAACGTAATGATTTATAATAGCCCTTTGTAATATTTTAGCTTGGTTTTATCCTCTCTCCTATCCTTTGAGATAAGCAGGAAAGGCATTAGACATCTCAAAGGAAACTGGGGCTCAGTATGATGGATTGCCTAAAGAAATCAACCAACTCTTCAGTGAAAGAATTGGGATGGAAACTTGAATCTTCACACTCAACATCAGCCCCCTCCTTTGCACCAAGATGCCTCGCCATGATCCAGAATTTATCAACATTAGGAACAGGTCCCACCCTAATTAATCTGGACTTAAGTATCAATTAACATAGCCTGAAATAGCCTTAGATTCTTTAGCAGCCAAATGACACTATCACCTTATATAAATTCTTTAGTAAGTAACCCCTTCGCTGACAATCTCTTTTTCTGTTTTACAAAAACTGCTGCAACATCATATCCTCTCCTTGTGCAATTCAGTTTGCACCCATCCTCCATCCCCTGTGCTCAAACCCACAGCCCCAGCCTGGGAGGGTATGCTGAAATATCACTGAGTCATCCAATGTCATAGCTAGTCCTGTTAGAACTGGGTCACTTGCACCCTTTATGAGCACATTGACTGTCATCATGGAGTTGTTGATAACATTGCTCAAGCACAATGCTGAAGACTAAGCCCCAAAGCATGGATTCCAAGCACAATTTCCTGAGAAAATATGACTGCAGTGGAGAGAAATCAATGTATGTTCAGATGCCACCATTGTACCATGACTGTGACGACTGGGGGTGTGTGGAGCAGCACAGGCGTCAGTCCCCCAGGAGATATATTCCCTACATACAGCGGGTGAGGCTGGTGGATTTGGAAGGAATGAGATACACATGGAGACATCCCCCACATCCTCCTGACATAAAATCCTTATCCTAATTCATCACAGATCATGCTCAAGGTCACAATGAAGGTCATTCAATGCCATTGCTTTTCCCCACCTCTGATTCATTGGTGGAATTTAAGTTTCTTGGAAAAATCCACCCCAGCTTCCTTGCTTTGGAGGCTCCTCTTAACTGAAGAAAAACAGTCCCCCCGCCCCAACCCCCTCACAGAGCTTGCCTCTCTCTAATTGCTTATACCCTCTCTTTTTCCTGTTACCATTTTCTCCCAAACAGATGGTGTTTATAGACAGAAAAGAAATGGAAGTTATTCAGCTGAAAGCCTGGTAATCAATACCCAGAAATCTACCCTCTGAAGACACCAGCCAGAGGGGGTCTTTTATGGATGCAGCCACTAAAATATCTCTGAGCAGAGACCAACAAGCCTGGCTGGACTGTGGCCTAGGGACAGGATGACAGCCAGTGTTCTTGCAGCTGTTTAAGTGGGATTAATACGTGTGTTCCTGGCTTGCTTTTTCCTGCTTCCCTTTGGACTTCCAGGACTGTGTGTGTGAGTTTTATGTTCATGTAGCCAGTAGCAAACAGAGACCTGCTTTTCCCTGAGCTGGTGGTCAAGTGCACTGCTGGGAGGCATATATTGAACTCCTGCTCATTTCTTGTACTCTACTCTCCACTTGTTGCTGCAGGGGACCCAAGAGAAATGCCGAGGCTCTTAAGCCGAGGAGCAAGCTGCACTGCTAGGGCTGTCTGCCCATTTGGAAATGTCCTAGGCAAGGTAGAAACAAGACAGGAGGCAGAGAAGGAGTGAGGGGAGAGTGTGTTTGTGTTTGCTTAGTGGGAACTACAGGAAAAATCATCAAATGTGGAATTAAACACAAGCAGACATTTGGTACCAGGAATCTTGGGGGCAGATGGAAGGGAGGTTTAGATTTAAGGTGAGAGAGGGGTGGGACCTAATTTCTGAACCAGTCACCAGGGGAGTTAGAATGGAGGGGTCCAAATGTGGGAAGGGAGTATGGTGGCATGGGGGTCCCAGGCACTGAGATCATGAAAAGGAACACAGGTGCCCTCATAATCCCAGAAAGAGGGCTCTATTAGTCCCAGACAGGCTTCTTAGTGGGTCAGAGGCCTGTCTCTAAGGGGGTTTAGCAACACACAGATTTTAAGGCAGCCCCAAACCTTAGCCACTAACAATTTCAGGAATCTCTCTGTGCCTCCTTTTTTTTCCCATAAAAAGATAATTTCTCTTTAGGCCAGTGCCTAAAATGTCTGTAGTAAAGGGAACTATGTTTAAACTATAATTATACCAAAATTATACAATTTTAGATATAACGTACTCATAATACTGTAATGAGGCAAGGCCTGAAATGCAGCAGGTTCAGCTGAGGGAAACAATATCACAGGGAAATTAGAAGCTTTGTATTTAGGTGGGACTTGGGATGGTAACTCATATGAGTCCATCCATGCAAATGCATCTTACTTAAGGTGTGAGAAGTTTGGTTATCAACATGCAAAAATGGCAGGATTTCTATTATGTAAGGGATCCAGTGCAGAGAACTCAAAGGACCCTGAGGGACTTGAAGGGGGAGAAGGAGGAAGGGACAGGAAAGGAACGGTGCAAAGACAACCAGGGCTGGCCACTGAAGGATGAGGACTGCACAGGCTCGTGGCCTTAGCCAGAACCAGGCTTGGTTCAAATGAGCAGGTGGAAGACTTTGGCTCAGTGAAGGATTGTCACGTCGCCAGTCAATGAAACTGTTTGCTCAGCTTCAAACCATGTCTGTGGATATTGACTTGGGTACTGAAACTTCACTGCCAGGTCAGTTGCTAATTAAATATACTGCAGGTTGAGACTTGGTCTCTCCTCTCAAGCTATGTACAGTCTGGGTGGGGAGATTAAATATCAACAAAACAATGAGAAGACAGTGACAGGCTGAACTGTGCAGGTTCCACGCACAAGCCATGTAGTGGAGGCAGAGGCCCCAGGGCTGGGACAGCCGGAGACCCCCTGGAGGAGTGGGATTTGGGGCTGAGCCTTGCAGAGCTGCATGTGTATAACCAGAGCCACTGGCAAGGGCATTCCTGGCCAACAGGACAGCAAGAGTAAAGGGAGAGACTAGCTTCCCAGGAATGAAGTGCTTGTGGCCAAAGGGAGCAGGTCAGTCCCAAATGAGGGCACACTTAGGGAAGGTTCTGACAGGAACAGCTCAAACAGAGTCAGATTCCCAGGGAAGTGTGTTGATTTCCTGAGGGTGGGACAGAAATCAGTGACATGGAAGGGCAGGAAGGTCAAAGTCAGTGTCTGGGTAGAGGAAACCACTTCAGAAAATGTAAGGAAAGCAGGACAGGCTGGGAGGTGGGGGTGGGGGTGACAGTTGGCATCTGGGTTAGGGGAGGTGAAGTTGGCAAAATGCTAAGTGGATTAAGGGCTCATTCATTTCTTGTTTAAAAGGGTAACAAATTCTACTACTAATAAAAATGTAACTTCATCTTACTCTCCATAAGGATTACAGACTTTTGGGAAATCAGGCAATAAGTCCACACACGCAAAAACAAAACAAAACAAAAACTCAAGCTGGTGTTTTTTGATCAATTTTCAAGCTGTTCCTCTCAATTGCTTCAAGCCTGTGCAGACAGCCATGTCCTTTAGTGTCAGATTCAGATGTTATCAGCCCTGTCCTTTGGAAGTCACTGTAGCTGCCACATTCTTAGCTGAATGATGACAAATATTGTGGCAGTTTTAATCTTTTACTCTTGTCCTTTTCATACATACCACTTTAATGGCAAGGCAATGAGATTACTGGCATTAATGTCTTCCTGTCCCCAAGCTCATTCGTGGATTGTTTTGCCTGGGGTTGAAAAACAAAACAAAATAAATCAGAAATGCATCTTCCTTCAGACTAGGGGGATAGTTTTTGGTATTAGCATTTTAAAAATTAAAATTAAAATTGGTTAATCTGGTTTCTTTAGAATATAAGAAAGTTAAAAGGTGATTTTTTTTTTTTTTGGCTCAAATTAAAGAATGTCCTCATGACAAAGTCTACTGTTAACTCAACCTGTTTTGTTAGGATAGTTAGGCCTCAAGAACTAAAAACCCAACATGATTAGGAAAATTGCAGTCTGAGTTGTTATTAAATTCATGACTGGATTCATCAAATGTGGAATGTGATCGGGATTCCCCGCTAGCCAAGCTGAGCCAGGTTTATCACCTGTACGCCATGCACAAGGACTAACAGTTAACTTTAATTCTGAAATATCAAAACAAGCAGGTACTCCAGAGAGCCTCCCCAGGTACACTGCATCCACTAAACTAGTTTACTAACAGCCATTAGCCATCCATTTTACCTGAGAAGTCAGTACACGGTGAAAGGCCAAATATTTCAGGCAAAAGTGAAACATATGAGACGTCACCAAGTGCCAGTGACACAGCAGCATTTTAAAGGCATCCTCTGGGCGATTTTGAAATGACCACCAAAATTCTAAATGTACACATATTTAGATACAGCAATTCTGTTTTTAGGACTATATCATGCAGAGATACTCACAAATGTGTACAAAGATCATGTATGAAGATGTTCATCACAACATTGTAGGCAATAGCAAGAAGTGGGCAATAATTTAACCATCCATAGGGGACAGGTTAAATAAATGATAGCACTTTCATACAAAAGGGTAATGTTCCATCAAAAGAATAAGGTAGATAAAAAAATAAGATAGATGTATATGTAGTGACAGGAAAATATCCTGAGCATTTTTTTAGTGAATAGAGCAAGTTTTGGAATAGAATGGGATCTCAATGAAAAAAGGAAAAACTAAAAGCACCCACACATGCCCCTGTGGGTAAGAGCACAAACTCTGTAGTCAGAGTGCCTGGGTTTGAGTCGTAGCTCTGCTAGTTATTAGCTGGTCACCATGAGAATGTGGAGGAGGCCCTGGTAAAATGAAAATGTGTAATAAGAGTACCTGCCTCATAGGCACATGATAGGCCTTTGGAAAATAATGGACATACTGTTAGTCATGATCAGCTCTGGGGAGCTGGACACGAAGGAAAGGGCAACTTTAATTTTCACCATATTCATTTCCAGAGTATTTTATAGTTTTTAAAGAATATTTAAACAGGACATTTAAAAGATGTTCTCTCTGAACTAGAAGCCATATGTTAACAGATGATAACTCTTGGCAAATCTTCAGCAGGCTGAGGATTAATGAAGGGTGAAGATATCAGTGTAGTCAGGCCCTCCAGATACCCTGAGACTCTCCTGTCTGGAAAGAAAGGCCTCCATCAGCAAGCCAGAACCATGGGGAGGAGGATCCGGTCCACAGGAAAGCCATGACTGTGGGAAGGAGGACCTGGTCCACAGGAAAGCCATGACCGTGGGGAGGAGGACTTGATCAACAAGAAAGCCATGATCAGTGACAACTACACAACTCTCAGCACAAATGACTCTGTCCAACCTCCTCACACTAAGAGACTTGACCAAACTCTACCATGGCTTCCGTTGGCCCAACACTGGGTTCCTAGCATGACCTCATACCTTCTTAAAATGCCTGCTTGAGAGAGCTCAAAATAATTTACTTCTTGTTCCAGCTAAAACCTGACTATAGGCCCTTGAGCTCCCTTTTCTTAGAGAGTTACTTTAGAAAACTTACAATTATAAATCCTTTCTCACAAGAGATAGCTCCCTTGTGTCCCAGTCTCTGTGGGAGGGTAAGAGCCTAAATTTGGTGCGCACATTACTCGATTTGCAGAACTAGCGTCTTTTGTAAAGATATGAGAAGTTTGTTTTTCCTTTGGGTAAGTGCCAATTAGCAGACAAAGAGGGCTAATCATATTGACTGCTCTGCCTTTATGTTTTTCAGTACTTTTCCTTCGGCACAACCCAGAGTTTAAAAAGCTTCTTGCCTTTTTTTCAGTGGAGTTGAGCTTAGTTCTATACTGAAGTCTCTCTCCCCTACTGCAGTAGTCTGAATAAAATCTGTCCTGGTGGCTTTAACAGCTCTTTGGCTCTGTTTCTCTTTGACACCCCTGGTGAGGGAGGACTTGGTCCACAGGAGAACCATGACCAAGGGGGAGGAGGACCTGTCCGAGTAGTATTTACTAAACCTCTGCCTCCCAGAAGAAGAGGCTAGAGGGGACTCACTAGGCAAAAGACAACTGAAACATGCAGGAGGTTTTCCTCACATGAATGTCATAATAGCTCCAAGTATGTTGTAAAGTACCAGGAGACATGCTAAGCCCTTAATATACAGCATCTCCTTTAATCCTTAGAGCAACTTTATAAGGTAGGTGTCATTATCTTCCTGGAATCCAAACCTCAGAAAGATTAAGAAATTTGCCCAAGGTCACACAGCTCATAAGTAGCAAACCAGGAGTCAAACTCCAGTGTCTCTGTCTCCAAAAGCTTATCCATGGCCTGGATAAAGAACATAGTAGCTGTGCAAATGGCATACAGCTGAAATTTGTTGTCCATGCTGGAAAATTTTCTCTCCACAGAAAGTAGCTACATCTTAGTATATGTCATTAGTAATGACATTATTAAAACAAAAATAACAGCGTACACCTCTGTAGGAAAACACTCAGCCTATTTCTCCCCAATCTGAGTTTTGGGCCACTGAACTGGGTGGCTGTTGGACAAATCACAGAACCCTGCCTTCTTCTCTTCATCGCACCCCTGGGTCTCTGAAATGCCTTTCCTGTGTATTCTCTCTCTCCCCAGCTAGGACATCAGCTCCCTATGGGTAGAGATGTTGTCTGTTTTATTAACTTCTGCATCTGAAAGTGCTTAGACCGTGGTTGAAGCTCAATAAATATTTGTTGAAGAAAGGAGGAAGGAAAGGAGAAAAGGAGGGAAAGAGGGAGGGAAGGAAGGAGAAAGAATGGATGGAAAGGACAGAAAGGAAGAAAGGAAGGAAGAAAGGGAAGGAACTGAAATGGGATTTAGGGATTGACTGTCTCTAGTTCAATTCCCACTTCCACCCAGACATAATGGTGAGGTAGCTGTGGCCGGAGAGGTCAAGTGACCAGCCAGTGGAGAGCAGATCGCTATTTCTCAGTCAGGTTGACTGTTCCTTCTTGTTCGGTGGTGGTGATGAGAGAGAAGAGGGGACAGCTTTGGGAAGAGCTTACATTTTACAGGGTTTCTCAACCTCTGCACTATTGACATTTGGGGCCGGAAAATCTTTTGTTGTGTGGTGCTGTACTGCCCACTGTAAGCTGATTAGCAACATCCCTGGCTTCTAACCACTTGGTGCCTGTAGCGCTGCCCCCACCCTCATCTCAGTTGTGACAACCAAAAATGTCTCCAGGCATTGCCAAATGTCCCTGGGGGCAGGAGTGTGGGCAAAATTGGCCAAGGTTGAGAACCGCTGGGTTAGCAGACAATGACAGTTATGACTGGCCCCCAACTAGTTAAGTAATATTTAAAATTCAGAGCTCAAACAGAAGTGAGGGACATATCAAGCTTTTAGGATACTCAAAACCATGGCACATACTTTGGAGACAGCATGAATCTTGGGATCTGGCATGGTTCCAAACTTCAGAGGCAGAGGAATATTCATCAGTGTGATGACTCAGGAAATGAATGTTCTCGTGGTCTGCTTGTCATCCCAGGTAAGAAGTTAATAAATGTAATAAGAAAATTGATCTCTATGCACATGGTGAAAGAGAATCTAATGAGCAATAAGCCAGGCAGATTCAAAAGCCTCCAATTATTCTCCCTAATACAGGCACAACCATTTTCCAACACAATTATGGACTTGAAACCCCACAGGGGAATTCAGTGGAAATCATTTAAACATTTATTTGATGTGAAACCTCTGACCCAAGCAATTCATAGAGCAATTAAAGAAGTGGAGCCTGGAAGATTTGGTGGTAACATAGTTTTGGGTTTTGTTGATAAATGGTCAGTATAAGTAATAATTGGTGGCATCTTAAATTAGATCCAAATGTGAATAAGAATCAAAGGTCCCATAGGACTCAATACCGGAAACTGTATTATTCAATATGCAGCGCCCATTAATAACCTGGAAGAGAAAGTAAATTTGACTTAGATTAAATTTGCAGATAATGCAAAATGAGTGAGAAATGGCAAATACAGAAGATAAATTAAAGTTAAAGTTAGCAAAGGACCTGGATATTTGATAACCTTGGTCAGAACTCAATAAGATGAAATTTAATGTGAAAAAGGAAAATATTACATGGTTTAGGTCTGGTTACGCATGAAGGTCCGATTAATCAGGCAGCACCCACAAGGGAGAGTTTGGGGTGGTGGTAGATAAGCTGCAGGGACACTTAGTATTCCTCCAACACACCTTGGAAGGTTGACCTAATACCTTAGCAGATTGTGTTTTAAGGGAGCTTTTTGCAGTAGGGAAAGTGGAAGATGCAAATCTGTTGCTCCTGCATTCCTAGTTCAGGGGTATAGAGTTTTGCTACAGGACAACAGAAACTTGGTGAAGTCTGTATCCTTGTACAGCTACAAGGTGACTCCGAACTTTGCCCACCATCGTCCTATTGTCACCATCATCATCACCATCATCATCACCTACTGAGTTCCTACAGATATCCCAACTCTCTTATAAAAACTTTATTTTGCTTTTTAAAAAATATCTTCACCACAATCAGGTATTATTATCCACATTTTACAGATGAGGAAACTGAGGCACAGAGAGGTTAAGTGTTTTGACCAGGGTCGCACAGTAAATGGCAGGGGGGATTATCAACCCGTATTCTTTGGGAAACAAACTGTAGTGGAAAGAACCTGAAATATAACCTAGGAGATTCCTAGCATGTTTGAGAAGTGACTCCTATCTGTAGGCAAGATCGGCCATCGTCAGAGAAACATGACATTTGCCCTCAATATGCTCCAATCTCCCTTTTGAGAACTTCCTTATGTTGTCTAGGAATGTATTTGGCTGTAATAAAAAAACTTAACAGTGGCTTAAATCAATAGGGGTTTATTTGTCACAGGTAACAAGAAGACAGAGGTGGACAGATACTAGTGAAGATTTCTCCTTTCAGCATCAGGGGGGATGTCCCTGTGTATTTCTTGGCCTTTCTCTCATGAGTGCAAGGTGGGTGTTAGAGTTTGGTAGAATGCCTGCACTCAAGCTTGGAAGAAGATGGAAGGACAATGCCATCCACATCTGGTTCCCTGTATCAGGAAAGCAAGAGCTTTCCCAGAACCCACCGCAAACTGACTTCAACTTGGGTATCACTGACCAAGGGGAGACTGGGAAAATAGGGAGCAGGATTGCTATGACTGGATTGAAGCATGATCCATTGCCTAAGCCTGGGCCTGGGGTTCTCCTTGCAAGAAGGAAAGAAGTGGGTATTGGTAAGCTACTAATGGTGTCTATGTTGGAGTGAGCAGGACTGAAGCTGTGTTGGGACCTAAAACCGCATGGGCTCTGAAAGATTTTAAAAGAACACAGTTGTTTTCATTTTTTTATTAGCATGCATTTCTCTGTCCCTCTTTTCCCATGGTTATTTGATATTTTGAACCTTGGTTATGGGGCAAGATGACATTATTTACATGAATGTGAAGTTGTTTTCCAGCCAGGCTGAAGCTTCAGACTTGCACGTTCTACCCAGACCCTGAGATAAGGACGGAAGCAGAAATCAGATGCAGCCTTAATGAGACCTTGCACCTGAGACCTTGTCAGAAGCCCTCACTGCTCACGTGCCCCCCTCCTGCTTTTCATTTCCCACGCTCTATTCCCTCAACCCTCTCTTTAGAAACCCTTCAGTAAACCTGAATCTTGGAGATGGCTGTAGCTTGGCCGTACTCCTTCAGGTTTACCGGGGAGATGGGTGAGCCTCACATCTCTCCTCAGGTCACTGGTATTCCTGAGTAAAAGCTGACTTGCATTTTCACCAACATTTGACTTTTGTTTGTTTTTTGTCTGGGGGCGGGCAGCCGGACCTGTGAGTTCGGTATCAATCTTGGGGAGTCTCAGCCGGAGCTGAGTGTGCCCTGTAACATCTACACAACCTCTTTCTCTCCCCACTTCAACTGAGCAACCTGATTCCAGCGCCTTGGTCTGAGCAGCTGACATATTCTAGCCAAAGCATGATCCAGGAAGGAGCTAAGATGTGCCTATTCTTATTGTTCATTTCCAGCAGAGTGTATCAAAAGGCACTGAAATCACAAGCCTGTAGGAGTGGGTTCTGGAAAACCATCCCTTTGCAGAGGTGAGCACCTGTGGAGGAGTTTGTGACTTCACTGGGGGTAAAGACCCACCAGGCATTTCTGTGCAGCAAATAAAGTCAGAGTTAGAGGCATTCCTGACAATGGAGAAATAACTTGATGGGTTCTCCAGAGAGGGAGGATTGGTTTTTGTATCAGGAAGAGATTCAAGCCAACGAAGAAACAAACAAAAAACAAAAACAAAAAGATCCCGCAAAAATAAAAAAACAAAAAACTGGAAACACCCAAATATCCATTAACTGGTGAATGAGTAAGTAAACTGAGGGACAGCCACGCAAAGAGACACTATTTATTGGAAGAAAGGTGCAAACATCCAATATATTGAACAGTGTGTCTGAGCTGCAAAGCATTGTGGTAAATGAAAGACACCAGATGCAAAAGACAACAGACTGCAGAACACCATTTGTATGAAGTTCTAGAAAAGACAAAACTGGTCAGTAATAGAGAGCTTATCAGTGACTTAATAAAGCTGGGGGAGGTTTGGGGGTGATGGGAATGTTCAATATCTGGATTGTGGTGGTTGTATACATTTTTCAAAATTCAACAAAGTATACTCTTAAAAATGAGTGCATTTTAATGTGTAAATTATATCTCAATAAAGTTGATTCATGTGTTTAAAAATTCTTCCCATCTCCATTTTCATTTTTTTTTTCTTTTTGCTTTCTTTGTTCCTAGACAAGTTCTTGCTGAAAAATTCCAATTTTGTTTTGACGGAATGCTTGGAAAGTGATATTTGTCCAATATCTAGAGGAAATACAGAATGCCTTAGGGATTACAGCAGCATTGACAGCAGTTGCCCCAAATTGAAAATAGGGAGGGACAGTGTCATGGTTAATTTTATGTGTCAACATTGGCTAGGCCAAGGTACCCAGATACTTGGCCAAATGTTATTCTAGATGTTTCTGTGAAGGCATTTTTTAAAGATGAGATTAACATTTAAATCAGTAAACTTTGAGGAAAGCAGATTATCCT
This sequence comes from Cynocephalus volans, assembly GCF_027409185.1. Taxonomy (NCBI): domain Eukaryota; kingdom Metazoa; phylum Chordata; class Mammalia; order Dermoptera; family Cynocephalidae; genus Cynocephalus; species Cynocephalus volans. The sequence continues at coordinate 54,021,135 of NC_084472.1, forward strand.
CCATAATGTGGGCGGGCCTCATCTAACCAGTTGAAGCTTTAATAGAAAAAGACTAAGCTTTTCAAGCAAAGAGGAATTCTGCCAGCAGACTGCCTTTGGACTTGAACTGCAACTCTTCCCTGGGTCTTCAGCATGCCAGCCTACCCTGCACCTTTTGGACTTCTCAAGGCTCCACATTCACTTGAGCCAATTCCTTAAAATAAGCCTTTTTCTCCATGGATGGATAGATAGATAGACAGACAGACAGACAGACAGACAGACACACCCTGTTGATTCTATTTATCTGGAGAACTCTAACACAGACAGGTAGTGCTGTGGAAGTAGAAGCTCCAGGCTCTCCATTTACAAGCTGTTGCTCGAGGTTTAGCATAGAAGAATAGTGTTTTCAAAGGGTCTGCTTCATACTTCTGAGGCTGTAATGTTAGCTGCTCAGCCATGGACAGATGCTTACATTTTCTAAGACTCCCCTTCCCCAAGAAAGGGACAATAAAACTATCTACTCATCAATAAGCATTCAATGAGATATGAATACAAAGAAATTCTCACTTTACCAAAAATATTACTACAAGAGGGTGACTTACCCAAGGTCACACAGAGGTAAGTCTCCCAAATTCTGGAGCAGCGTTCTTTCACTGTCTCTGGATACCTGTAGAGTGTCTCTCCTTTGTCTTAGATGACAACTGAAGTGGACCACACTGCTGTGAACCTTAAGAGGCCAATGCTGGTTTACATTTGAATTAAAATCCAATTTTGTTGGGAAGGATTGTCACGCTATTATAACATTAGATGCTAAGATAGGTAGTTTTGAGAGGCTCTCAGATAACTCATTTGAGCTGACCTTATTATCTTCATCACTGTGAACCCCATTCATGCCACATGACACTGCTCTACCATCAGGACCCATCCCCTTCCTGAATGTTCCCTGGGGGTGGTACAGGGAGGCTCCAAGGGCACTTGGCTCTGCTCGTTTCTGCCGTAATGTAATATACCAGCCTTAACATCTGGATGCCACAGTGCTAGGCGCCATCAAGAGGGAGAATGAGAAAGATGGATAGATGTATCTTGATTTGATAAGTTAAATCAGATTAAACTAATGCCATTTCAGAGATTTTTCTGGATATTTTTTTTCCTGAGGAACTTGTTACTAAATTTGGTTGAAACCTTGCCTGGCTAGAGTTAAGAGACTATGGCCAGGAGAAGCCAGCTAGCTGGGGTGGGGTGATGATTTGGAAATAATCATCTGAGCTAACCAGCTAGCCCCTCATCTCTTTACATAGAGTCTATAACGTCATTTCACATTCATAGTCTTTTTTATTTTTGCTCTTACAAATACTCTGAAAGACAGGCAGGATGAGGGGTGCAGCCTCTGCAGACAGGTCCTCCGAAGGAAGAGCAAGAGTTGCTCAGCCACAGGACTGTGCCAGCCCCACCCTCTGTGCCATCACCTACTCTGCATACCCTCTACGTACCCAAGGAACTACTGCCTGAGTCCTCACCTGTCTGTTATCTGAGAAGCAGCTATAGCATTTGAAGCCTCCCGGCCTTCCAGGTAGGGTTGACCTGGAGTACATAGTGGCCTTTCATTTTCCCAGGTCTGGGTCCCTTGGCCAGGAGGTCTGGTGACATAGGAATGACCTGTGGAAAGTTCTGGAAAATAGTGCCCTTTGCTCCCCAGATCCCTTGATCAATGCTCAGTTCCCTCTGGGGGTGATCCAAGGAAGTGATTCCTTTGTGGTCACATCTTGCTCCCCTGTCTATCATTTTCTCCATTTTAAAGGGGCAATAGTCACACTGGAGGGTGTTCAGAACAGATCAGTCAGGATGGGGAAGGAGGAGCCATTGGTGGCACAGGGAATATTCAGTGTAAAGAAGGACCAGAGGGTGGGCATGATCGAGTCTGTAAGCATTTGAGGGACTGTCATAAGGACCAGAGGGCAGGGCAGGATAGGACCATGTGATGAGGGGAAGCTAGAGAGATGCATTTCGTTCAATGTAAGAAGGAGTTTCCTAAATTTGGTGGGAAAGAGTGAGTTCTCTAGTGTTGGAGATGTCCAAGCATGGGCACCAGAAGCACCGGGCAAGGATGTAGTTAAGGAGGATGTGCAGTTACATTAGACCAGTGAGTCTCAACTGGGAGTGGTTCTATTCCCACCCCCAAAAGGGGACATTTGGCAATGTCTGGGGACATTCCAGTTGTCACAACTCAGAGGTTCTACTGGTCTCTAGTGGGTAGAGGCCAGGGATGCTGCTTAACATCTTGTGATTCACAGGACAGTTCCCCTGAATTGTCACAGGCCGGAGAATTATCTGGTCCAACATGCAAATAGTGCCGAGGTTGAGAATCCTGGATTAGATACACTGTAAAGCTGGAGTCGAGGGTGGTTGACCTTCCAATCTGCTCGGTCACATAGAAGACAAGGAAAAGTAATCAGTGGCCTGCCAGGAATATCCAGATTTCCAGGAGGATCACACAGTGAGATGTTCAAGGAGGCAAATCTCAGAAACGTCTTTTCTGTTTCAGACATTGTGGGCTATATTTGGGGACTCTGACCATCCCTGATGCAGCAAAAACAATGAGCCTGTTATTCTCCAAAAAGCAAATTTATATGTTCCCACCGCTTCCGCCTACTTCCATGTACAAATTGGAAAGCCTTGTGCATAAATCTAGAGAGGAGGTGGGCTGGGGTTGGAGGATAGTGGAAAACAAGCACACAGAGGGCCAGCATTGAGATTTCACCCAAAGGCCTCTAAAAATTATACCAATATCTCCTCTAAAATGATCTTTAAGATCCCTCTGAAATTTGTCAAACTCCAGGAAAGTCCTGGAACTGCAAAGAAATTCATTCATGGCAGATATACCATACTCAGAGCTTGAAAAGTAGGTGGATCTGAGGTAGACTCTTGGCTCTGCCAATTACCATCTGGGGACTGGGCAAGTTATTTAACCTTCCCGAGCCTCAGTTTCCTCGTCTATAAAATGGGATCAATAACATCTGCTTCGTAGGACAGCTGTGATGGTTACATGAGGGAATGCACAGAACAGCCACACAGCCCTGGTGCATAGCTGACATTCACTAAGTGGCAGCTAATATTTGTAGAATCGCCTCCTCAGGAGACTTTGTCACCAGCATGTGGCACTGAGTTAGGCACTGAACAGGAAAATTATACCATCTTATAACTCTCTGTAATTACACTTCTCCATTATTATTAACTTAAAAAAATAAGTAGGGTGCCACGGGCCTCGACCACGCCCCCTTCCTCCCACCTTATCTACCTCCCCCTTTCCCTCTCCCCCAACTGCTCCACAGCAACATCTTAGAATGTAAGAAAAATAATAATAAATAAATAAAATAGGTGGAGGTATGAGCACAAAGACATTAAAAAATTCAAATCATAATTATCAGGCTCTCTGGCCCTGGCTCAACCACACATATATTTTCATAGTGGCCTTAAATAAAATGTCTTAACTTGATGTTGGTTTTAAAATATAATACATTTATTTTGATGAAATCCAAAAGATAAAAATCAAACTAAAATTTTTAAATAAAAAAATCAGTAGCTGTCAGTCGACACACACAATCTCATTTAACCTTGCTAACACGCTAGGAACGGGGGTATCACCAATTCGATTTACAGATGAAGAAACTGAGATGCAGATGCCGAGTGACTGGCCAAGGCTGCAGCGTAGTTCCTACGTGGTAAAGGAAGAATTGGAAGCCAGGTGAGCCTGCTTCCTAAGCTCATAGCCACTCCTTCCCTGTCCCCTGCTATTCTCATTCTCAGCCTGTGTCCGTTGCTGTGGGGCCTAGACCTGGGAATCTTAGGCTACCTCACTGCAGCGAGATCCACCCTCAGAACCTTCACTGGCACCAACATGTAAATGATCAGTTAGTTACAGCTTCAGGTATTTCCCCTCTCACTGAGCTATTTTCACTCAGCAAAAATGGTCCCTTAAACTTAAGCAGAGACTCCCAAACTGGAATCCCCTAAGGGCAATGACAGAGATGCACCAACTATTTTCTGTATTTCAAAAGCCACCCTAAAAATGGGCATTTAGCCCTGATGCAGCTGAAAAGACTAACTAAAATACAATATTTCATTGATTTAGACTAGAATTACATCCACTCTGTGGTAATGCTGGTTATTTCAACCTGATTAGAAACCCTAACTCACAGTTCTTTATGTCTTTGATGAGTAAAAGTGGGAAATCTAAATAAATATGGCCCAACAAAACCTGAATTCCATAGGAGAAAGTCATTAAAGAATGTCCTTGGTGATGAAATGCCTGAGAGTCACTGAGCTGAAAGGAAACAGCACCAATCATAGAATATCAAGCCCAAGACAATGTGCCTGAGGGTCTGGGGAGAAGGGACCTTGTGTCGGAGACATCTGGGTGCCTGCCCTACCTACATCTTCTTTTCAGGGAACAAAGTCCTGTCCAGAGCCCTGGGGAGTGGACATAGCCACATCCACCACCATGTGCTCTTTGACCCTGGCAAGAGCTGATTGGATGTACTGGATTTGCTCATCTAAAAGATGTTAGGTGATATGTAACCTGTGTGGCTGCATCTAAATAATGAGTTGGGTCCATTATGTTTCTCTTGGAAATCTGGAAATCTGGAATTAGAGAGATGGAGGCAGTTTCCAGCAGAGGCAGAAGTCAGGAGGACATGTAAAAAGTTTCCCCCAAATAGAGGGTCCTGGAAGTTGCAGTGGGCTGCACAGTGGTCTGAATTTATGTGGGAATGGAGGTCAGTCTACAGAAAGGAGAATGGAGCAGACATGGAAAGGAGGAAATACTTCATGGGGAGTGGCTATGAGGGGGGGCATGGGTCCAGTTCTAATTTCCCAAGACCCAGCTGAACCTCACAGTTCCTGTCTTTGAGTTTTCTGAAATTCCCAGTACACTCTTAAAACAAACCCTGCTTTGCTTGAGCTAGCTTAAGTGGGTCTCTCTTCCCAGCACACAAATGGGCCTGATTAGACCAGACCATCTAAGCCTTTGGAGAAACCCCTTGAAAATCATACACACGTACCGGCCAGCCACCAAAGGAAAAAACTAAAACCACATCACAGAGCCACGCTCTGTCGAAGAGAAAAGTCCTAAGACACAAACCTACCTGGAATCTTGATAAATCTAAAAAGATGTATATTTCATGCTCTGTGGAGTAGAGAGCTCTTTGAGAGAAACAGCCATGGAATTTCCTGGGAAATGCTACCTGGGAGGGGATAAAAGGGCACAGAGGGCTGTGGCCCTAGATGTCCTCTACAGGGATGCCAAGCCAATGAGTCAACACCATCCTGCTGGCTGGATTATTTCCCTCTACTCTCTCCTCACTGTGATAGACTGAGATGCATCCACATTCTCGTCACATCTCACCATGAGCCGTGAATGATTCCCTGCCCCTAGACTGTGGGCTTGCCCAGGTCACTTGCATGTGACTCCCAAATGCACAAGGGAGAAATGACAGCTTGTGAACTTGAACTCTAAGTCTACTACTTATTGTATCTCTGCCTTGCCATGAGAGGAACAGGCTCGTGTCAGCCATTTGGTTCCAGCAAGATGAGAGACCAAACCAACCTCGACCTGGAGCCAAGACCAGTGGAGCCCACATGAGATCAGCAGCACCACCCCAGCCCTGGTGCACGCACATGAAAAATAAATCTTCTTGTTGCACACTGCTGAAATGTGCTGTTTGTTACATAGAACCTTTGAGGAAGTAGCTAAATGATAAGGTTCTTTTAGAAAGATTCATTAGATGTTCCTGAATGGAGAAATCAGTGAAGGGGGTGAGCTACAGTGATAAGGGGGTATAGCACCCCCATTGAGTGTAAGGGGTGCTGTCTGTCGTGGTCGCAAGAGATCCTCTAAGGGATGTAGAACTTTGGGGCAGAGGAGCTGGGCTAGAGTCCAGTTGCTTCTCCTCATGAAGTGATTTCTCTACTGATCAATCTTGTACAGCCTAGTTCAATTTTATTAAAACTTGTAAGAATTTCTAAGTGCTTGAGACACACTAGGTTGGTTCTGGCAGAGTTTCTCAGCTGTCCATCAAACTCCATTGCTCCATCTTCCACAGTGATACAATCAGGGCCAGGCATGTAACTGACTCCGAAGATGACAACTCCAACCCCGGTTGTGGCCCTATGGCTGACTTTTTACCAATGAAATATGAGCAGAAGAGGTAAGTGCTACATTTGGGCTGGCACATTAAGAGAGTGGGCATGCCTCTTCCACTTTCTCCTTCCGTCTAGCTGCAATCCAGGCCATGCAGACAGAAACAGTGCTGTAGGACAGTGCTAATCATATATGGTCCATAGATCAGCTGCTCATCCCCAAACTATTTGTTACCCATCCACAATAAGATAAAGAATTTGTGCCAGAATGCAAATCAATGACATCACTAAACATAGATCAGCTGACATTTTCTTCCATAGCAAGACATTCTCAATGAAGGAAGCGTGCATTGATTTACATTCTGACGCAAGCTCCTGAACCCTGTGGGCCAGCCCTTTGAGTTGCACTGCACTGGGGAATGGTAAACGCACTAGTTGGAATGAACCTGAGTTCCTGAATATCCGTGTGGAACAGAGCTGCCTGCCAACCTGGAACAGCTGCCCTGGACAAAAAAGAGAAACAAGCTTCCTTTTCGAGTGGGTCATTGCATTGTGAGATCTCTTCTTCATAGCAGGTTAGCTTTCCTCTAAACAAGTCAGTGGGGTTAATCATCTCTACCTAGCAGGCTGTGGTGAGCATTTTAAAAGGTATATGAGAGGACACCCAGCCAGGATCTATTGGGGCTCATTCATACCAGATGAATTAAACATGCAATGGCTCCATTCTCTAGCAGGAAACAATTCATTGTCTTTTCTGATCAGGGGACTGGACTCAGCCTTGTACACCTGCAGGATAATGCATCCATTCACAACTATAGAGTCCCTTCTCTGTGCCTAGGACTGGGCCAGCCACTGGGGAAGCAGCCCTGAACAACAGTTGCTGCCCTTATAGGGTTTCAGAGCATGTCAAATGGCCCAGCCCTAGTCTGCGGGCAGAAAGCTTGTGGGTTGGGGTACTTAGAGCAAGACCTGAGGTTAATGGAGGGGCCCCAGTACCTCCTGGCCTGCCATGGACACAAGAAACAGTGGGTTGCCTGAATTAACAAGAGTTGTGCTTTCTGTGGAGCTCTTCCCAGGCTTGCATATCTCTACATTGGGTTTCCCATAGTTTCATAGAGGGAAAACTACATTTAAAAGATTCTAAATATAATCTTCATTAGACTAAGGAGAAAGGACATTTTTCTACAACTTGATCTGGATAGATAAGGGTTTAATGCTTCTCCAAATAGGTTGTAAAAGGCTTTTAGACCTGAGCATTTCTTAGATTAGTTGTTCATTCATCAAATACTTAATGAGCACCACTATGATACAGGTAGTCTGCAGGCACACAGAGGAGCAAGACCAAGTCCCTGTGCTCAAGCAATCTCACTGAGTGGCAGGTGGCAAGCCTTTGGATGGTCAGTTACCTGTCAATAGAATACCTGCTTACTGAGGGTGCCTGGGGATTGAATGCAGAGGCTGGGAACCCAGGAGGAATGGAATCCAGGCCAATTGTAGACTTTTTTCTTTTGATTTCCACTTGAATCACTCCCTTGGGATAGTATTATTGTATTTTCTTGGCTCCCATTAATGATCTTAAAATTGGCATTTTCCCCCTAGAGCCAGACATATGCACAGAAATACTCTTCCAAGAATACTGTCATGCAATCTGTGTGTGTAATTTCCTAAGAAGGGCATAAATATATTGAATCACCAGATATTCAGACAATAGTGTACATTGATTTCATCAGTATCAACACCGTGTTGACATGGAACGCTAGGCTCACCGAGGAAGCAGTTCACCAGCATTTGGTGAGGGAAAGACCTCACCTATTCCAAACACAGCCACACGACCAGTTCTGCAGCCAAAACGTGGGCAAGAGCATCCTACCAGCTTCTATTTATTGTCGCATTGCTATGGTGCCTGTCCCCTTTGTATCCATGGCATTTAGAACCTTGGGAATTGGGCTGGTGACCATTTTTTAGATCTGAAAACAGAAGGAGAAGAGGAAAGTTGAGCAACTCTAGGGAGGTGTGTACGCAGCAGTTTAGGGACAGTTTGAGTTTTCTCGGGATGTAGCCTCGGGGAGGCGGCATAAAAGCAGCTCCCTCGTCTTTTACACAGAAGCAGTGTGCTTGTGAAAGGGGCCATGTGTAGAGTCAAACTTAGCTCTGTTCACAGAGCATGTCTTCAGCTCCGTCCTCCATCTCGCCGTACAAGTGGGCGGGGGCACCTCGGAAAAGCAGGGTGGGGTGAGGGCACTGCTGCTGGTGGAGAAGACAAGGGTGAGGTGGAGAGATTTGCAGGAAGGAGGCAGGGTCCGAAGTCTATGGGCTGGGACTGCGAGGAGGTGGTCCATGGAGCGAAAGGACTGGGGATGGACCAGAAGTCCGTTGCAATCAGGGTTCCAGCGCTCTCCAGAGAAGCCCAGCCCCAAAGCATCCGTCCTTCGTGCTCCCCCCTCTCCACCCTCTGAGATCAGGCCACGGGGTCGCCGCTGCCCCTTGAGGGATCAGAAAGCACCTAACGCGGGAGGCGCCCCGGTGAGGCTGGAGAGGCAGGAGTTCACTAAATCGTGCTGGAGCGAAGGCGTCGAGGCTGGGAGGAATTGATGCGATGTGGGAAAGGGAGAGGGGGCCGTGTACACTCAGCCTTTCCATCACTCGCGGGGAGATGGATGGTTTTCCGGGCCGGGCGTCCCAGCGCCCCGGCTAGCTATAGGGAGACGTCAGAGCGCTCGGGTCCGCGGTCGACGAGCCCCCCGCCCCCCCGCCTGGGCTTGCATATAAAGTCGGTGCCTTTGTGGAGGCTGCAGCAGTGGTGCTGGCGGCCGCGACCGAGCTCCTCCGAGGTCCTGGTCCTCCCGTCGCTGCTCCACCGGGAGAGCGCACCTCCTGCCCAGCCTCGCCCAGCCTCGCCGCGGCGATCCTGGGGCTTCCCGCGGGACCATGCGCGGCCCGGAACTCTCGCTAGTCCTGCTGGCGCTGGTCCTCTGCCAGGCCCCCCGGGGGCCAGCGACGCCGGTGCCGGCGGGCGGAGGGACCGTCCTGGCCAAGATGTACCCGCGCGGCAACCACTGGGCTGTGGGTGAGTGTCCGGCCCGCAGGATCCGCACGCCCTTGACCTTGGCGGTATCAGCCAGCCGGAGGGGACCTGTCTTCCCATCTCTCAGCGTTTCCGGGGACTAGCTTTGGGGGTTGGGTTTGCTCCGACCCTTCTACCGAAACACCTAGGCGGTTCTCCTAAAACTCCCCCCCCCCCTTCCCCATCCTGGGAAGCCCATCGGCCCCTCACCAGCCTCTATCCTTTCCCGCTGGCTTTCAGTCTGTGTCCACACCGCAAACCCCACTTCCCCAGGGCACACCAGCCCGCGCGCAGCTCTCCAAAAAACCCCAACCCTATGTGCAGATCACCTTCCCTCCGCACCTGCCCAACCCCTCCTTTTTCACCTAATCTCAACCCTGTCTGGCACTGTTCTCTCCTTGAACAACTTTGGGGAGCGGGGTCCTCCAGGTGCGTCTCGGAACCCTGGCCCAGCCCGGCGGCCTTGACTCCGACCGTCGTGGGCTGGAATCCAGTCTGCGCCTTTGCGCCCGGCAAAGCCACAGGTGTGGGGACCTGGCGCGCAGCGCTCCCGCCCCGGGTTTCAAATCTGTTTAGAGAGCAGTGCCTGAATCCTGCCTCTTTCTGCTCTTCTGATTTTTCTCAGACCTTCCCTTCCCTTTGCAGCGATATTCTTTTCCCTGCCCTTTTGGTCATCCCTCCCTCTTTCCAGCCAGTAGACTCGGAGCTCCGGGAGTCGCGCCTGCTCTCCAAGCTCATCCCGGCTTCTCTGACCCCTGAGCTGCTGCTCTTTCTCCTCCTCTCTAGATTCACGACTTCACCCTCTGCCCTAGCTCCTTTCCCATTCCATCTGCCAAGACCGGCTCTCCCAGCACGGGCTTGGAGGTTCCCTCGTCCCGGTACTCGGAACCGGACCGCCGCGCGGCGGGTGGGGAGGGCGCCCGCTTTCGAGCAGCTGGGACGCCAGTAGCTGCCAGCCAGCCTCACGCTCACCCAACATCGCCCCGGGCTCTCCGCCTCTCTAAGCATAGCCTCCGTCAAATGCAAAGCGTCTAACTTTCTCAGAACCAGCACCCCCGTCCCCAAAATCCAACTACCACAACCCCATCATTTCCTGGGAAGCTGGTAAGATCTCTAACGAGATTTAAGGTAGGGGTGTGTGTGTGTGTGTGTGTGTGTGTGTGTGTGTGTGTGTGTGTGTGTGTGTGTGTGTGTGTGTGTGTGTATTACTATTTCCTTAATCATCTACTTAGGAGCGAGGAACAGTGTATTAGAAAGGTACTAGCTCATTCAAATATCAATCAATATACAGAATCTCAGTGCAGAGACGAGGAAGAATAGTGGGGAAGGGGTGAGGCTGGAACCGTAGCGCCCTCAGCTCCTCCGTGTGGCCTGTGCTTTTCTCTGAGAGGTGAGAGCTCCGGTTGCAACACAGCAGTTTTCGTTGTCGCTAAAAGAATCATTTGCCAAGTCTTGACATTCCAGGGATGAGAAGATTTGTGATCGCTGAGGGACCCGAGGAACCCAGGAGTCTGGTGTGGAGAGGAGAGGTTGGCGTGGGGGAAGCCAAGAAACCCTGCATTTTAAGAATGAAGGGTACTTAGATGGTGTTGAAAACTCAGAATTGATACTTTTAAAAAAGAGTTTCTGGGAGCTAGTGGTCCCAAGAAAATCAAGTGGTCATTGTCTGGTCCAGCCACCGGCTGGAAAGGTAGAATGAAACTTCCAGATTCCCAGCCTCTTTCTGCTCATCTATATTTTTGTGCTTAAAAGGCTTATTATTAGGTAACCCTTGTAGGCCAAAAGGAGGAGAACAGAGTTAGCTGGGAAGCCAGCATCGTATTATTTCTAGTGCAAGCTAAGACAACGCTGATTTGCTGGAGCACGTATGTCCCCAGGTATTTAGGGTGTCTGGAATTTAATGACCCTTCGTGGTGGTATTTGGGCATTCTGAACTCAAAAGTATACCAGCTAGCGGCAACCCCAAATATGATTTTCTTATTTATTCTCAGATGAACTCTTTTTCCTTTTTCTCCCTTTACTGACTGTGCAGAGTTGGGGAAGAGCAAGGGAAAGAGGTAGGAGAAGCGGAAAATCACATTTGGGCCTAACATTGCTTTGTGGTTGAGGAAAAGTTTGCTTTGGGTAGACATGCCCTCTGTTGGAACAGGAGCATTGACAAGGTGAATGACGTTGTTGGATTTTAAATTTAGCTTTCAGTCATCCCAAGCAAACGTCTACCCCCCCAATCACCAAAGTCGTGTGGTTTAGTTTTAATCACATCAAACGAAACCTACGTATCACCGTCCATGGGGAAGCTGTCAGCACACATCTGCAAATGTGTGAAGTGAATTGCTTCTTGTGGCTGAGAGAAGCCGCGACGGAAGACAAGTCAACAGCTTGAAAGCTTCACAGGTTCTTATCTGGCTTGATGTTCATGGATATGTTTTGTGTGTGTCATGAAAACACTGTATATGTCAATACTGACACTGGTGACTATTCCCTGTACTCCCACAAAATGTTAGTTGTGACTCTAATTTTGATGTGAGGCATGTCCCAGGAGATTGAATTTGGAACCACCAGTATTCAGCTGCAGATTGGCTTGACCTTGTAGTGCTGCCCTAGAAACGGTGAAATATAGTTTTCAGTGAGGCTCCAGAAAAACTAGTTCTTAGAAGTACTCAACATTTAAATCTATATCTCAGCGTATATTTTCCTAAATCAGGGTAATTTTCAAATTTTGACTCCAAAAAATATTTATTTATCTTTCAAACCTGCCATTGAGTGGTTTCTTTAAGTGATTAAAAAAGACAAAAGCATTTTTTCTCTGAGTCAGGTTTTATTTTTTCAAATGCCTGTCTTTTGTTTATGCTGAGATCTCTGTTATCATGATGTGGACATGTGACCTGTGATGTGAGGAGAAGAGGAAGTGGGCATAGCATCCATGTTGTCATGGAGACAATAACTTGGTTGACAGTAGCCAGCTCAAAAGTGAAAAGGGACCCTGGGTATGCATAATCCCCTGGGATGTTTTAGACGGCATGCTTTCCTTAATAACTAGTCTGTGGATCTAGGGGTGGGAAGCTGAATACCACACACACCCCATATATGCAAGTATTAAAATGCAGTACCATATCACAAGAATCAATGTTAAATCAATCATAGAATGAAGGATGATGTTATCTTCCCATTTTAGAAAAGTCCACAAAATTATTCAGGCATGACAAAAATGAAGTTCTTATTTGTAAAAATATCTCCATTACCTCTCTGCTTCATTGGCAATAAAATAACTCATTTCTTATTTCCAGAACCCTAAGAGATGATAGGCAATTAGGAAGTACAACAGTGACCAAGGTCATTACTGGGATCATCAGGGTTCTAATCCTGCCTTCCAATCATCATGATTCAATTTCCTCCATGTAAATAAAGCCAAATGCATCACTACTTCCTAGGAAGTTGTGCAACATAATCACTGTTATGGCTGAGAGCAAGGTTATTTAGCAGATATCTGGGCACCGAGTTGGCCAAGCAGATAAGCAAGGAGCCATTCATTCAGAATTCTATTCCTTCCATTGGAACAGTATCCTCAACAGGGTCTTGAAATTGTTTCATGATATTGTGTCATGTTATAGGCAACCTCAGAAGTACTCACACTGCAATGCAGTAAAACCTCACTTTAAGACTCCCCAATGCTCACAGAATTAATTTTTCTGAGTCACATAATGAGTCACAATATACTGATATATAGTCAGTCTCTTTTTATAACATTAGAAAGCCTGTAGTAGATTTTGTCCTTATTTCCAGACCCTAGAATGATTTTTAGCTACTTTATGTTCTTAGGAAGTTAAAAGACACTTCAAAGCAGAATAATAAGTCCGGACTGTGAGCTGATTTTAGTCCTAAGATCTTTGCTTATATCTGTGTGACCTCTGCCAAGCCTCATTTTCTCCAAACCTATTATGGGGTGGATCAAATGCAATAGTCCACATTTTAAAACTGTGTAAACTGTAAATTGCAATACACATGAAAGAAATACAGTTACAGCGAGGGCCGTTCTGTTTGTGGATAGAACTGCTGGGAAGAGGCCTCTTCCAATTTGAAGTGACTAAATTCCCATGATGTTCACTTTAAATACTTCTAATGCCAGTCAACGTTGGAACCACAAAGACCTTTTTCCTTGTGTGCTCTAAATTGAAAGCACCATAGTTCTATTGACGTTAGAAGTTCCAAAGTTGCTATAAAGCCCAATTACAGAAAGCTGGTGAAAATCAATTCCAGAATGTAAATAAGATCACAAGAGTATGTTTAAGCAATGGGCTAGCATGTTAAGAAAGCAGATCTTAAATTCTATATCCACTTCTGACCCTATGTTATCCTCACTTGTATGCATGAATTACCTTGCTTTTGTGGTTTGGCCTCCTTAACAGCAGTTTTATTTATTTATATGACAGGCACCATCCCTGAGCCATTGATAGACTTTCACTGACCATTTCAAACATCCAAGAGAAAATACTGCATTTATGTGGCTGGGGAGTGTTGATCAGAACACGTTTTTGACTTGTTTTTCATTACACTCTTAACAAACCATAAAATCTAGGTGAAGTTTTCTAGATTCAATCTCAGCTAAAATTCTGAGAAAGTTTAAATGAAAAATTCCTCTGGTACATTTGTGTTACACATAAGAGGAAAGCAACACTTTTTTTTTTTAATCACACAAAGAAAAGGACCAAGACTTTTATTTTCAGCAGCAATTCAGAATTGGCTGAAGATGTTTAAACTCCATCTTTCAGCTGGGAATAGAATTTTGTGCACATAGAATTGATAGTAGAACTTTAGATATGGTAGGTTTCTTAGATTTAATCTAGTAGTCCCTATTCATTTTATAGTCAAGAAAATCAAAGCCCGGGGCTGCTAAATGCCTTGGCAGAGGTTGCCAAGCTAGTTAGTAGAGGTGCTGGAACCATACCCAGGGCTGCTGGGTTACAGTTCTGAATTCTGTCCAGCTCATTGCACATTTTGAACAGGGAGCAAAGTCTGTCTGTCATTTATGAACTAACTCCAAATAATAAAATGCTATTTATTCTGCATTTGGAAAGAAGAAGCACAAACATAGTTGGTGTCCTTTGTAATTTCTAGTTCATTCATTCCCCTTGGTTAAATTTGTGGCATTCTGTTTTGTTCATTTTTGTTTTGTTTACAGGACACTTAATGGGGAAAAAGAGCACAGGAGAGTTCCCATATGTTTATGAGGGTGGGAGCCTGAAGCAGCAGCTAAGGGGATACATTCAATGGGAAGAAGCCGCAAAGCATTTGCTGGGTCTCATAGAAGCAAAGAGGAACAGAAGCTGGCAGTCACCTCATCTCCATCCCTTGGGTGAGCGCCTGTCTACTTGGGATTCAGAGGACAGCAGCAACTTTAAAGATGTAGGTTCAAAATGCAAGGGTAAAGCAAACATACTTGAGAGGTGGGGTGGGAGGTGTTTGGGGAGAGTTGAAAGGAGGGGACGTTTAACCAGAGAAGAATAAAATTGTTTATGATATAAGCCTTCACAGCCTCTGCATCAGGCTAACAGCAGTATATGCTAAGCGAATTGGTAGACAATTTTCATGCTATCTTTTCTTTTTGACGTAAGTTTATTTTTCCTCTTAGCACATCAAAAGGGCATTGGTTCCAACCTCCAATATATGAGTTTTACTAGCAATCATGTTTATTCAGAATTACGCATTAGTAGGATTTTTTTTTTTTGTACTGTCAGGCCCTACCAGAATGTTCTAATAGTGAGGCCATAGACTATTTGACTAAATCCCTGAGGGTCTACAGATATCTTTATTTTTGATGAACACTAGTGGAAGGAAAAGCCTATTTGTGGACGATTTCAGGAGAGAATGTTCTCATTCGCTACTTTTCATACAAAGTAGTATTTCTTTGTATTTGTTCCAAGATTACCTAGTTCAGGTTTCATCCTAATAACTCAAAACTTGGTGACCATATCCGAGGTCAACTGATTTGTCTTGTATATAACTTTGTTGAGGATAGGAAAAAAATAATTATACCAAGCTGGCAATGTTTAGATACAAAGACAGTAAACAGGATAAAAGAGAGAATAAAATTTATAGGAAGAAAACTAGCAACTGATAATGAAATGATTATTACTAACTTTTAAGACATTTCCATGAAGTTTATAATAAAAGCCAAAAATAATAATTTCAATAACAATAATAATAACAGCTAGTTTTGGGCCAGCCCGTGGCTCACTTGGGAGAGCATGGTGCTGACAACACCAAGTCAAGGGTTAAGATCCCCTTACTGGTCATCTTTTTTAAAAAAAAAAATAATAATAATTTAAAAAAATAACAGATAGTTTTATTGAACATTTCTTATAATACTGAGCTATGCAGTTTACCTCCATTTTCTTGGTTTATGCTCACAGGAGGAAGGTTCAATCATCTATTTTAGAGGTGAGGAAACTGAGACTAGTCATATAGATTTTCATTGGTGAAACTAGGACAAGAGCCTGTGCTCAGTCTGCCTTCAACAGTCTGTGCCATGCAAGATGACTTCCAGAAAATGGTCCTCAGTGATCATAAATATGAAGGATGCAGGATGCAGTAGCAGGCCTTGCTTCTCACTGTTTCTGACAATAAAATTGCTTTTCACTCACAGAGCTTGGACACTTCGCTCCTTCACTCTTTCATGGTGGTTAACTCTTTGACAGGTCCCTTTGCAGAGGCTCAGGGCTGACTTTGACAAGGCTCAGCTGGCTTCTCTGGAGGAAGGCTTTATGTTTCACTGCTCTTTGGTCTACTGTGGATTTTCCACGCTAAATGCAACCTACAAATTGATTTGTTGCACTAAGTCCCTAGAGAAAAAGTCTTTAGTAGCTTTTATTCAGAAAGAAAATCTGGACTAAACCAACCAATACGGTGGGTGGGGGGGGAAGTAAGGAAGGAATTGGTAAAGGGCCCCCAAAACTATTATATTGTATAATGTTGAATATACTAATTATCTGATTTGAACATCACATACTGCACACAGGTATTGATATTCAACTCTGTACCCCACAGATAGATACAATCAACTATGTTACCATAAAAAATAAAATGAAAAATAAATAAAATATAAATAAATAAATCAACCAATACAGAAGTAAGAACCAGCTTTGTACAAAGCCCTGAGTGATTCTCTGTTCCACACCTGTGTTACAGATGTTATGTGATCAGCTCTCTTCTTTGTTGATGAGTCACATGCTCTGAGGGCTCTGTGAACTGGTGGCAGACTTCTCAGCCCCTAGCTGGCCCTGCCATTTCTTGATTAAGTGCTTTTCTAGAGTTTCCATGGGTGGATATCCAACAGCAATACCCTTCTCACTTGTCTACAGAGTAACAAAGATCGCCACCACAAAACCCCCCAAAAGAGTTTTTACACATACTGAAATGGACACGCTCTCATAGCTTATTCATAAAATACATTCCCCACCAACACACACAATCGTGCTATTAATCTATAATGCCTCATTTTCAAACCAAACATCAAAATCCAGTTTGAGTTGCGTTATTTCCTGAACCTGATTCTGCATATCTCTGGAATCTTTTGAAAAATTCAACACCTTCCTCAAGGATCAAAAGTTCCCACCAAATTCAGAAGACTATTCTGTAAGCTTCAAAGGCAATCACAAAAGAATAGCTCTACAAAGGTCTCTGAGTGGCAGTGTTATGGGATGGATTGAGTGGGCAGTCATGGAGAGTGACTGCTTAAAGGGGACAATGCTTATCTCAACGTGAGCTGAACAAGGTCATCTTTTTATAATCAGGCCTTGCTTTTTTACTTTATCCTTTAATGCAGTATTTTTCTTTCTACAAGTTGAGAAAGTCTGTCCCATTTCACTCCACCTCAAGTTGAATAACTAGCTACTGCAAGCTTTTGTACTATTCTCTGAGAAATATTTCCCAGAAATGTGAAACACAAACTCAACAGTTAGTCTTTGCAGAGACCAAAACAGTTTCTCACTCCTCTTGCTTTGGAAATTCCACCTCAATGAAAGTATGTCATTATGGAAATCTTACAATTATCTTATTCAGAAAGAGGGAGTGCCAAGAAAGTAGTTCTATTAGGAATCCATATATCTCCCAGAGTTAGAGAAAAGAAAAGATTAAGAACTTAGCCAAGCATTGCCAACATTAGCAGCAGGAGTTTTCAGAGGCCGAAGGACTTTTCTTAAAATTAAAAACTATCCACATATTCTCTCCTCTCCCATTTTAGTAATAAAACATTGAGTCCTGTTGCCAACTCTCCCAGAACTGTAGTTAGAAACTCTGAATATTTCCTATGTTTTGATGAGAAAGATATTCCTGAATTCAGAAAAGATTTGCGTAATGTGCACTGAATCTAGAATACTATATCATGGCAAATAGCTGTAGAACTTTAATAGCAATTATGAACAATAATCTTCAAGGTTAACCTTAATCTTTCTTTTGACCATGCCCTCCTCACAAATCTTATAATTCTCTTCTGTAATTAGTAGAACTTTTACCCCATGGTTTCTATAACATGAAACAGTGCTCAGGTCAGCTCCAGAGCCCAATCCATAGTCCTGGATGTGGCTGTGGATGTTTCTGAGTTTCAATGAATGTTTAAGTTGGCCTTTGGGTTCCTTTTGTAACTTAGACCCAATTCATTTTTCTTTGCAGCCTTAGATTTCTTCTTTTTTTTGGTGGACATGAAGAAAGGGGTAGGGGGGATGAACTACAGAGGCTGTTATGAAAATGAAGTGAATGTGTAAGTTTGTCCTAACTTTTAAGGGACTATTCTCACTGTCCCATCAATCAGTACAGAGAATAGAAAGATTTTGTTTCTTAATATTTGAAATGCTCCTAAGGAAGCTCCAAGTATAGAAAAAGTAACACACAGTCAAGAATAACTAATAAGCCTCTGATTACTCTGACAGTTTCTATAAAGGAGCAGAGTGAAGCTGGACTAACCATGGACCCCTTTGCCTCCTGAGGCCTTACCTTTCTTAGCTTACACAACTCTCTTGTCCCTTTTAGCTTTACGTCCATTCCCTGGAGCCAAACCTCTCACATTCAGCATTTTGAGCCAATGGGGAGTTCCATGGATTTTTTTTCCCCACATCCTCAACTGGTCCCTTTTATGACCAGTGGCTCATATAGCAAGATGAGTGGTGACGTCTTCAGGCAGGCTGGTGGCCCTTAATAGTGCAACTTGGGCTCCCAGAGGAAAGTAAACCTAATTGGCATGCGTGGGTACCAAACCCCAGGCCCTGGGCTCATTAGCACCTGGTTGAAACAGTTGAGCTGCAGAGCAGGTAATAACTTGCCTGAGAGTATTCATAATTTTATTAGAAACAAATGGCTGGTCTGGAAGCTGGGGAATCTGAATTGCCAGAGAATCTCGGGAAGAGTAATAAGCTCTAGTCTGGATGAAAAGTGTTTCCTCATGGGTAAAGAGTGCTGTGTGGGAACCAAGAGGTATTTTTAAATTATAGCTACTCATTCTTTCTTTAGTCTTAGTTAATTTGAGCAGAAGCCACAACAAGCAAAGCACACTAAATTTGGAACTGGCAGAAACCCAAATGAACTCCTCTTCCCAAGTTGCCCACACTACTACCATTTGCAATTGTAGGTTTGTAATGCGTAATTGCATAATTCAGAAACTGGCTTCGATTTATGTAATGAGGCATTGCCAAAGTAAGCAAAGTAAGAATTAAAATTCCACATTCCCTGAGTCCCCTATTCATTTGCTACTCTAGTAATACATGCCTGGAGATAATAGATTTAATTCTCAACATTAGTTAAAACATAGCTGAGTGATCATATCAGTGTACAAGTTAAGCTGATATAACAAGAAGACCCTAAAATGCAGTAGCTCAAAAGAAAAAAAAAGTGGAAGTTAACTTCTCTCTCGGGGGACAGCTATGGTGCTCGAATTCTGCATGCTCAGAATACTTGGAGGGCTTGTGAATGCAGGTTGCTGGGCTCCACCCTCAAATTAGGTCTGGGGTTGACTCAGGAATTTTCCCTTCTAACAAGCTCCCAAGTGATGCTTAAGGTTTGTTGGGAATGGATTTACTTCTAATATTTAGACTTCAGCACCACAACTGTTTGCTTAATTCTTTCTAATCCTTTTTCAGTTGGTAGGCTCTCTGCTTCAGGTTCTCAAAGTGAAGGAAGGGACCCCCAGCTGAATGGACAATGACAACGACGGCCTCTCTCGAAGGAGCAAAACAAAATCCTTGAGAGACTGTGTTCTGCAAGCATCAATTCTCCTGTATCATCAACAAGATTTCCTTTGTGCAAAATACTTACCTATTCTTGTATCTTGCAACCTTAACTAAATTCATGATTTTCAAGCAGCATCTTCTGGTTTGAACTTGTTTGCTGTGAACAAATGACCAAAAAGAGTCTTCCAATTAATGCTTTTTACATCTAGGCTATTTGTTGATTAGATTCAAGGCCCCAATCTATTACCAGTCACAATAAAAGCTTAAACACATTGTCCAAAGGCCAGGTTGTTTGCTTATTTCAATCCCAAGTGAGAGAATAGTGTGGCAGAGATTAACAAACACCTTGACAATGTACTTGGGTGCTCACTGATTAACTCAGGCTGAATTTTTAGTTCTCACTTCTGAAGGCCACTTACTGAATTCCTGTAGTGACTTACAGCCTTTCTAGAAGCTGCCACTAGGAGCTACTACCATCTGATGGGCCAGATTGAAGATGAAGCCTAGCCCTATTCATCACTTAATAATTCCATTATTTTCAGTCCTTACCATGACCAGGTATTTTGCTGATGTTATTGTTGTACTCTTCGTAATAGTCCTGTAAGTTGAGAATTATTATTCCCATTTAAGATGAGGAAACAGAGGATAAGAGAGGTCAGGTGACTTGTCCAAGGTCACATAGTAGATGAAACTGGGATCTAAACATCCACGGTCACTAGATTTTCTGCATTATCTCATTTTAACTCCCACCCCCTTCAGAATATTTAAGCCTAGCAAGTAGAACTGTTTCTTCAAAGTTTCATTGCCAGTCTGGAAGTAGAAATAGTTCCCAAGGCCAGATTTAGTCAGCTCCACAGCAAAAGGATAGGATAAGTTCAAGAGACTTTCTTCCATTTTCAGAGAATGTGGCCTGGCAGTTTGTTAACCAGTTCCATTTTTATCATGACATTTGCACATTAACAGATTTTGAAGCTCCTTGCCATATGTTTAGATTTTCTTCATTTAGGAAAATCACACTCGAAACCTTAGAGATTTATCTTGCTTGTCAAAGAACCACATAAGAGGTGATGTGTTCTTTCTAGTTTCTTTTAAAACTATGTTGATTCACAATTTGTACATAGCCAGACCCAGGGAAATATGTGAAATGTATTTTCAGTGTCCTACCACCTTCCTCTTTAGGGCTCCTGTTCTCCATCTTGGGACCCTCTTGAGCCTCTTTCTGAAGATCTCAATCCTGACTGTGTCAACTGAAGCCTTTGGGCAGCTAGTGACGAAGAGGTTAACTCTCTCAGAAGGATTTGCCCTCCAGTAGGACATTCATAAAGAAGAAAAAAATCTTCCAGACTCAGGGGAAACTTTCTGTAATGGTGGCATTACTTTCTGTAATGGGCAAGGAAAAAATGTTCCTAGTTGTAGGAAAACACTCCTAGAATAACCCATACAGACTGAACCTTGTTTGGTTGTCTTCCTAGAGCAGACATACACGATCCCATGTTTTAGCAGCAATCACTTTTTCTCCGTGGGTTCTGACTGAGAGGTAGGAACAGCTCATTCTGATCTCCTGACCCATGGCTCTTCCATACCAAGCCCAGATCAAGATTAGAATCTCTATTTGAGAGATATAGTCTTCCCCAAAAGGAGATCTTTCTTAAATTTGTTTGCAAGTGGAGTTACATCACATGTCTGTCTGTGTGTCAGTGGATATTAGGCAGGGAAGACCAAAGAAACATGCTCAAGACCAAACTTGCAGTTCCAATGCCTGAAGCCATGCCTCTAATCTAGTTGATGAGATGACTACCCCTAAATGCACTCTGCAGAGCTGCCCAAGTCTGCACTGTCTTCCACTGCCTCTGCCTCTGCCACCAACTGTGCCTGGTGGCATGATGCCTATGAAAGCCTGTCACCAGAAAGCCTCTTCTACCTGTGGCCCAATCCCATAGCAGAGTCTTGAGTGTGTCTGTTTGGTGGAACCTAGATCACTTGCCTGAAGCTGCAAGGGCAGCTGGGAAATGTAGTTTTTAGGGTTCTACTTTGGGAATGTGGGACTAAAATTGTGAGACCCTATCAAGAAAGAGAACGTGCTCAGAATATGTGGTCAAGCACAAATAACTGATGTCCCCTCCTCCTTTTGCTCATAAAGGAATTTCTCCTTTGATTTCTACCCATTCCTACTCTGGAGAACAGTTAGCATCCAGCCTGGGACTCTGGAAAAGCAGGAACCCAGTGATTGTTTTTACAGCGCACAGGCCAGGTGAGTGCATACAGGAAGAAGATAAGATTGCTTGTAAGAGGTGACGATATTCAGAAATCCTTGTAGCAAAGAAGAATACTCAGGAGGAAGAATCCAGAAGAAAAGAAAGCAATAATAACCTTCAATTTTGTTCTTCTAAAAACAGTCCTTTTTAAAAAGTGCTACAGGGTGGATTGCTTTGGGTAATTTGGCAGACTGCTCATGATCAGTAGTTCAGTAGCACATTAAACAGACATTTCAAGCAGTGCGGTATAATTTCTAGCCTCAGAATGCCCACCTCTCAGTTCCTACCAGGGGTATATGATCATTGCACAGAATTTTAACCCAGTGGGGATGTATCAGGAGTTATCTAAGTAGGATATGAGAGTTGCATTATTTACTTCCTCAACTACAGCCTGCATTAATCTGACAATGTGAAGTAACAATGATGAACTATTATTGCCATTCCCAAAGCAAAAGAACGGTGCTCACCATGTGCCCAGAAAAGGCTACGAGTCTCACCTCTTGGCGCTTTGTGTCTTACAATTAATCACCTCAAATGAGACCCAGATAAAACACACAAACATCTATTTCCCTCCTGCCTTTCTGTTTGGTCCACATATGTGACATTACATATGGCTTGACAGACAGAAGAGGTAGATGGTTACTGTGTGTGGATTGAGAGGGCTACCTGAACAATATCTAAGGATATATCATAGCCCAGAGGGAACTCTAACAACCTCAAGGAAAAGAATGAGAGTATTTTCAGTCCTTTCTCTCTCTGATACTGTAATTATATCTACCCTTTCCAAGAGTGTTAATCAGATACTTTGGTTTATCTTGGAAGAGATATTTAAATTTTAAAAGTATACTCTGGCTAAAAAAAAAATATATAAAATAAAAATGTATATATATATATATATTATATATATATAAAAATATAATCATTCACATTTTTTAAAAAAATCTTCTTTTGCTTCTTATTTAGCTCTAAGAGTTTTCATGTATATTTTATAATATAAAACTCTACTCTGTTTTTCATTATTTTAGTTAATTTTTTCCAAATAAGGGATCTCCCCTATTGACTTATACTAATGATTGACAACCCAGAGCCCTCTCCTTTGGGAACATGTGCCACTTTGGCTGTCAGTTGTATCTATGTTGATTAGTGATTGCATTTGGATACATGTGACAAAACCTAACTGAACCAAATATCCATGGCTTAAAAAAGAGAGAGGTTTAACTTCCTCTCATAACCTAAGAAGTCTGGAGGCTAACGGTGCAGGTCAGTGCAGTGATCTAAGGATTCAGAGCCAAGATCTTTGTGATTTTTCTTAAATTTCACTTCATGAGCAGTAACAATATGGCTGCTGCAGCACCAGCAAACACACCCCAGCTTCCTTCAGGAAAAAGAAAGAGAAACAGGAAAGGGTGGGGTCTATATCATGAAAGCAAAGCTTTCTCAGAAATCCTCAGCCTTTGTGTTTTGGTCAGAACTGTGTCACATGATCACTTCTAGCAGTGAAGGAAACTGAAAAATATCATTTTCCACCTGGGGACATTGCAACCACATCACCCTACCCCCCCAAACAAGACACGTTTCTTTTAATAAGGGAAAAAAGAGGATATATGTTGGGTAAGAAACTAACAGTTTGCCACATCAGCTATTACAAAATTGAATCTTGGGACAGAACCAAGCTAGAAATAGTGGACTTGAGCCTGATGTGACTGGAAGACTCCTGGACAATAGGTCTCCATGTTTAATGTGAAGTGGTCTTGCCCCCTGTCTCATTCTGAATGTTGAGTGTCAGAAAATCATGGTTTACAGACAGTATGCTTTCTTCATGGCCTCACCTAACCTCCATCTCTGAAAACAAGAGACTGTAACAGAGATCATGTTTTATAGACTGAATGTCATCTTTAATTTCTAAAATTAAACCCAAGATGTGATACTTTTTAAGTATTTATTTACATGGCAAAAACCCACTTCATGCTGTACCACATGTATCTGTGCACATGGATGCATGTGTTCATGTACATACATGCATGAGGGATATTACCACCCCTCCATCCACATTTCTTCAGGAACAAGGGGTCTTGGTAAACAAACTGGACCCAGGTTAGCAAGCTGGACTCTGGTGGAAGGGAAGCCATAGCCTCTCTTTTGCTTTCCCTGTGACTGGACTCATGACAGTAATTAACAGATGATGAATGAATGATTCCACATGACTCTAGATGAGAAAAAAAGACAAGTTTTTGAGACCTTTAGAAATGAACATTGCATCAGTTAACGTATCTTTGGCTGTTAGTAAAAGAAAACTCAATTCAAATTGGCATAAAAGATAAAAAGATTTATAATCTCATATACGAGAATTCCAGAGGAAGGAGGGAACTCAGGATGGTGTAGTTCAATTTAATTTAAATATAACTTCAGAGATGAGGGTCTTTCTGTCTTCCCACTCTGCCACCAGCATGTCACATTTGTCCTTAAACTGATTTCTCTCATGATCACAAGATGGAGGCTGGAGTTCCAGATGTCACATCCAGACATGACAACATTCAGAGGAAGAGGGACCATCTCCTTTTAGGCTTTGCCTTGTTAATAGTGATAAATCCTTTCCCGGAGGCCTCTACACTCTCACACCTCAGTGACCAGCTGGGTTACATGTTTGCCCGAAACCCATCACTCATGAGGGGAATCAGACCATGTGGGAGGAGGGGCAAGTACTTAAGCACAATCAAGACTCAGTAGGAAGGAGAGTGGCATTGATTTGAAATGGACACCCAGCAGCATCTGCTACAAGCAAGGACTTCATTTCTTGTGGCCACACATAACCCCAGTTCTATCAATACGGCAATTTTAAAAATTAGTCACTGCTGTTAAGTGGAAATATTCTCTGCTTTATTCCATTCTCAGATGCTGAAGTTCTTTTGGATAGTGCTATGGGTTAAATGCGTCCCCCAGAAGTTCATGTATTGGAAACTTGACCCCCATTGTAGCAGTGTTAAGAGGGTGGGAAATCCAACTTTGGTACTTGAAAGGTCGGGCCTTTGAGAGGAGATTGGATGTGAGGACTGTGTCCTCATGAATGGATTAATTAATTCATGAGGTAGTCCTGTTGGCTTTATAAGGAGAGCAAGTTAGCAGGTTAGATCTCTTGCTTAGCCCATTCCTGCCATGGGACACCCTGGTCACCAAGGGGCCCTGTAGAGAGTTCTCACCCTGAAGAAGGCCCTCACCAGATGTGAGTCCAGATGTCACTGGACTTTCGACTTCCCAGCCTCTGAAACTGTAAGAAATAAATTTCAATCTTTTATACATTACCCAGTTTCAGGAATTCTGTTATAAGCAACAAAAACAGACTAATACAGATAGTTTTAGGACCATGAGTTTTTAAGAGCGAGAAATAGTTTATTTCCCTTGCTCAAAGCATTGCCTTTGTAATCACAGCCATCAGGCTGTTTCTCTCCTCTGTCTGGGCTTCTCTCATCCTTTACTCTTTTCCTTGCCTTGCAAGACAAGCAGCCATTATTGTAACAACATAATTGCTGCTCTGACTCCATCAGTGAAATGAACAGAAACACAAAGGAAATAGAGAACTTCAAATCATCCTCTCCTCTGCCTGGAAATTTCCCAAGATACCTCAGCTAGAGGCAGCCTAAATGGACAGGCTGGGGGGTAAACTTGAATTAAAAAACAACGACAAAAAAACAGGCCCAGATCAGATTGTAGAGGGTGCTTCTTTCTTGCCCCTTAAGTCCTGGGGATGGAGAGAGAAGAGAAAGGTAAATCATGTAAAAAACGATTTAAGTCAGTAGTAAGGAACTACCAGCCTGCTGCTCAGATGCTGCTTATAAACTCACTATTTGCCCAGATAATGTATTAAAAATTAGAATTAGTCACAGACATTTAAAAATCAAAAGATTTCATATAAAAATCTAGGTTGTAAGCTTTTGCAAAACCAGAAGATCTGCTACTGGGCCTGCTTTCTCAGAAGATAATCAGTACTAGTGCTGTCCCTATAGACGAAGCACACATTCTCCACTTTGCCACGGTCCCCACCACACCCTAGCGTACACCTCTCTCTGCCTGCTATGTTTGCCTGCATTACCTGCCTGCCCATTGTCGGCATTTGGGTTTATGATCCCAGTTTAATATATGCCAAGGGTAAGGGGACTGCTCCATGGTTTGTTCAACAACATTGTTTAAATTCCTGTTCATGTTCATTATTTTCTAGTTGTGTATGCAACATTTTAGAAGGGGATTTGTCCATGTAATATTTGCTGCCCTGGCTGATTTTAAGATTCATTTTTTTCCCAGGCTGGTCACTGGAATAAGGAAGGAAGCCCGTTTTAAAAAAAGAGGTGAGATTGCCAGGTTGTGCACTGCACTCTGAAATGCTACTGGTGGACAGTTCTCAATAACGAACAGAGCGTGGATAGAACCTAGTAGAATGTCTGGGATCAGACCATTTATTTCCAGAGATTCATTTGCCGAAAGCTCTCCCTGTATCTTCGGACAAACCAAAAATCAGGCCTTACACAGACTCACTGAGCTCCTGTGGTCTGTGTGGCCAAACCCCAGTTTGATCTCTCTCTGCTCTGCTTTATCTAATTTTGTGGCACATTATGTATTTGTGAGATGACTGAAGGCACAGTTCTCATAGAATGAGCAATCATTAGAGATTTTAACTTCACAAATAGAATTTTCGCTCTTCTCTGGATAATGAGATGAGAGAGAGATTGAACTTGCACGAACACTTCAAGAGATTCCATATGATTTTGATAGGTAAAATGTTTTGTTTTTTTTAAAAAGAGTCACGTGAAGTGAAAACCTGTTTGTCAAGTTTTGAAGACATCACAAATGTCTGTGTCCAGTCTTGGCACTGGTAGTGCAGCAGGGCTGGGGGGCTTTCCTCCATTTCTCCTGACTCTTGTCTCCTTATTGGGCGGCTGAGTCCTGGGTTTTGCATATGACCTGTTTCCTCTCCCCCAGGCCATGTGGGCCGACTTTCTTCATTTTGGGTTGGCCAAAAGCAAAAGCTGAAATTCCAACCAGCTGCCACCTAGACAAAAAGCCATGTATTACTTTAAACTGAAAGGAATTTGTTATAGGCACACACTAGCAAGTCAGGTGATGATAAGATTCCAGTGGTGACCCTGGTGGACTGTCAGAGTAACCCCAAGCCCCCTCTTATTGCTGACACTGCTGATGGTATACTTCAACCAGGACTTTTCAGCTCATTTCCTAGTTTCTGCTGAGCCAGAAGGCCGATACTCTAAACAAGCCCTTTATTTATTGATAAATCCAAGCCAGAGATACAATATTCCTCTGCTTGTGTCCACTCGGTGAGTCCAAAATGAATGTCATCGTGCTGAGTCTCCTTCTTCAGGGTGTGGAGAAAGTTCTCCTACCACACTGCCTGATTCCTGTCCGGGGGCCTCCTTGCTGCATGTTCTGCTGCCTTCTTTACCTTCATGTCTTGGCGTCCACAGGTATGACACTTCCTCAGGGAAGCCTCTTTCATTACCACCTCTCCCCCAAACAGGTGAAATGCTTCCTTTTTTAACTGAAAAATTTGAGATAACTGTAGATTCACACATAGTTATAAGAAATAATACAAAGAGATCCCATACATGATTTCCCCAGGCTCCTTCAATGGAGGAGTAACATTTTGCAAAATTTTAGTACAACATTGCAGCCAGGATAATGGTATTAACGTCATGCACTGATTTTATTCAGATTTTTCCAGTTGAACTTGTGTGTGTGTGTGTGTGTGTGTGTTAAGCTCTATTCACTTTTATCACCTTTGTAGGTTCGTGCATCCACCACCACAGTCAAGGTTCTGAGCAGTTCTCTTGTGCTGCCCCGCGATCTGATCACCACACTCACTCTGTACTCCACCATCACTCTTTAACCCCAACAACCACTCCAAAGGGAATGAAATACTTAGGTATGCACTTAACAATGGTGCAGAGTGCATATGTCATTGTGATTTTAATTTGCATTTCCCTAATGGTGAATGGCATTGAGAATCTTCTTGTGGTCTTATTAACTATCTGTATATCCACTTCAGTGAAATGTCTGTTCGTGTCTTTTGCACATTTTCTAGTTGGATCTTTTTAAAAAATCATTGAGTTTTGAGAGTTCTTCATATATTCTAGATACTAGTCCTTTGTCAGAGACGTGGTTTGCAAGTTTTTTTTTTATCCCAATCTGTACCTTGTCTTTTCAACCTCTTCAAATGGGCTTTCCCAGAGAAAACATTTTTGATTTTTATGGGGTCCAATTTATTAGTTCTTTATAGATCATGCTTTTGATATCAAGTCTAAATGTTCTGCCTCGCCCTAGATCCCAGAGATTGTTGCTTATGTTTTTTACTAAAAGTTTATAGTTTTATGTTTTGCCTTAAGTCTGTGATCCATTTTGAGTTAATTTTTGTGTAAGGACTGAGGTTTAGGTTGAGATTCATTTTATTATTGCCCATTGCTCCAGCACCATCATTAAAAAGGCTGTCCTTTCTGCATTTGATTTGCTTCTGTACCTTGTCAAAAATCAGTGAGCATACTTGTGTAGGTCTATTTCTGGGTTCTGTGTTCTATTCCATTTAACTATGTAGCATTCCTCTGCCAATACCACACTGTCTTGATTATTGTAGCTATACTGTAATCCTTAATATCTGGTAGTGATTCCTCCCACTTTATTTTTATTTACCAAGATAGTTTTAGCTATTCTAGGGCCTGTGCCTTTCCATATAAATTTTAGAATAAGGTTGTTTATGTCTACAAAAAATGTTCCTGTGATTTTTACAGAGATTGCATTAAACCTATAGATCAATTTGGGGAGACTAAACACTTTACCATGTTGAGTCTTCCATTTGTGAACATGGTTTGTCTCTCCATTTATTTAGGTCTTTTAAATTTCTTTCATCAGCATTTTGTAATTTCAACATACAGATCCTGCATACATTTTGTTAAGTACATATGTAAGTATTTCATTTTCTTTGAAGTGACTGTAAATGATGTTTTTTAATTTCAGTTTTTGTATGTTCTTTGCTAGTATACAGAAATATCATTAGTTTTGTTTGTTTATCTTATATCCTGCAACCTTGTTGAACTCGCTTATTAGTTCTAAGAAGTTTTTGTTTTGTTGTTGTTGTTTCTTGTAGATTCCTTGGGATTTTCTATGTAGACAATCATGTCATCTGTAATTATAGAGAGATTTACTATTTTTTCTTTCCGATTTGTATGCCTTTTATTTATTTTCTTTCTTTATTGCAGTGACTAAAACTTGTAGTACTATGTTGAATAGCAGTGATAAGAGCAGACAGCCTTGCCTTGTTCCCAGTTTTAGGGGGAAAGCATTCAGTCTTTCACCATTAAGTATGATGTTGACTGTAGATTTTTTATAATGGTGTTTTATCAAGTTGAGGTAATTCCTCTCTATTCCTAACTTGCTGAGAATTTTTATCATGAATAGGTGTTAGATTTTGTCAAATGCTTTTTCTGCATTGATTCATATGACTATATTTTTCTTGTTTGGATTTTGAGATGGCAGATCACATTGATTGATTTTCCAATGTTGAACCAGCCTTGCTTACCTGAAATCCCATTTGGTCATAGTGTATGATTTTTTTTATACATTATTGTATTTGGCTTACTAATATTATATTGAGGATTTTTGCACCTACATTTATAGCAGATATTGATCTGTAGTTTTTCACCTTCCTTCTTTTCCCTTCCTTTCTTCCTCCCTTCCCTTCCCCTTTTCTCCCTCCCTCCCTCTCTCCATTCTTCTTTCTTCCTTCCTTCCTTTCCTTTCTTCCTTTCTTTTTTTCTTTCATCTTTGGTTTTTGTTTCAGGGTAAAACCAACCTCCTAAAATGAATTAGAAATACTCTCTCCTCTTTTATTTTCTGCTAGAATTATGCGAAATTTTTGTTTATTCTTCTTCAAACATTTGGTTGAATTTTCCTGTAGAACCATCTCGGTCTGGGGGTTTCTTTTTTGGTAGCTTTTAAATTTTGAATTCAGTTTCTTTAATGGTCATATGGCTATTTCAACTTGATCGAGTTTTGATATTTTGTAAATTTCAAAGAATTGGTCCATTTCTTATAACTTGTCAAATGTATGAGCATAAAGTTGTTTGCAATATTCTCTTATTAGTTTAATGTCTGCAGAATCTATAGTAATATCCCCGATTTCATTCCTGACATTGGTAATTTGTGTCTTCCCTCTTTTGTTTTTGTTTTGTTAGTCTTGCTAGAGGTTTATAAATTTTATTGATTTTTTTTTGAAGAATTAATGTCTTAGTTTAGACAGCTATAACAAAATACCTTAGACTGGGTAATTTATAAATAATCAAAATTTATAGCTCACAGTTCTGGAGGCTAGAAAGTCCAAGATCAAGGCATCAGCAAATGTGTTGTTTGGTGGAAGCCCTGTTCCTCATAGAAAGTGCCTTCTTGCTGCGTCCTCACATGGTGGAAGGGCCAAGCACACTCCCCTTCAGCCTTTTCTTTAAGGGCACTAGTCCCATTCATGAGGGTGGAACGCTCATGACTTAGTCACTTCCCAAAAGGCCCCACATCTTACTATTATCACACTTGGAATTAAGTTTCAACATAGGAATTTTGGGGGGACACATTCAGATCACAACAATCAGCATTTTGTTTCATTGATTTTCTCTATTGCTTTCCTATTCTCCATACCATTGATTTATTCTCTTTATTATTTCCTTCCTTCTGCTTGTTGCATTTTACAGAAAGCCTCTCACCTTCAAAGGTGTATTTTTGTTAGTGTTTTCTAAGGTCTGTTGCTGCCTGATATTTTCTGTTTCTTTGTGGAACTTTCTGTTAGTGTAGCTTCTGAGTAATCTCTGCCTCACCCTCCCTAGATCTCACGGCACTTGTACTCAAAATATAGAATTTATACTTTAGGTCGATTTCTTCACATTCAGAGGTGTGTTTTTGCTGGCACTTTCTGAGATTTGCTACGATTGGCCACCACCCTGTCTTCTTTCTCCCAGGCAGCTTCCATGACAATATTTGCTATTTTTGGCAGCACATATATTTTCTTTTAATTTTCAAGTCGTAACTATTTTCTAATTTTACTGACATTGGTGTTTGAAGGTTTTGTTTCTTTTGCATAATATGCAGAAAGAGAAAAGAAGAGAAGCGATGATGCAGTCTCACAAGATAATGTTCATACTGGAAGTCTACCCTATGGGATTCTTTAAAAAAAGAGGATAAGAAAGATGTGCCTTTGACTTTTCCAGCAGCAAAGGGAGCAGGCACCGTATTAACATAAACAGAAGTCAAGCTGGAACCTCCAAATGGATTATCTAGTTTAGTATTTCAGAACAATCCTTAAGGTAGATGATATTATACAAATTATAGAATTAGTAACTTGAGGTATACAATTTAAGAACTAGCCCAAGAGCACCTGATTTATAAATGGGAAAAACCAGAATAAAACCAATTCTTTTAATGCAGAGGCAAGTTCTAGTTTACTATAGTACAGCTGTCTCCTACCAATACCCTAGAATCAAAATATAATTCTCTTCCTGAGGCAGTTAATGTCTGTTTTAGGAATCAAGTGAATGCGTGAAGCAAATAAACATCCTTGCCCATCCGTGAGCCTAAGTATCACTAGCATCTCAGCCACCATGTGCTAATTGGAGAGTGGTCATAAAAGTCATTGAACTGCAAAGTGTCTTCCCACCAGATTTCTTACATGCCTAAAATTCTATTATTAAAGAGTTATTCCTTTGGGTTGGTCACTGTACCCCCCAGATATTTACTCTTAAAATGTAAGTATTTCTAGATGGGTGATATATTAGTATCTTATGTCATTAACACCTTGGAATTAAATACTAGGTATTAGAGACTAATCTGAGTGGAAATCCTATAGTATGTAGTGTCTAATGGTAGGACTAAACTTATTATCTATTTGCTGTAATTTGAAAGAGCTAGGAAGGGGAATACCAAAAATCTTTCCCTTAGTAGAATTTTTTAAATAAAAACATTTTGCAGGTTATGCAGAACAACCTGAAGTCTGCATCATGACTTGACAGTTACCCACGGGTTTAAAGTGTGTCCATCCCAACAGTGTGGTTCTGGGGACTGGGAAGCCACACAAACACAGGCAGGAGTTTTCAGGGGAAAAGGGGGCACAACAAGCATGTATCTCGATCCCTTCTCAAAGAAAAGGCAGTCGGCCATTCTGAGCCACTGAAAACCTGTGCAAGTGGGGGGCTTCTAAAACAAACACTGTACTGGGAGCTCCTGGGGAAGGGGCAGGAAAAGGACATTGATGAATAAGGGTATTTTAGTAGATTTATTTAATTATTTATTTATTATTTTTTCTAAAAGATGACTGGTAAGGGGATCTTAACCCTTGACTTGATGTTGTCAGCACCACACTCTCCCAAGTGAGCTAACCGGCCATCCCTATATAGGGATCCAAACCTGTGGCCTTGGTGTTATCAGCACCACACTCTCCCAAGTGAGCCACGGGACGTCCCTTTTAGTAAATTTAAACACTTGATTAGATTTGAATTAAGAATCTCCCTACTTTAGGGCAAATTTTATTAAAAATGCAAATATTTTCTCATGACTGCTTTAAGAGGTTAACAATCACACTCTGAATAAATTAACTTTGAACCAATTCCTAACTAGAATTATGGAGCAGCATGAAAACATGAAAACATGAGCTTTCTTGGCCTCCTGGTTTCTCTTAGTGTGGCCTTAATGATATGAGAATCCCTGTGTTTGGATTGACTACAACTGGGTGAGAATCTGAATGGAAAAGGAGGGGCTTGCCATCTAAGGAGAAGCATGGTGTTCAAGAATTTGGTGGGATTCAGGAGGGAAGCTCACTGTTTGGGTGAGGAAGAGCACTTCTCATTGCTGGTGATTCTGGGAAGTGGGAATTCTATTAGAGACTTTTATTTATTTGTCTGTCTGTCTATTTGTTTAATGGTGGCTGGCGGGTATTGGGATCTGAACCTTGGTTTTATCAACACCAGGCTCTAATTAGAAACTTCTAATGCACGATCAGAAGGTGAAGTTCTCAAGATAACCAGCAGATGGCACACTAGGCCAAACTACTGAAGTAAGTTTGTTCACTGGATCAGAATTTTGCTTTGCGGAGAATATTAGAGGTCCTCTAGTCTAGCCCTTTACTTTACAGCCAAACTTCGGCCAAAGTGAGACTATCTTGCCTAACGCCACATATCAAGTCAGTAGAAGAACTGGAATTCCTATGATCTCCTGACAAGGAATCCAGTAATCTGCCTATGATGTTAATCTGAAAGGAGTACAGAAAAAACAAAAGTTGGTGCTATTTGAGTAAACAGCTGTTTGATTTTGAGTACAAAGTCTTGCAGGCCAAAACTTGAGGCTTGGTCAACTATGAAGCAGTCATATTTACTGAGAACCCACTTGTTCTAAACAAGAGTAAGGTCAGGGAATGGGAGAGGTGTGGGGGACAAGGATGGGAAAAACCAGAGATCCCTGGAAGGGATGACCTTTGAGCTAGGAATAAGATGCAAGGAAAGGAAAAAGGGCATCCTAGACAGAGGAAACATAGTTTGTGCCCAGATAAAGAAGCAAGAACTAGCAAACATTCCCACAGGGCTGGCCTCTCTCTTCATACTTGGTCCTTACTGGACTCCCGTCTGCCCCCCACCCCCGAACTCGCACTGGCTGAAAAGGGTCTCTAGCCAGTCTTTGTCATTGCAGAACGACTTTAAGTGATTCTTCTCTTTCCCAGGAGAGCTGGCATTTTAGGCTTGTCTCTAATTTTGGATAAAAAGGCATTGTCCATGTTAAGGAATAGTATAGGGAGGAACTGGGGAGAGTAAGAAGCTATGAGGGTTGGTTGTTTAGAGCAGGGGGTCTCCATCACTGAGAAGATCAGTGGGAAAGGAGATGGGTGAGTTGTGTGGATGGGCCTTGAAGGTAGAAGAGGTGTTGAGATTTGAAACTGCAGAAGAAAGTTGTGGCTGTATTTATCACTGTACTTACTGAGAGTATACCTGATCTACGTGAGCTGAATCAGTACATCTTTACTGACTCTAAATAGGCCCCATTGGCCAGGGAGCCACATGATGAAAATGGTGTTGTATTTAGGAAAATTATTCCATTGTGAGTACCTGAAAGGTGCGGAAGCAGCAAGAGCCTGGTGGAAAGGCGAGTTTTGTTTTTAATAGATTTATTGAGATATAATTTGCTTACCATACAATTCACCCATTTAAAGAGCACCATTCAACGGCTTTTAATATGTTCACGGATATGTGTAAATGTCACCCCTGTCAATTTCAGAACATTTTCATCACCACAAGAGGAAACCCTGTATCATTCATCTATCATCCTCCCTGGGTTCTGGTGTCCCTATATCCCTGCACTAAGCAACAATGAATCTACCTGTCGTCTCTACAGAGTTCCCTATTCTGGACTTTCATGTGAATTTCCATTCATATAGTTTGTGGTCTTTTGTGGCTGCCTCCTTTCACTTAGCATAATGTTTTCAAGGTCCACCCACCTTTTAGCATGTGTCACAATTCATTCCTTTTTACGGCTGAATAATATTCCAACATATGTATATACCACATTTTGTTTATCCGTTCATCTGCTGATGAACATTTGGGTTGTTTCCACGTTTTGGCTATTATGAATAATGCTATTATAAACATCCATGTACTAGTTTCTGAGTGGACATACGGTTTCATTTCTGTTGGGTCTATCTTACCAAGGACTAGAATGCTGGATCATGTGGTAACTCTGTGTTTAATCACTTGAAGAACTGCCAGCATGTTTTCCAAAGTGGCTGGCCATTTTATATTCCCAACAGTGTATGAGACTTCCAACTTTTCCAACTTCTCACTGATGCCTCTTGCTACCTGACATTTTGTTTCTAGCCATCCTAATGCGTGTAAAGTGGTATCTCATTGTGTCTTTGTTCTGTATTTCCCTGATGACTAATTACATTAAGTATTTTTTTCATGTGCTTATTGGCCATTTGTGTATCTTCTTTGAAATGTTTATTCAGATCCTTTGCCCATTTAAAAATTGGGTTGTCTTTTTATTATTGAGTTGCAAGTGTTTTTTAAGTATTCCAGATATGAGTCCCTTATGAAATATGATTTGCAAATATTTTTTTCCGTTGTGTGGTATATCTTTTCACTTTCTTAATGGTGTCCTTGAAGCACACAAGTATTACATTTTGATGAAGTCCAATTTATCAATTTTTTGTTGTTGTTGTTCATTCTTTTGGTATCATATCTGAGACTCTTATGTCAGATCTATGGTCATGCTATGTCTTTTTCCAAGAGTTTTATAGTGCTTGCTCTTACATTTAAGTAGTTGACCTATTTTGAATTAATTTTTGTATGTGGTGTGAAGTAAAGGTCCAACTTCATTCTTTTGCATTTGGATATCCAGTTGTCCCAGCATCACTTGTTGAAAAGACTATTCTTTCCCCATTGAATGGTCTTGGCACCCTTGTTAAAAATCAGTTGACCATAGATGTGTGGGGACTTGTTTGTACAAGGATGTTAGCTGAGATTTGATAGGAATCTTGTTGAATCTGTAGATCAGTTAGGGACTATTGTCCTCTTAACAATGTTAAGGCTTCTGATCCATGGATACAGAATGTTTTTCAATTTATTTAAATCTTCTTTCATTTCTTTCACCAATGTTTTTCATTTTCAGAGTATAAGTTTGGTACTTTTTGTTAAATCCATTTCTTAGTATTTTATTCTTTTTGGTGCTATTGTGGATGAAATTGTTTCCTTAATTTTATTTTTGGGTTCATTGCAAGTCTATAAAAATACAATTGATTTTTAAATATTTATTCTGTATCCTGTGGCCTTACTGAACTAATTTATTAGTTCTAAAGTTTAAAGCCCCAAAGTGAAAAAGCACTTGGCAACCCAGAGAAATGCAGAGTATGCTGGTGTCACATAAGCAGATAGTGAGAAAGAACAGAGGGTAGAGGGGCAATGCCAGATACAAGACTGGAAAGATGCATGGGGTCAGATTCAGAAGAACCTCAGATACCATACTCAGGAGCTTGGCTTTTGTTCTGTAGGCTACTAAGAGTTGTTTTTAAGCAAAAGGATTGTTTGAGACACCTAATTCTGGCTACAGTGTGAAAGATAGATTGAAAGGACTGAGGGACAAGGAGACCAATATGGAGGTGGTACTTTTATAGCTCCAGAGCTTAGCAAGAGAGAATGAGAGGGAGAGAGAGAGAGAGAGAGAAAGAGGAAGAACCCAGTGAATATTTGTAAATGAACCACTGAGGAAATAAGTACAAAACGGAGCCATATGTAGTAATGGCTGTAAGAAGCCCTGCATGCCATAGGAGGCCGGGCAGGGGGTGAGAGATGATAAAGCTCTGCCAGAACTAAGGAACTGGCAGATAGAGGAAAAATAGAAGACATTCTGAAGTGAAGTCAATGGTGCTAAGTAATTAACTGCACATAGGGGTGCAGACAAGGAATGCATGAATTCGATTTTAGGTTGGGCTGATAGCGACCCCCCAAAAATTAAACTTAAAATAGAGAGTCAAGGTAGCAGCCCAGTGCTAGCATGGTGCTCCGCAGTGTCAGGACCTGGGTCCCTTCTATCCTGTTGCTCAACATCCTCAACAGGTGGCTTGATGACATGGTCTGAGATGGCTGCTCCAGTGCCTGCATCACACCTGCTGTAGCCAGCAGACTGAAGGGGAGGGGCGAGAGAATGTCATGCTCTGTTCTTAAGAAGTACTTCCTAAAAATGTCTTCTCTTACATAACATTAGTCATTATTTAATCCCATCTCATGAGAAAGGGAGACTGGGAGATGTCTTTATTCTGGGCAGCCAAGTGATCAGCTAAAATTTGGAAGGTGTATGGCTGAGAAATACGGCAGGAAGGAAATTAGAATACATCTTGTCAAGAATGATTCTCATCAGATAAATTGGGTGGATACGAATGCAGAAAGTGGGAAGACAGTTTTAAGGAAGTTTTAGAAGGCCATAGAGTAAAGAACAGTAAGTTTTGCTTTGAATATATTTATTTTGAGGTAGCCTATGAGATGCCCAGGTGGAGAAAACCAGTTAGCATTTGGAAATATATGTGTGTGCGTGTGTGTGTGCGTGTGCGTGTGTGGGTGGGGGTCCAGTCTTTCCTCTCCTTAGGCCGTGTTCCTTGAGTGTTGAGACTCTACTTATCATTACACGCCCATGTCTTGTAAAGATGCCCAGATTGGATAAAGATAGCAGGAAATTAAGAAAAGGGGTAAAAAAAAAAAAAAAAAAAAAAAAACAACTAGGGACTAATTTTTAAAAAATACCAACAGGGACACTACAGAACACAGCCACTGCTAGGACTGTAGAAAGCCTTTCTCACACAGCTTTGGACAGGAAGACATCCTATGTACAATTCGTTCGGAACCCACTAACATATATACACATACCAAATACAGAGCAGAGGAAAGCTGCTTCTAGAATGAGGTGTTATATTTTAAGTGTCTGTGGTGGGTGATGAGAGAAGGAGCCTTCTTAATACATCTAGCCCTACTGTGAGGCTTGTTTAAGCCCCGCTGAAGGTCACAAGACAGCCAATGTCACAGCCACGACTGGACCACTGATCTCCCAACTCCCAGGCTAGGGGCCGCCACCACTGCATCCACCACGAAGAAGCGACCAAGTTAGTGGAAACGCAGCAGCCTCTGCGTCTCCTGGGCTGCGCGAGGCGTGGCCAAGGATCTAGATGATTTAATCCAGTTTTACGAAAGGGGTTTTACAGTGAGCAATTAAGGAGCGGTTAAGGAATTACTCTCTAATGAGTCATTAACTCTGCCCACTATTGTACAGTTAACAAGCTGAGGCCCAGATTATTAAATCCGGTCCCCAATTAAGGGGACAACATTGGTCACACAGCTCACCATCGGCCTCCGAAGGGTCGGGCGCACCCGGCTGGCGCTGCCGGGCCTCGCCTTTCCCAGCGAGGGTGCGGAGCTCGCGCTTCCTGAGCAGAGCAGAAGTGCCAAATATTAATTAATATTATCTCCCCTGAAAGTCTTTTCCTGCCTCCTCCTGAAACCTTGGATTCCATTCACGTACTAAGACTCTGTTGATGAAAAGGAGCGCTTGGAATGGACAGGGAGAAACGGACAGAGCGAGGCTGGGAGTGGGCTGAGGGGTCTGGGGCAGCTGTCGGAGCTGGGTGGGCGGTGGAGGCGGAGGTAAGCAGCCGGGGCTCTCGGGGCCGCACCGCGCCGAGGGACGCTGGCGCCCTGGGAGCCGCGTCGGGGGTCCTGCGCTGCCCGCCCCTCCTGCACGTGGGCCTGGGCGGTCTCCGCAAAGGCTTTTCAACCGACCGGTGAATTTGACCGAGAGAGGGAGGGATTGGCATTCATTCCCCACCTCCCCTCGCCAGATTCCAGATTAGCTGGGACGGTGGGGGGGGGGGGGGGGACGGGTAGGGGATCGTCTTCCCTAGCTTGACTTTTCCCATCTCCCCAAAAGTGAAATATCTGTTCCAAATAGATCAATACAGCGGGGTGGTCCCAGTCAGTTGCCGACCTCTGGCTGAAGCCGGCCCCTCCGAGGGGGTCTCTCCCAGTCCCTCAACCCCCTCCCACCTGCACCAGCCCCAGTCACCCTCCCCGGCAGCTCAGGTGGGAGCTCGGACCGCGGGAGTCAGAGCTGGGTGGGAAGCAGGAAACCCACGAGGGATAAACAATCCGGACCGGTCCCCGGGACACGGAGCGAGGGGGCCTCCGCGGCCCTTTGGCTGCTCTCGGACCCCGTGGCTCCGCAGACAGACGACAAGGGGAGGCGAAGACCTCAGCCGGAGAGTATCGCCAACAGGAGCCGTGGCGCGCAATGCGGACACGCCACCCTCGGGCGCAGGAAGAGACTCCTCCAGAAAGGAAAGCAACGAGAAAGCTGAAACGCCCCCACCGCGGCAGCGGTGGCTGATGGCAGCGGGGGTGGCGGAGAAGACCCGCCCCGCGCGGACTCGGGCTCCCCGCGTCAGCCAAGGGTCCCCGCCGCGCACCAGGCGGTCAGTTAGGCACCCCATGCCCTGCCTAACTCCGCCCTTCTCCCTGCACGGTCCAATCCGAGGCGTCCTTTCTGCTCCGCCCCCACGGTCAGAGAGCCCCGCCCAGGCCCCGCCCAACCTGGTTCCCAAGAGCAGGAAGGATCAGATCTGCAGACCCACCTGTTTCCATTGGAAGGCGGGCCAGAGCAGACGTCGTCCTGTGTATGGGGGTGGGGGTGGGGGTGGGGGGGTTGGTGGGGTGATCCCTAGTGCCTCCCTCTTAGACTGATCTGAGCCAAGGCGGCCCGAATCAAGCCTGCCTCGACCTAGGTCGCTGTGCTTGGAACAGCACAGTGCCTTTCCTCCCCAAGCCGCTTAAGATCACTCTCGGCTGGTTCTTATTCTCCTTCAGTGGACACTGGTGGCG
The DNA here is from genome assembly GCF_027409185.1 of Cynocephalus volans. Taxonomy (NCBI): domain Eukaryota; kingdom Metazoa; phylum Chordata; class Mammalia; order Dermoptera; family Cynocephalidae; genus Cynocephalus; species Cynocephalus volans. Next base: position 54,060,223 of record NC_084472.1, read on the forward strand.
TCGCCTGAGCCAAACCTGCAACCTCATTGTGGAAAATTCAAGAACCATTGAAAGTGATTCTTGGGAAAGTGATACAGGCCTACCGGGGGAGGCCTTTCTCTCGGGGTCTCCGAAAGGCTTGTGCTCCCAGCGCACCCTCCCCCCCATCCAGAGCCAGCACAGTCTAGATGTGAAGATGGAAGTCTGTGCCCACCTTGGCCGGTGCCACTGCAAAATGCTTTCTGTAGCAATGAGCTTGAGCAGCAACCCAAGTAGCAATCTCAAGCAGCAACTCTAACCCGCCCCACCTGCACCCTTACCCCTGGAATTGTTAATAAGTGGCTTGCCCTTAGAGCTGCCCTGTCAGGCAGATACCGGGGGGTGTGGGCTGGGGCTGATGCTGTGTCCAGACCTCCCCAGGAGGCCCAGGAAAGCACACACAGCTAGCACCCACCCCTCAGGTTCTCAAGTCCCAGTGTGGCCTAATGAGCTGTTCTTAGGAATTGAAATAAGGAGCACTTATTTAGCAATGTTTTTTGAACATGCACTATGATCATGAACTGACTGGGCAACCTCTCTGTGCCTCAGTTACCTCATTTATAAAATGAGACTAATTGTATCTGCCTGGTAGGGTTGTTGTGAAGCTTACCTTAATTAGTAGATATAAACCTGTTAGGAGAGTGCTGGCACATAATAAGCCTTCAATGATCATTAGCTATTATTTGTATTTTTATGATTATTTTCCAAGGACTTGTCTCTGAAATCTGGGTATGGCTCACTCGGTTGGTGCCTAGGGAGATGGTTTAGAGGAGCATCTATTTTCAGATGAAACTAAATAGTGGAAAAGGAAGGGGAAATAGCAGGGAAACTCCATGTGGAAAGAAGAATAGAAAAACAGCAGAGAGGAGACAACATGAATAATCATGGAAATGATCTAAGAGAAATGATGAAGATACTGATAGTGGGGTGGTCAGGGTCACAGGTGACCAGGGCTGTGGTAATGAGAAGGATGGCAGAGCAAGTGTGGTACTCACCTGGGGCCAGCGAGGTTGAGAGTTCTCCTAATAGATCATCCATATTAAAACTGGGGCATTAAAGGATGAGAGAGAAGATAGGCCAAACTGACAGAAACGTACATACACATTCATCCTGAGTTTGCTAATTTTTTTGCTTGCTAAGAGCTGATATTACTTGGGTGGCTCCATCCATTTCCCCATGGAGACATCCTTGTGAGGGAAATCGCAGGTTTTATTCCCTACATCTTGGGGAAAATGACCTATTCAATGAATTCTTGCTGACTGGCCTACTATGTGCAAAGCACCAGATGGAGGTCTAGGAGTACACAGCCCTGGTTATGCCATAACCTCTCAGGACCTGCAGAACAAAGACTGGATCCAGCGATGACACCCCCCAACCCTCTCTCCCGCCGCCCCCCCGCCCCCAGTCCCCGGAAAGTTTTTCTCTAGAAAGTTTCAGGAACTGGAGAGCACCCTGGGAATACTGTGGTGACAGGGAGGCCGTGATTACAACGTGTATTGCTTCATGCTTGCTCCTTAGTAGTTAACACAAAGCCTTTGCAGGTGGTTTTATTCCATCTGTCCCACCTCCCAGCGAGGTAGGGTTCATTTAGACGAGGAAAGGGGACTGGGGCGCTTCACTAATATGCTAAGGACCGACAGACAGTAAGGATGTGGTTGATGCTAAGGCTCTGGCCACGTCACCCCCGGTGCACTCATCGGGAGCCCCCGGCCCGTCCCCGCCCCCCCAAGGACTGTGCAACAGAAATCCCGGTTATGCCTGTGGTGGCCCAGCTTCCAGAGTCGAGGGCAGACACCGCGGGAGCTCAGGCGGGAGTCCCGGACTCTCCTTCTCTCCGGACTCCGCGAGACCGCAGGAGTTTCTGAAGCCTAGACCTCGGGATTGCTTCCCCGTCCCAGAGCCGGCGCCAAAGAACTGCCGATACTGTCCACGATGCGCCAGCGAGGATGAGCCCTCGGGGCGGCGACTCGGAGCGCTGCAGCTAACCCGGTGCGGGTTTAACAGAACTCCAGGTTGGGGGTGCGAAGCGAGTTGGGGAGGCAAGAGAGGCTTGGGGCTCAGAAAGGGAAATGTCGTTCCGCCTCAGCCCTTGGAGGACTAATGTCATCAACCCTGGGTGGCAGGGACTGGCACTGAGCCGGTAACGAGCACAATAATCTGAGCGAGGCCCTTGGACAGAGACCCACTGGAAAGCGGACGCCAGGAGCTGCGGGACGCTGCGCTTTCACCCTGGGGAAGGTGGTGTGGACGCTTCCTATTGGGGTCAGTCCTTCAAAGTAGCAACCGCCGCTTGGCTATTGGGGTATCAAGGAACTGGGAACGCGCTGGAGTCTTAGGCCTCAGACACCCTCAACCCCACACACTTGCCCGCGCTCGCCGGCGCCAGGCAAGGGCGTCTCTGATCCAGGGTTCCGCAGCGTCGGTGATGGGGACGATTCTCTGCTGCAGCAAAGTGGCCCCCGAATTTGCACAGGGGAGCCCCGAGTTCTTGCTGAGTCCTCTGCTTTCCCTGACCCTCCCGGCCCATCACCGCACCCTCTTCCGGTACCCCCACATTCACTCCCTCCCCCACCCCGCACCCCGCGCAGTCCTCAGCCTGCTTAACCAGAGTCAAATTAAACCAAAAAATCTTTAATTCTCTTTCCAAATACTTTGCAACTACTTATACAAACCGTTCCTCAAACTCTATCTTTCCGCCTCCCCTTTCTCCCTCTTATGGTTATCTAGGGTCGCCGAGCCTCCAGGGAACCGCCAAGGTCAGGAACTTCGGCCTATTGGGCCTGGAGACTCCGGACCCGCGGCGTGGCCGGAGGGGCCAGGCGGCTTCTTGTCCAGCAGCCGGGCTGGGGGTCCGTGGAGGTGTGAGGGTAGCCCCAGGGCCTCCTCCCGCCTGACAGTTGTCCCTCCCCAGTGCGCCAGGAGCAGGCGCGCGTCCCTCACCGCAGCCTGGCCCGCGACTTGCAGGCGGGACGGGGAAAGAATGGCCGAGTGAGGGACCCGGGGAGAGAGAGGGAAGGTACGGTGCGCGCGGCTCGGGGTCGGCTCCCCGGACGGTCCCCAGTGCCCCTAGAGGGCCTGCCACGGCTTCCCGATGGCCTGGATGTGCTCCTTGGCTTTCAGGCGCAGCGCCGCGATGCTGCTGTTGCGCGGGTCCGCCTCGTCCAGCGGGAACTTGTCCCCGAAGCCGGGCCCGCACGGGTAGGCGGGCGGCGGCGGCGGCCCGAGAGGCTGCAGGCCGGGGCCCAGCGGCGGGGAGTTCAGGAAGGGCGGCGGCGGCGGCGGCGTGTAGCTGGCGGGCAGGCTCTGCGCCGGCGGCCCGAAGCCCGGCAGGCTCTGCAGCGCCGTGGCGCCCCCGCCGGGCAACGGCGGCCCGAGCCACGACTCCAGCGGCAGGGCGCCCCCCGCCGGCCCCCCGCCGCCGCCGCCGCCCGGGCCCGCCCCGAGGGGCGCCAGAGCCGCGGAGGGCGGCGAGCGGCTGAAGGAGAGGAGGGGCGAGTCCTGCAGCTTCATGGACGACACTTCCAGCTTCTCCTGCCGCCGCCACTTGGCCCGTCGGTTCTGGAACCACACCTGCGGGAGGGAGCACAGCGGCCGTCGGGCTGCGGCGGAGGCTGGGCCCGCGTCCAGCCCTGCGCCGCTGCAGCCGGCCCAGCTGGACTCCCCCGCCGCAGATAAGACGGGCGCTCGGCTGTTGCGCACCCGCAGAGCGGGTTCAGCTCTTCCTTTCACCCCGCCCGACTGTCTCACCCCCGCATTCCCCTTTCTTTTCCATCCCGTTTTCTCCTTTTTGTGTCTTCCCTTCTTTCTTGCCTCCCTGAGTCTCTTTGTCCTATGCTAGTTTATTTCGCCCACAGTAATACTTGTATCTGTTTCCAACTCCTAACACGCAGCAAGGGATCAGGAAAAAAGGGGACTTAACTCTGCCGTCGGACCGTACGACTCTGAAACCAGGTCTCACCAAATTTCTGTGACCTGCTGCTTAGCAGCCCGTCCTGACACTTCAGTTTAGACTGTGCCTCTTCCCTGTACCGTACAGCTCTCAATTGCTGCATTTTTGTCTCAGACTTTCTGTGCTTCACCTACCTTTGTCTCTATTATAAACACAGACATAAATAGTGCTCAGTCGAGTAAATGGCAACATGGGATGTTAAAATACAGCTATTTCCACGGATTACTGGTTATGATAACTAGATAGAAGCAAGTGGATTTATTTTACCCCATGCATATTTGAACTGCTGCTTTAGTAAGATTTTTGTTTTTATGTAATTGGTATTTGTTTAGTATTTCCTATGTTTCTCAAATGACTTTCAAAATTACAATTGTATATCTACATTTACTTTATAAATTTAATTTTGACATTACCCTAAGAAGTTAGCTCAGTGATTACATGTTTTTTCTTCTTTTTTACATATAGAAAGTATTGGCCAAAGTGAAGTCTAGTTTCTTCCAATGATACCTCCATTACCGATTTGTCAAAAGCACCAGAAAGGGTGTAATTAATGTTTCGCTACCAAGTTCCACTCTCACAAACAGAACGTAGAGAATTGGTTTAGTTTAGTGGAGAATACGAAAGTACTTTGGCCAAACTGGTGGCTTTAGTGTTATATTTATGAAGGGAAGTGGGGGTATAGTTGCAGTCTCAAAGGAGAAAGCAGTTTTGAGTCAAAAAGGGTGGGAGTGGGGGGGACTTCCTAGGAGAGCTGAGAAAAACAGCAACCTAGCACCTGAACAGAGCAGGTGCATGAGGCTGAATTTGGGAGAATAAGAGAAAGAACAAAAATGTAAGTACCCTGTCCCCTTCCCATAAAAGGTTCATCTGCATATCCAAGGTCATGAGTCTCCTGGAAATATTATCTATTTGCCAACATTAAAGAAAAGAGAAACACTGGCATCGGTGAGGGCTTCCTCCCCCCCCCACCTTGGCTTCCTGCCCTGTCCTACTCCATCTGCTGCAAGATCAGCTGTAGCCTTCAGATCTAGTATCCAGGGTCATAGGACTAATGCTGGGATGGTCAGCTATTATACTGCTCTACTGCTGCACTTAACATTGTAGGAGACTCTGCCTGTCCCCACCCCCGTAGCTGATTATGTCATAGTCATGTGTTAAGAACCGCCATATGCTGGGCACTGTGCTGGTCCTGTGGTCAGAAAGAAGTCATAACGTTGTTCAAGAATCTCATAACTTAGAGGAAAACCCCCAAACAAACAAAGAGGGAGGAACAAAGGTGGGCTCAGGTAAGAAGGGAGCCATGAGTCTGCTTTGCTTGTATTCTGTAGGGCACTGGAAAGCTCTCCCTCCCCTTTCTTCATCCTCCTCTGTATTCTTTCCCTCTCCCTATCCCACACTGCCACCCTGAAAAGCAAGTGCTAAAATTTCCACCCCTTCAATGAAATCATTGTAACTTTACTGCCCCAAATTATGAGAAATTGAACTGTTATTGCTAGTTAATCCTGAGTCACATTAGAGAACTATTTTTTAAAACCATGACTTTTACTCATTACTTCCAACCCCTAAAATAAGCAGAAGAGATAAAAGGCAAGAGCTTATCCCCTGTTATTTTTAAGACATGGCTAAATGCCTGCAAACACCTGAGTATCCTCATTTCCTGGAGATCTAATTTATTAGACACACACAAAAATCCTTAGTTCCACTGCCTTTCAGATGCAGTGAAATTTGTTCCCAGTGTCTCTCTTTCAGGCCTCCGTAAACTCTCTTAATTTGGAAATCCTCCCAGATTTTTCACAGATGACTAGCAAATATTTAAGGCTTTCAAATATTTTAATGATCAGGGATTAAAGATAATTCAGCTTTAATTAAAGCGAAAACCCTTTTACAATAAAAAGAAAAGGGCTGTGCAGCGCGAAGTTTGGTTGGATATGTACCAGAGAAGGAAAAGTCAGTTTCTTAAATAAATCCACTGTAAGTTTTTACTGTGAGGTGCCAGACCCCTCACAAGGAGACAGGGTTTTCGTTTTCAACATGGTGTGCGCAACTAGTGACGAGGGTGACTTTCGGGGGCCCCTATCTGGTTACCCTCCAGCTGCTGCCTTTCTACTCAGCCCCCTACCCACCCGCCCCTATCCTAGCTTCGTCTAATGAGTTGTCGACCTCTTCATCTTGAAAGCCATTGCCAATTACTCTTTATAACTTAGAAGAGGGGGACCCCCAAAGGGGAGATCGCACTACAAGCTGGAGCAGACTGCCCGAGGGGTGGTGCGTGGGGAACACCGAAGATCCGTGACGCTCCTTTGGGGCCCTTGGCGTGCCAAGTCAAGGAGGTGCCATAATAAATGCGTGGACGCCCGGGAATTCTGAGGCTCACTGGCAGCAGTTTGGGCCTCTGGCTCTCCCATGTCCCCGTCCCTCCATCTGGGCGCTTTACCTGGACCCGGACCTCGGGTAGGTTGACCTTGCCGGCCAGCTCCTCGCGGCTGTACACGTCGGGGTAGTGGGACTTCTCGAACGCGCGCTCCAGCTCATGCAGCTGGTACGTGGTGAAAGTCGTGCGGTTCCGCCGGTGCTTCTTCTTGGGCTGCTCCTCCTCCGACAGCTTCACGTCGCCGGGGGCTGGCCCAACGGGGAGCCCTGGGCTCGGTCGTGCCTCCCCGGACTCCTTGGGGCCGTAGGGACGAGGGGCTGGGGCGTCGAGGCCCCCGAAGGGTCAGAGACACTCTCCGAAGCCCTCCTGGGCCTTCCCTGCCTCCCCGCGGGCGCCGGCCAGCCCGGCTGCGGGCTCTGAGATGGCCTGGGGAGGTCGGGAATGGGGGCTGCGGCTAACCCCTAAGCTTTCTCTGAACGCAAGTTGGAAGCACCTGCCATAGACAGAGCCCCCAACCCCGCGCCCAGGTGCCTTGATCAAAGTTAAGGAAGGGGCGCTCTCCTCTTGCAGAGATCCTAAGCGTGGGCAGCAGCCCGGGCCGCGCACTCACCTTCGTACTCCGGGGCTGGCGCCGGGGCTGGAGGCGGGGAGGGCTCGGAGCCTCCCGTGGGCGCCTTGGGGCAGGCGGGCCGCGAGCCCAGCTTCCTATCTCGCTCCTTCGCGCCCCGGGCGCCCCGCTCCGTCGAGAAGGTGCCGAGGATCCCGTCATCCTTGGTAAACCCCAGGATGGCCTCGATGCTATGCAACCGCGAGGTGCTCCCGCCCGGGCTGCGGAGCAGGTGGCCGGCCAGTGAGAAGCTCCCGTCGGCCATGGCGGGCGCGCAGCCCGGCAGGTGCATGGGGAGCGCCGGGAGACGGGAGGGCGCTTTGGAGACGGAGAGAAGAGGTTCGAAGTTGGCTCTTCCCGAGTGTGGCCGTGCGATCCGACGGGTCCCGACCCAAGGTCAAGCTCGGGGGGCGACGACCGCCCGGGCTGCTCGTGCTGGAGGTGGGCGAGCGCTCAGCTCGCGGCCACCTCTGTCCCTACAGGAGTCGGAAGTTCGGCCTCGGGGTAGCTGGGACTCAGGGCGCTCAAGGCGGGGAGCCTCCTAGCCCCGGGCTCCTCCCCTCTCGCCCGGGACCCAGCCCCTTCTCTCAGTCCCTCCCTCCGCAGAGGGGCGGGTCCTTCCCGCCCAGCCTCGGGGTCCTTGCCCTGACACCCCAGGGCCAGCACTCGGAACATCCGTCCTCCCACTTACCGTTCCCACTTACCGATCCGTTGCAAACGCTACAAACACTGCCGGGATTGGCGGTGGGATATTTAACAGGCTCAGGGACCCCGATCTGTGGGCCTGCTCCCCTCCAAGATCCTGCGCCCCCGGGGGGGTGGACGCCCTCGGACTCACTTCCCGCCTCAGGCTCGCTTCCCGCCTTGCACTACCTCCGACCTCGGACTCGCCCCCTTCTGGGGCTCACCGCCCCCTCCAGATATCCCCTCCTCCTGACCCGCGTCCCCACTTTGGCTCACCTCCTCCGCAGGGCTGCGCAGCCTGGCCGGGCGCCCCCTGAAAGCGCCAGCCCAAGGCCTCCCAGCTCTAGGGCGCTGGAGTCAGTCCACGCTCCTCCCAGATTGGATTCCCCCTCTCTTCTCCTAGACCCCCCCACCCCCGGCACTCCCTTCGCCGCTAGAAGGTCCGAGGTCGCGGACTTGGGGTCGTTTGGGTCTGTCTATATCTAGCTACTCCCCGCGGTGCCCTCGGACTTGCGCGCGCGCAGCCTCCCTCCCTCCAGGCCGCCCCAGGAGGCGGCGGGGCCGTGTGTGCCCGCAGGCCCGGTGACGTCAAGGGCCCGGCCGCCCAGCAGGAGGCTGGGTGTCCTTCTCGCTTTGGGGCTCACTCTCCGCAGGAGACCCGTTTGGAGTGCCTCATCTCGCTGACTGTCCTGCAGGAAGGACAGAGTCACTTACTGATGTGCAGCGTTGTCTCCCCCCCTAGCCCCCCAGCACTTCTCCAGGCCAAGGAGATGACCCAAAACTGCCTGGGGAAGGACCTTCGCCCGGGGAGAAGGCCTCTCGCTTTCCTGGGGGACAGAGGCCTAATCCGCCTGCCTTTCTTTCCCCTTTGGGGGCCTCTTGAGGCCTCCACGGCCCAGAGCGACTCACAGGTCAAGTGGAAAGATGATTTCTGAGGGTGCGTGTGTTCACATCCCACAGTGCTGACGGACAATGGCACTGTGAACATTGCACCCTTCAAATCCGAGGCCAAGACCCAAGGCGGGCTCCGGCCCTGCTGAACGGCTAGCCGCAGAGGAGAATAGAATGCTCTCCTAAAGGCCTGAGACCTGGGGACCACATCCCCCAAGTCTCCTTTTCAGTAGGCGCTCTGCTCTCCAAGGCAGGGGCGTCTTTCTTATGCCTACTTTTGTTTCTTCCCGCTTGCATTCAGACAAGCGTCCACTGGGTCCCTTCTGAGGGCAGCGTTGTCGTGGGCAATGTCGTGGGCGGGCGTCACACAAAAGAGGAAAGTCTAGGGCTGCTAGCCTCCAGGAGTTTAACGTCCCATCTGGGAGACAAGACAAAGAAATAAACAAGGGAAAAACACAACCTCGGATCCGCCACCTTTAAAGTGGTGTTAGAAGGATATTTATAAAGGACAAGTGAATACAGTAAGGATTGTTAAGTGATTAATTGTCCGTGATGGGCATGGGGGAGGGATTCATTACACTAATTGCTCTATTTTTGATAAAACTATGAAAAGGTAAACTAACCTAGCAAGCATGTGAGTTTGCAGCAGATAGAAGTTGAGTTTCAATTGAAGTCAGACATTAATTTTAGTTTTCAGAAAAAGCTAAATTAATGAAAATTAATAGCACTTATAGTTTTCACGTACCACTTTATAGTTTTCAGAATCCTTTCACATTCTTCCTATTACCTCACAATCCTGTGAGGTGAGCAGGACAGATATATTGGTCCCCACTTTACAGAAGAGAAAACTGAGGTTCGAAGTGAAACAGCTATTAAGTGGGAGGGCAGGACTAGAACTCAGACCAGCTGACTCCCTGTCCAGTGTTTTCTGGCTGAAGCTCGTTTGTAATTATTATTGCAGAGTGTGGTGTTTTTGAAAAGAATCAAAGCACATCTGAGCCTGCAGTCTGTCTTTAATCCTTCTGAGACTGAATCCTGGATCTAAGAGGCTGAGGTGGAAGCAGTTTAGCTCCCTGAAAAAATGAAGTTAAGAGTCTGTAGAGCGTGGCCTTTGGGCACTGGTGTCCAGGACGACTTAACAAACTCTCAGGAGGTTACCCTGACAGCCAGTCTGTCTTCAGCCCCTCCTCAGGCTTTCTAGGCTGTCAAAGGCACTGCCCCCCCAGCATACAGCTTGGTGGCACCCCAACATACCTGATATACCAGTTACATAGACCAGGTGGCTGAGTTGCTGAGGCAGTGGTGACCAGAGGGCAGCCTTAGGGATAATTAATTGGTATTTGTTGTTTTCCCTTTGAGAATGTCTCTTATGTCAACTTCCCCAATATTAAACTGATCTCTATAATCACCGCTAAATAAAGATTGGCAGAGTTTTCTTAAGCTCCTGCTCACACGCTGTTAAGGGGTTTATGGCCTTATTTTCCAAAGTTAATTCCCTCTGGAACTGCCCAACTCTCTCTAATAGGTCCAGGTGAGGTTAGCTTTTATTTACTGTTTATTTCAGAGTCTCTGGAGAAAGGCAGAAAAGACTTCAACAGCCACTGGTGAGGGCCTATGGGAGAAACAGGGCAGAGCGGGACAAGGAGAGGTTGGGGCTTCCTTTGTGTGGGACACAAAGAGCTAGTCAATACCATTGTGGGCACGGTGGAGGGTACTCCAAGCAATCAGCCGGGGGTCATTGTTAGGGGCTAATCTACATGTGTATTTCCCAAGAACTCGATTAGGGAAGATGAATGGACTCGGCCATGTCCCTAATTCTTCTAGCATGAAGCTGCATTTTTCCAGCAGTTAGGCCAGCTCATAATCAGCCCCAGTTCAGCAAAAGTAAGGAGCCTGGCTTCTGAACTCCACCTCTGTTTAATTCATTAATTCATTAGATGGATCAAAGAAAGCTTCCTCCTCCAAGCCCCCACCAGCAGGCTGACCTTAGACACAACTAAAGCCCCATTAAACTTGGCATGCTTTGGAGAAACACATTTCCAGAAGTGAGGAGGTCATAGTATAAAGTGGCTCTTTTCTCTTGGATGTACGCAGGAGGTCTAATTTCTGGAAGTATCCTAGGTGAACTGTTTTACCTACAACACTCTTAGTAGAAACAGAAGGAAGGGGGTGTCAGTGAATTAATGCCATTTGTCCATAGCCTGTAGCAATTTTACCTCTCAACAATACGTTATGTTTGGGTGGAAAATGTCTATTAAAGAGCTTGTGGGATATCACTTCATAAACTATATAAAACCAACTTGATTGTCTGCACGTAGATCACTCCCTTAGTAGGTGTGTTTTAATTCTGGTGCAATTTCACCTGTGTTCCACCACACCTGAGGACCATCTCCCCCACTAGCTGGTAATATTCAGGAAAGGCAATTTAATTTTAGTTTTAGCCAGAGCAAAACAAAAATGATGTGATCATTAAACGCATACACACATGAATACACACACTGTAGTTCAACAAATTCAGTTGTCATGAGTTCAAAATATATATGAAAAGAACTATTATTTATTGAGCACTAACCATATGCCAGCAGGTATATACCATACTCTTTTGAATACTTTACATGAATTACCTAATTTAGTCCTCACAATAACCCTTTGAAGTAGACTCTCTTGTTATCTCTGCATTACAGATAAGGAAACGCAGAGACATTAAGTCATTTGTCCAAGGTCACATAGCTGGTTTCAGGTGGAGCCAGAATTTGAACCTGGTGTTTTATTTAGGAATGCATCTGCGTGACCACCACGTGTACTACCTCCTAATATGGTGTTTGTATACACATGTGCACTGTTAATTCTCCAGTGGCTATAAGAGAACTAGAAGGTACATTAAAGCAAGAAAATTTGGAAGTCAAGGATAACAGGAATAATACACAAGGGTACTTCAAAAAGTTCATGAAAAGATTCATATTGTCTTTTAATTCTATTTTTCCAGGAACTTTTGAAGTACCCTTGTAGTTCTGAGTGACACAGGAATGAGAAAGTAATGATGGGTAGTCTATCATTTATTAAGTCCATTGAAATGATGACAGATATGCTAAAAAAAAAAAAAAAAATACATTAAAGATACCATTCAACTTTCCAAGGCTGTCCCGTGAAGTTTGGGGAATCCTCTCTTTTCTCAGAGTTCCAAGTTACTCTCAGTGGTTTGTGAACAATATATTTTTAAGCACCTAAAATGTATTTTAAAGCACTTGCCTTTGATGCTATGAATTCTCTGCTCTGTTTTATTATACATTGTATGTCACAGGCAAGTTGCTGACAATAGTTGCCAAAAAAACCAAACAAACTAACAAAAAACCCCAATCAGTAGCTAAACTCCCTCTTTAATTCTGACTTATTGCATCCTGAGATAAAACACACTATGCTTGTTCATCTCTCTCTACTAGATCTTCCTAATTGATGAAATATTCTCCTACTTGAAGCCCCACAGAAGGTATATCAGAAAAATGTTCTTAGAGGTGCTTATCGGAAAGCCAGTTTTTACAAGTTGGCAACCAATAATGAATATCCTTGGCTACTTTCATAAATACATGACCTTTGTACAGATGATAAACACACTTCCTATACACCAGTTTACTTCTCAATATGACAATCTGAATATTCTCTAGTATTTTCAGAGTAAATGTTGATATGAGGATAATATAGTGAATAATAACCCCATCACCTAATTGTGGCTAAACTGCCATATGCCAATGAAAAGATGGGCCTCCTATAAGCATTTCTGGCTCAGTTGAGAGCCCTCTCAGATGGGCATCTGGAAGCAACGTTTCATCTGATCACAAGATGAAGCCAAGGGCGGTTGGGAACTGTTGTGTTTTGCAGCAGCAACAACCTGTTTGAAAGATTTCCTTTAATGTGCGAATAGGGACTACAGCTCTGCAGACCATCCAGCAATTAGCAAGAAGTGTGTCCTCCTTTGGCATTCCCATTTTTTTTCCAATTCTAATATTTTTGGAAACATCACTTAAAACTAATCTCCCATTTAGTTTCCTATTGTTTCAGAGGATCATATGTTGAAGATTTAGCAGGCGGACCTTATGATTCTCTTGTTCTGTTCTCTCATTTTTAGCCCCTGCCTTTAATTTTTGATGTGGGAATGGGAACCCAGAAACATTAAGTGATTTGCTCAAGGTGAGACAGAACATTTGTGGTAGGGCTTCACACCACTCTTTACACCACTTTCCCATCATTTACCAATTATCTTGGTCCTGAGCTTGCTTTTACAGCTGCTGCAAATCCAAGTAGCCTCTGTGTTAAGAGAAAACATTCCCTTGGCAATAGATTTGCAGGGCATTTTGGCAAACAACTGATTTTCCTACCCATTGGTGTGCTGAAACCAGCTCTCCATGGCTTGTGAGAGCCAATGGTTAGCATCTCTTCTCAGCTCTGGATTCAGTGACTCATATTAGTAGCTTTAAATCAGCCACAGGGAGAATATTTTCACCACAGAAATTGGCAAACACTAAAAATCAGGGCATCCCCCTCTCAATGAATGGTTTTTAAACATTTACTAGCATACCACTGCTCCTACCTCTCTAAAGGATGAAGAAATCATAAAGTATTTATTATTATTATTAAAACTAAAATTAAAACATGATCTGTGGGATAAGAGATGTCCACCTTTTTGCTAAAAAATGGAAATTTACATTATTATCTCATAATATGTAAATAAAAGAGGGAAACTTGGATTTCTGCCAAGGAAATGGACTTTTTTGGGTTGTTAGGAACAAAGCTATATTAAGATAATTCCTCTTTACTTGTTTTCTAATTAAACTAATTGAATTCAGAGTGTCTGGGGGGAAGCACTAGAGACATTTATCTTGAGGGGATGAAGGCCTTGAAGTCCATCAATCCTCTTAGAGTGCTAAGAAGACAAATCCCAAGATGCCCATTTTGCAGCAGCCTTGACCCAACCCCCACCCGCGGTTTGGCAATCTCTGGTATTCTTCTCCCCTCTCCTTTTTGAAAAAAGAATTATCAGGGAGCCACTTCCATTCACGAGTATTTATTGATCACCTGCATGCACACAGCAGTGCATACATTTTTAGTATTCGACTAAAAGTCATTTTGCTTCCAGTTCTCCACAACCTCCGGTTTCCTTTCTGACTCACTGGCTGTCTTTCCCAGTGTCCTCCCCTGATTTGTTTTCTTGACCTTGACCTCTGAATGCTGGAATGCCCGGCCCACCCTTGGGTCCTGCTCCCTGTCTCTGCTCACTTCCTTGATGATCTCTTTGACTCTATTCCAGAACTCTCTTCTGAACTCCAGGCTCATGGCTGACTGCCTATGAGACATCTCCACTCGCATGTGTGTTGAGCACCTCCAGTTTCACGTGTCCGAAACTGAACTTCTGAATAGAATTTCCCTCCCGAACCTGTTCTACCACAGTCTTCCTCATACCTATAAATGGCTCCTTCATCTTTCATGTTTCTCAGGTCCAGAATCATACATTTCTCTCTCTCTCGTCCAGTCTGTCAGAAAATCTTGTTGGCTTTAGCTTCAAAATACAAAGAGATTCTGATGACTTTTTACCATCTCCAACCCAGTGCAAGCCACCACTACATCTCTCCAGAGTTTCTTGTCTCCCTTTGGTCTCTTCTCAACACAGAAGCTAAAGTGATCCTTTTGTAACATATTAGATCATGTTAATCATCGTGATTAACCCTTGCTCAAATCTTTGCAATGGCTCCCCATTTCCCTGAGGTTCTTACAGTTGCTTAAAAGGCGCTCCATGACCTGGCTGCCCCTGACCTCATCTCATACTTTTCTCCCTCTGGCTTGATCAGTTCCAGCCACAGTGCCCTTTTTGCTGTTCCTGAAACATACCTCAGGGCCTTTGCACTGGCTGTTTCTTCTGCCTAGAATGCATTTCCCCCAGATTTTTGCATGGTTAACCTTTTCATCTCCCTTCAAGCCTTTGTTCAAATGTTGCTTCTCAGTGAGGCCTGCCCCTGATGACTCTATTAACAACTGCATCCTATCCCACACCCCGATATTACTCATCTCCTTTCTTTACTGTCTATTTTTAAAAAATAGTTCTTTTCACTTTCAAATGTGTAATATTATTCATTTTTTTGTATTTATTGTTTTGGTTCTCCATCCCTACTAAACTGTAAGCTTCAAGAGATCAATAAATTTGTCTGTTTTTATTTTTTGTTTTGTAGGTAGATGTAAGACAGAACAGCGGGGTTCTTTATCCCCTGGTAGCCAAGAGTGTTGGTGGCTGATGGCTCTCTGCTGGGTCTCTTGCAGGAATTGCCCTGGGTTGAAGAGATTTGCTCCCTCTTTGGTCACTTCCTCTCTCCTGGTGGCTCATATTCAGTGACTGGTCATTACAGGAGGACAAAGGCCTAGCCATCTTTTCTTGATTTAGGACAGCTCTGCAGAGCAATTTCAGCTCCAGAGCTCCTTGAGGATGGATTGGGGCCTCTGTTGTGACTGCATCATAGCTCAACTTCTCTGTCTGTTAATGATTAGTTTCTAACACTTCCCTATAGAGTCATCCCTTGGTATCCATGGGGGGTGATTCCAGGACCCCAAAAGATACTAAAATCCACAGATGCTCAAGTCCCTTATATAAAATGGCATAATATTTGCATATAACCTATGCACATTCTTCTGTACACAGTAATGTGCCACATAAAGACATTTTGGTCAACAGACAGCATATATCACAGGGGTTGGAACAACAGGCTATATATAGCCTAGGTGTGTCATTTTATACCGCCTAGGTTTGTGTATATACATTCTGTGATGTTTGCACATGACAAAATATCCTAACAACACATTTCTGAGAACATATCCCTGTTGTTAAGTGACTGATGACTGTTCTTTAAAGCATCTCTGGATTACTTATAATACATAATACAATGAAAATACTTGTAAATAGTTGCTATTATGTATTTTTATTTGTATTATTTTTATTTGTTGTATTGTTGTTTTTTATTGTTTTTTTTTTTTTTCCCTCAAATACTTTCCATCTGAGGTTGGTTGAATCTGGAGATGCAGAACATGAGGATATGAAGGGCCTACTGTACTCCCTAAACATCCTGTTTAACAAAGAGGGGGCCACAGACTCAGCCTTCAGCAGGAAGCAATAACCTACTAGAACTGAAGAATGTTGCTTTGTGTGCATCACATTCCTGTTTAGAGTTACCATCATATTAGCACATATTGGCTTTCCGTTCATGCTAAAAGCCAAATATATTTAATTTATGAGTGATTTGATTTAAAAAAGAATAGTAACTAAACAATTGTATTGGCAAATCATGGATATAACAAATCATGAAAGTGGTTTGTAAAGGACTAAATTCTGAGAAGCAGTACACTGTTTCATATTCACCTAATCACTTGGGTACCTGTGCTGATTCTTTGCCCATTGTACTTTGCTCAATTTTGATGAAATAAAAGAATAAATTGTATAGTCTCAGTTAAATTATTCCAATATTCTTTTTTTAAAATTTACTTTTAATATTTTTTTCCATCTTTATTGAGGTACAACTGACAAAAATTGAATAATATATTTAAGGTGTACAATGGGATGATTTGATATTTATATACTTTGTAAAATGATTATCACAATCAAATTAATTAACACATCCATTACCAAACATAGTTACTGGTGTGTGTGTGAATATGTGTGTATGGTAAGGACACTTAAGATCTACTCTCTTGGCAAATTTCAGTAAACAATGCAGTGTTGTTAACTATAGTCATCATGCCATACATTAGATTCCCAGAACTCATACATCTTATAAATGAAAGTTTGTACCCTTTGTCCAACATCTCCCCATATCCTCCAACCCCCAGCTAGCCACTAGCAACCACCATTCTATCCTCTGCTTCTGTGAGTTTGACCTTTCTAGATTTCACATATAAGTGAGATCATGCAGTATTTATCTTTCTGTTTTTGGCTTATTTCACTTAGCATAATGTCCTCTAGATTTACCCATGCCATCACAAATGGTAGGATTTCTTTCTTCTGTATGGCTGAATAACATTCCATTACATACATACATATATATATATATATATATATATATATCACATTTTCCTTATCCATTCATCTGTTGATGGAAACTTAGGTTGTTTCCATATCTTAACTACTGTGAATAATACTGCAATAAATATGGGGGTGCAGATCTCTCTTTATGACACTGATTTTATTTCCTTTGGATATATAGCAAGTAGTGAGATTGCTAGATTGTATTGTAGTTCTATTTTTAATTTTTTGAAGAATCTCCATGCTGTTTTCCATAATGGCTGCACCAATTTACATTCCTATCAACACGGTACAAGGGTTTCCTTTTCTCCACACCCTCCCCGACACTTACCGCTTTGTCTTTCTGACAATATCCACTCTGAAAGGTGTGAAGTGATTTCTCACTGTAGTTTTGGCTTGTATATCCCTGATGATGCGTGATGTTAAGCATCTTTTCATGTACCTGTTGGCCATTTGTATGTCTTCTTTGGAAAATGTCTGTGCAGGTCCTTTGCCCACTTTTTTTAAAAAATTGGGCTATATGTTTTTTTTGCTCTTGAGTTGTGTGTGTTCCCTATACATTTTGAGTATGAACACCTTATCAGACATATGGTTTGCAGATATTTTCTCCCACTCCATAAGTTGCCTATTTCATTTTACTGATTGTTTTCTTTGTACAAAAGTTTTTAGTTTGATGTAGTCTCATTTGTTTATTTTTGCCTTTGTTGACTGTGCTTTTGTTTTTGTATACAAAAAAAATCATCACCAAGTCTAATGTTAAGGAGCTTTTCCCCTGTTTTCTTCTAAGTGTTTTATAGTTTCAGGTCTTACAATTAAGTCTTAACCCCTTTCTAGTTAATGTTTTGTGTATGGTGTAAGGTAAGGGTCTAATTTTATTCTTTTGCCTGTGAATATCCAGTTTTCCAACACCGTTTATTGAAGAGACCATCCTTTTCTCTTTGTGTATTCTTGACACCAATGTTAAAAATTAGTTGACACTATATGTGTGGGTTTATTTCCAGCTTCTCTATTTGTTCCATTGGTTTATGTGTCTGTTTGAATGCTAGTACTATACTGTTTTGATTACTACAAGCTTGTAATGTAGTTTGAATTCAGGAAGTATGATGCCTCCAGCTTTGTTCTTTCACAAGATTGCTTTGGCTATTCAGGGTATTTTGTAGTTCCATGTGAATTTTAAGATTGTTTCTTCTATTTCTGTGAAAAATGCCATTGAAATTTTGATATGGATTGCATTGAATCTGTAGATTGCTTTGGGTACTATGGATATAGTAACAATATTAATTCTTCCAATCCATGACCACAAGATATCCTTCCATTTATTTGTGTCTTTTTTGATTTCTTTTATCAATGTCTTATAGTTTTCAGTGTATAGATCTTTCACCTCCTTAGATAAATTTATTCCTAAGCATTGTATTCTTTTTGTGCTATTGTAAATGTGATTATTTTCTTAACTTTTTTCCTAATAGTTTGTTGTTAGTCTATAGAAACACACAGATTTTTGTATGTTGATTTTGTATCTTGCAGCTTTATTGAATTTATTTATTAGTTCTAATAGTTTTTTGGTGGTGTCTTTAGGGTTTTCTATATATAAGATCATGATGTCTGCAAATGGGAACAATTTAACTCTTTCATTTCTAGTTTGGATGCCTTTTATTTCTATCTCTTGCCTAATTGCCCTGGCTAGGACTTCTAGTACTATGTCGAATAGAAGTGATAAGAGTGGGCATCCTTGTCTTGTTCCTGATCTTAGAGGGAATACTTTCAGCTTTTCACAATTGAGTGTGATGTTCACTGTGGGCTTTTCGTTTATGGCCTTTATTATACTCAGGTGCACTCTTACTATACCTAATGTGTTGAGAGTTTTTATAATAAAGATTAAAGGACAAATAAATAAAATAGAGGCTAGAAAGACAATAAAAAATTAATAAAACGAAGAGTTGGTTTTTTGAAAAGATAAACAAAAAATTGACAAACCTTTAGCTAGACTAATGAAGAAAAAACGAGAGAGGACTCCAATAAATAAAATGGTAAATGAAAGAGAGGACATTACAACTGATACCAAAGAAATACAAAGTATCATAAAAGAATACTATGAACAATTATATGCCAACAAATTGGATAACCTAGAAGAAATGGGCAAATTCATAGAAACACACAACCGACCCAGACTGAATCATGAAGAAATAGAAAGACCGAACAGACCAATAGCCAGTAAGGAGAAGAATCAGTAATTAAAAACCTCCTAACAGAGCAAAGTCTAGGACCTGATGCCTTCATTGACGAGTTACCAAACATTTAAAGAAGAATTAATGCCAATCCTTCTCAAACTCTTCCAAAAACATTGAAGAGAAGGGAATACTTCCAAACTCATCTTACGGAACTTGCATTACCTTCATATCAGGCCAGATAAAGACACTTTAAGAAAAGAAAGTTACAGATCAATATCCCTGATGATCATAGACACAAAAATCCTCAACAAAATACTAGCAAACCAAATTTAACAGCACGTTAAAAGGATCATTCAACATAATCAAGCATTATTACTGGGATTCAAAAATGTTTCAATATATGCAATCAATAAATGTGATACACTGCATTAACAGAATGAAAGACAAAAATCATATGATCATTTCAATAGATGTAGGAAAAGCATTTGACAGAATTCAACATTCAAATATTCTTCATTCGCAAATTTAGTGTAGAGATTGCCTGTTTTCTAGACTTTGTCAAGTTCCTGTCACCCTAAAGGCAAGTCAAATGGTTCATGACTGCTTTGCTTTAGTCCTACAGGAAAGAGCAAGCCACAGCCTCCTTCTCCTCCTCCTGTTCCTTGCCTTAGTCATTGTCAATGTCATGATCATCTGAATAACATCACTGATCCAGGCACCATGTGTTAACTTTACAGTTGTCTCATTTTATTCTCAAAGCACCCCACCAGGTCAATGCTATGATCATCCTTTCTTTCCCTCACCCCCCATATTCAGTCTATCCATGCACCCATTTGGCTCACTTCTCTACCACAGTGCAGGCCACCAACTTGTCTTGTTTGGACGGTGTACTGAGTCGGCCTTCTATTGGTCTCCTCCCTGCTACTCTTAGTTCCCTTCTCTCCACTTTCCACTCAGTATCCAGACAACCATTCAAAAATCTAAATCAGATCATGCTACTCTCTGCATAAAACCTATCCAGAGGCTTACTGTTATACTTACAATAAAATCCAAGCTCTTTGTACTGCTCTATTAGACTTACCCCTTCCCCATTTTTCAGACCCCCTCGTTCAACACCTATGACCACTTTCTTATCCTCCCCAACTTGCTCATTGAGCTGCAGCCACAACTTGCTCATTGAGCTGTTCTTTTTGAAATCCTCCAAGCTCTCTCCTGCCTCAGGACCTTTGCACTTGTTATTCCCTCTGCCTGAAATTCCCTCCCTCAAATATTCACATGATCTTTCTTGTCATTTCATTTTTGCCATAGCACCTACCACTCTCCAAATCTATCTTCTTTATTATTTGTTTACTTGTTTACTACCTGTCTGCCTCCATTAGAATCTAAGATACATGAGAATAGGGACCTTGTATGCTGGCTCCCCAGCACTCAGAATATACGCTGCTCATAGTGGTGGTCGACTTAATGAACAACTACAAGGAACTCTATTTTACACATGAGAAAACAGTTAAGTAACTTGTCTAATTTCACACAGCTATTAATTGGCACAAGTATACATTTTTTCACATTCTTATACTCAGTCATCTGGACTTTTTCTAAAATATTAATTATTTCCCATGTGTTTGGAAAATGTCAAAATGCTTTGCTTTCCTTCTCAAATAGTCCACAGGAATCATTTGATCACTTTCAAAAGGCATTTCAGTTCACTCCAGTCTTGTTAGCATCACCTTTGGCTGGAGTTTCCTTCACTGCCTTTGATGTGAGCATTCATTAAATGAAGAGACAGGGGTTCCCATGCAACACCACTGCCGTCTTGCTCAGAGCCCACACCATTTTACGGAATGTCATTCTTTTTCCAAAGCGGCTCCTGCAACTCTACTGTAGACTATTAGCTCTAGTAATGCACTTTTACATTCTATTCTGATTTATGGACATTTGTTTCTTGATTTTTATTGTGCTTCCTCCTTTGACCCCTTAAGCCCTAAAAATGCTGATCCTATATGTCCTGGTGAATCTAATTAGCCCCTTTTAGCCACCAGATGCTTTCAATAGGATTTCAGGGTGCTCCCCAGAAGTGTCTTCATTCAAATGTCAGGAGCTTACCAGGCTTACTGCAGCGTATGTGCATTGTAAGTCAGATGAATGATCGTTTGAGAAATACAGCTTGGAAATCTTTAAAGGTTTCTAAAATGACTTAAGAAAACAAGCAAACATCATGTTGTACATATATGCTATCTGTCTATAGATCCAGCAATTAGACACCATCTAAGAATGTCTTTAGTTTACAGATGAACTAAAGACAATCCATGTGAAAACATATAGTTTTCCAAGAATGCCAGAACTTTAGGTTTGGGTAGATAAGCTAAACTTTGGTACATGTGGATTTTTATACTAGTCTTTCTACTTGTGGTTAGGTTTGAATTTTTTTTCATAATAAAAAGTTTTTTAAAAGGCAAAAAACTAACACCACAAGATTTCTAAATCTGAATTTAATTTGTGTTATTCCAAATTTCATGACATTTTCTAAGCATAAATTTTGTGACTCTCAAAACTGCTATTTATAATGTGGACAGAAACCTACGAATAATCTAGAGATTCCACTTCTGGGTATATATATCCCAAAGTGTTGAAAGCAGGGACTCAGATATTCGTTCACCCATGTTCACAGCAGTATTACTCATGATAGCCAAAAGGTAGAGGCAATCCAAGTGCTCATCAATAGATGAATGGACAAGCTAAATGTGTATAACAGATGTGGAATATTATTCAGCCTTAAAAAGGAAAGAAATTCTGGGCCGACCCCGTGGCGTACTCGGGAGAGTGCGGCACTGGGAGCGCAGCCACGCTCCCGCCGCCGGTTCAGATCCTATATAGGAATGGCCGGTGCACTCACTGGCTGAGTACCGGTCACGAAAAAGACAAAAGAAAAAAAAAAAAAAGGAAAGAAATTCTTAAACAGGTTACAACATGGATAAAACTTGAAGACATTGTGCTAAGTAAAATAAGCCGGTTACAGAAGGGCAAACACTGTGTGATTCCACCTCGCATAAGAAACAGAGTAGTCGTAGAGACAGAAAGAATGGTGTTGCCAAGGCTGGGGTGAGGGGGTGGTAGGGAGTTATTTTTTAATAGTGATAGAGCTTCAGGTTGGGAAGAGAAAAAGTTCTGGAGACAGATGGTGGTGATGGCTGCACAACAATGTGAATGTACTTAATGCCACTGAACTATACACTTGAAAATGGTTGAAAGCTAAATTTTATACTGTATATATTTTACCCCAATTAAAAAATAATAATAAAATAGTTTTTTAAAGCAAAAATTTTTTAAAAACCCCACAAAAATCTAGGGAAAGTCTGAGTTCCACTGCAGCAAACCTTCAAATCTGTTTATATTCTTCTTTCTTTCTTTTAAAATTGTGTTATTATTTGAAAGAGGCACATTATGGCCTTGGGCAAGGAATTTCATCTTGAGGTTTTCTAGGGATTTATGCTGAGATTATGTGAGAATACATTTTGTATCTTTACTATCTTCAGGGAGACATTTAAATGCAGTACCTGGTGATGATGATTCTGATCAAAATATGGACCGGCCTTGGGCATAAACAGAAGGAAGGAGAAGAAGGAGACAGAGAGCCTCAGCAGCCCCACGTTGATGACCAGTAGAGCATGGGTTTAGCACTGAACTGGATCTGAAAGTCCACCCAAAACACTCTTCCTGAATTGAATGCTTGGAGGCACTAGTATTTTAAATGCCTATGAAGATAACAAAACATAAATTCTCCCTCCAGAATTCCTGTGATTAGACAGTGAGTATACGAGTACTTATTTCAAGTTTTATGTTTTTAACTGCATTAAGAAATATGAAATTCTTGTAGAAATTTGCATTTTTGTGGGAGTGATATTTATATACTTTTTAATGCTTTGAACGCTTAAATCAAAGTCCTAAACATAAACATAAGACCTCTTTGTACTATCTTTGCAATTTCTTGTGAATGTCTGATTATTTTCAAATAAAAAGTTTAGAAAAATCAGTTGACATGTAAGTGTGGGTCTATTTCTGGGTTCTATATTCTGTTTCACTGGTCTGTCTGTACCAGTACCACACTGTCATGGTTATTGCAGCTTTGTAGAAAGCCTTGAGCAAGGAGAGCAAATCCTCCAATCTTGTTTATCTTTTCCAAGATTGCTCCATATATCCTACTGCATTTGCCTTTCCAATTAAATTTTGGAAATACCTCATCTCTTTCTACATGGTGGGATTATGATTGGTATTGCATTGGCTCTGTAGCACAATTTGGAGTGTATTGACATCATGACAATATTGAGTCATCTGATCCACAAACATATATTCTTTAATTTCTGTCAGGAAAGGATTGCAATTTTCAGTGTACAGGCTTTCCACATCTTTTGCTACATTAATCATTAAGAATTTTATATTTCCTAATGCTATTGAAAATAAAATAGTTTCAAATTCCATTTTTGAATTGTTTATAGCTAGTATATAAAAATGTAATTTGTTGTTGTATATTGACCTTGTTTCCTGCAACCTTGCTAAATTAACTTATTAGTTCTGCTGATTGCTTTATAAATTTCTTAGTTCTGCACAAATAATCATGTCATCCCTAAATAGCCACAGCTTTATTTCTTCCTTTCCCATCTTTATGCCATATATATTTTCTTTTCTTCCTTTCCTTCTTTCATTTTTTTTGGCCTATTGCATTGGCTAGGACTCCAGTGCAATGTTGAATAGAAGTAAAAAGAGTGGATATAATTGTTCCCAATAATAGGGGAAAGTATTTAACATTTTACCATTAATGATGTTATCTGTTGGTTTTCCATAGATGCCCTTCATCAAGATGATAAAATTTTCTACTAATCTTAGTTTGCTGAGAGTTTTCTTTTTTTGTGTGTGTGACCGGCCGCACCGAGTGCACCGGCCATCCCTATATAGGATCCGAACCCGCACCTCCCAAGTGCGCCATGGGGTTGGCCCTTGCTGAGAGTTTTTAATCAACAATGAATGATGGATTTTGACAAATGCCTTCTCTGTTGAAATAAATGATTAATGAGTTTTCTCTTTTCTTGTATCAATATGATGAATTATATTTGTTGAGTTTTGAAGGTTAAACTAACCTTGAATTTGTGAGATAAACCTCTTTTGTTTGTGATATACTGTCCTTTTTCTATATTGCTAGATTTTATTTGCTATTAGTTGTTAAAGATTTTTCATTTATGTTAAACAGGGATATTGGCCTGCAATTTTCTGTTTTTATGATTTTGTCAGGTTTTTGTGTCAGGGTTATCCCTGCCTCTTAAAATGACGCGGGAAGAATTTCTTCTTCCTCCATTTTTTGAAAGAGTTTATATAAGATTGGTGTTTTTCTTCTTTATTATTGGATAGAATTGACTAGTGAAGCTACCTATCTAGGCCTGGAGTTTTCTTTGTGAGATGGGTTTTGAGAATTATTTTTATCTTTTAAAAAGGTGTGGGGTTATTCTATTTATCTTGTGTTAGTATTTGTGCGGTACATTTTTTTTCAAGGAATTTGTCAAGTTTGACAAATGTAAATTGTCAAATTTAGTTGAATAAAGTTTTTCATAATGTTCCCTTATTGTCCTTGAACTTTTGTAGGATCTATAGTAGATCTCTTTCACTTTTGACATTGGTAATTTGTGCACCCAGTTTTTTTCTTGAGCAGTCTAGCTAAGTATCTTTCAAGTTTATAGGTATTTTTAAAGAACCAACTTTTGGACTTCTTAAATTTTTTCTATTGTTTGTCTGTTTTCTATTTCATTGATTTGTGTCCTTTGTTATTTTCTCTCTTCTACTTACTTTGTTGAGTTCTGGTATGTTTTTCTGGGGATTGCTTTCATTTTTTTTTTTTTTTTTTGTCTGTTGGCTGGATTCAAACTCCAAACTCTGTTTCCCCTAAGTGGGCAGCAACAGAGTTCAGTTTGTTTAGCCTTAACTGGGCTGCTTGGAATCTTCCTAATACATGCCAGAGTCTTGGGTTAGCCAGAGTCTTGAACAGACATTATACACAGAATTTAGAACTCCCTCCCACCCCAGCTTTCTCCTTTCTAGGATTTGCTCTTTCATATCACAGCTGCTGTGGTCACCCCAAAACTCTGCTTGTTCCTCAAGCCAGTAAAGCTGCAGGTTTTCTTTCTGAGTTTGGCTGCCTTACTTGCCTTCATCTGAAGGTCTATCCTCAGATGAAACCTGTAAACAAAGGAAATCACCAGTGCTTTTTCCTCCTTCCAAGCATAGATTTCATTTACCTCCAGTGTAGACCTGCTTTTGACTGCATCCAGTGCTTTCAGGAAGTTGTTTCTTTATATTTTAAGCAGAATGTATAGTTATTTACAGGAAGATTGATCTAGTAGGAGCTAATCCTCTGTTACAAAAGCTGAAGTCCTAGTTTGTTCATTTTAAATATTATTCCTCTTTCTGTTTTCCATGGTTCTGTTGTAAGTGGTGATCTGGCCAAATTTCTAGTGCCAGGAGCAAAACTGAAGTGTTTATATAACTCACTAACTGGATGAGCTGGCCTCTGAATAACTGAGCTCACTCTGTTAATATTCATTCAAAAGCAGAACTCCTGCTTCATTATGCTATAGGAGTCCACATCTTGTTGGAACCAGGCTAACTCTAGACAAAATTGGAAAGCCCATTTAATTTGCCTGGAACTTATTCTTTAGCATCTCTCTCCAAAGTCATTATGGTTCCTTCTGCTCAGATGGAAATGTTCACTGGATCTCTAGATCTTTTCTCCGTGGGCAACCCTCTATGTTTCTGACCCCTCTCTCTTCTAGTACCTACCAAAACTCTTTCTGCCTCCCCCCGCCAGGGGCCTGTTGTCCCTTTGCTCAGGAGAGTTAGTAAAGGGACTGAAACCTAGTTCTCTGACAGTGATGATGGGCTAATGTGCTCTCTTTCACAAGATAAATCTCCATTTGATATTGACTACTCTGAAACCGTAGAATGAATCACAGAATGTAATATAATCCAGCCCCTTCATTTTTACTGTTGAAAAAATGAATTTCCAAAGTGGATAGATGACATGTCCAAGGTCACACACTAGTGGAATTGGGGCTGAAATACTAATTCCTGACTATGAGTTGGCTCAGGAATGGCTTCGGGCATCAGGTTCCATGGCAGGGTGTGCAAGGTGGCAGCATTGCAGTTTTCTACATGGCTGGCTTCACACTCAAACAGTGACAGTCAGAGTGTGGTCACCTAGGGGGTTGACAGTGTCAACACTGGGTGATGAGAATTGATTAAAAGAAGTAAGGATGTCTTATCTGGAAAAGAGAAAACTGAATGGGGACATTATCAAAGGCCTGTGTGGGAGTTTAGGCATACTCTGTAGAGTTCCGTACAACAGAACCATGACAAATGGGTTAAAGATGCAGTCAATTTCAGCTTAAGACAAAGAAGGATTTTTTAACAATTAGAAGTGTCTGCAAATGGAAGGGCTGGTGGCTGAATTCCTTTGGAGAAGCAGTTGAGGAATTCTGAACTACTGGAAGCTTTCAGATAATGCTCAGTTGGGACAAGTCGGAAGGGGTTTCTCTACTGCATGGGACTTTGGAAGTAGATTCCCTCCTACATGGCGAAGACACCTATCTATCCTCTAGAGGGAAAGGGGACTTCTGAATGCCCTAATACATGCCCTCCCTGTCCCAACCCCATACACATATGATGTGGTATTGATTGGGGTGGTGTGGTCTGGTGTGATGTACCATGGTGTGGTAAGGGGTGGTTTGGTGAGGGGTGATGGGTTGTGGTGTAATGTGGTATGGTATGGTGTGGTGTGATATGGTGAACTATGTGGTGTGGTGTGAAATGGTGTGCTGTGTCATAGGGTTGTGTAGTGTGCTGTGGTGTGGGTGCTGTGGTGTGGTGTGAGTTGTTATGGTCTGGTATGTTGTGATATGAGAAGAATCATGGCCAGAGTCTTCTAGCAGCTTTGAAGCTCCACTGGGACAGTGACCAAATGGTATTGGAATAATTCTGGTTGTCAAAATGAAGTGCCAATTTAGTGATTTCCTAAGCAGCACTGGCCGCATCTTCTACAAGAAAGAAAATCTTCTGCGTCATCTTGCAGCTTCTCTATGAAATAATTTGGCAGCAATGTCATTTTGTATCACAACAAAGTGTACCAACAAAGGGCCACATGCAGCCCCTCTGACCCATCCATCCCACCCACCCTGTCAACTAGAGGGCAGAGACAGGCAATGAACTGAAAACAAGTCTTATCTATTATTTTGTATTTTTAAACTGAATATTTTAAAGTTTGTGTTATAAAACAAATCACAACTCACATGGCAGTTAAATGTGTCCCTGGTCTCTGGGGTTCATGGACTACAACTAATTAGCCTCAAACATTGTATCAATATTCTTCCAGGAACTTCAAAGAAGGGCTTAACGTTGCCAAATACCACAGGTTCTGGACTTCTAATAATATGTTTTATTTGTATATTTTTATAATATGGAGCTGCTTCTTGTACAATGCCACTATTGAGAATTCTGGGTATAGAACAGATTAGCCCCTAATTTTTTGGTCTTGGTTCCCTTTTCATCTGATAGAGCAGTTCTTCTTGATAAGATGTGTCTTTGGGCATTATTCATTCTATGAACAGAGTCATTGAAAAGTCAGTATTTTGGTTTGGTTTGGTTTGGTTGGCTTTGGTTGAAAAGCTCTAATAAGTGTTTTGGGGTAAATATTGTAAGCCTTTGAATGATACTCTTTCAAAGAGAGCAGATGTTAGAAAAGAGAAACCAGTGTCTGCCCTGGAACACTGTTGCCTGGAATGACAGTGTGATTTATTGGGAGGTAGTCTGAAGGGGTGGAATGCGGAGGGGCAGGGAGAGGGGGCAAGAAGAGGAGAAGAGGATGAGAGAGGACTGGGAAGGAGACAGAGAGGGTGAGAGACTGGTTTAACTTCTTAGTGCTCTCCGTCTGTCCAAATGCTTTGTTCCCACAACTATGACCGAGTTCAGATGAGTTGAGGCGCTATGCTCAGCTCACCAATAGCAACAGCTCCCTAGTCATCCCTATGCCTCTAATTGGCCTCCCTTGAGTCCGTTCTTCTCATGGCACCTAGAATGATGATCTCTAACGCAAAGGGCTGGTGAAATCTGTTCTCTGCCTCCATTTCTCATCTTTTAACACATCCCTGCTGCTGCTGCTTGGCTAAGTGTCCAAGTGCCAAACTCGATGAGAAGCATCGACCATGTCAAGGATCCTGGGAGTAACAGGCGGTGTCACCTATGATCGCCCTGGAGCCTGCAGCCTTGGCTCCTGGTGGACATCAAGGGGACCTGAGGTCCTAATGGCTGCACAGGGTGAGACCCTACCCTGTAGGGAAGAAAACTGGAGAGGAAATGCCATGTGCGTTTGCTTCTTCCTGGTTGTCCTGAAGATCTTTAAGCAAATATGTGTCTGCATCATCATTTACAGCTGAAATTTCACAGTCAGTCACATTTATAACCACAAGGAAAGAGTGTTTTCTGCTGCAAGTTGCTAGCTAAATGCTCTGCCAGGAACATTCAGAACAAGCAAGTTATTGTCTATGTGTTTGCAGAGAGCTTTATCATCATGGTTTTCCTAACTGTGTTTGCTACTTTAAAATATAAAATAAGATATGCTGCTCGAAATGCTCCACGGGAGAGTGCCTTTTCTGTAGATGGCCTGGTCCCTCCCACCACCCCTACCCGCTCCTCACATCACAGAACACTTCTGCTCTGCTGTCTGCTTGATTTCAGTGAAGGTGGCCTGGGCTTTTTCTTTTATGGTATCCAAGTCCATGTTCTGGAGATTCTGTAACTGCCCAAGAATAGAATCCTTATCTTCTTCCTCTTCTTGATCTTCATATACCATTTTCTGGAGATCTTCGGGCAAATCCACATCATCTCCAGCCATCTGGATTTGGTTCTCATCCATTTCACTCTACGTGAAAAATAAACACAGAGACAGATAAACAACTCTAAAAGTAACCAGCTAACTAACTAAATAAATAAAAGTTAGAAGCCACAGGAAAGTGAGGGTCTGTCAGGAAGGAACAAAGTGAATGGCATTCTTGGCTGTCTGATGGCAGAGCCTGGTCCTGGTGGCAGCTGGGGAGGCCTCTCCTTCACTGCATCTGGGGTTGACAAGGACCTTCTAGCATAGTGGTTCTCCAAGTGCGGTCCCTGGACGAGCAGCATTAGCATCATCCAGGGGCCTGTTAGAAATACAAATTCTCAGGCCCACCCCAGACCTTCTGAATCAGAAACTCCAGGGCTGGACTTTAAGAAGCCTCTCTGTGACACTCGTGCATGTGAAAGCTGGAGCATCACACTACAACTCTGCCTCAGGGAAGCTGTGCAAGTTTTGTAGGGTCTAACAGCCTCATGTCATGACCCAGTGACCAATTCACTCATCACACTTTTGTGGCAACTTCTGCTTAACCATTGCTCCCCTTCTCCCTTTGGCTAGACAGGGAGCCACACGTGGGCACAAAATCATGTCAAATTGACCACCATACACTCTTAGCACCTGGAATAGAGCCAGGTATACAGTAGGTGTTTAGTAAGTGAATCATGATGCCTGGCTACTACTCAGCATACTCATGGTCCAGCTTTCTGTGTTGCTGAGGCTCTCTCCATAGGTCACCTTACACATTTGTTCTGTCATTTTAGGCATGGCTGTCCCAGAATTTCTCAGGGCATGCTGCCTGGTCATTGAGATTCCTTTACTACTTAGGCTCTAGAGCCCTTTGTTTCATCATGAGACAGAAGAATCTAAATAAAAACATTCTCTGGGAAAGGTTAACAGTAGCTTATGTTCCCAGATGGCTCCTATCAGATCATCTTCAGGGATCAGCTTGTAACATGAGGCGAACTGGTTTTCAGGGGTACAGAAGATTAAAAAGTGTCAGAAAAGCTAATGATAGAAAAGGTCTACATTACTGTCCTCCTCAATATGTTGTGACCAACCTTGAACTTGTTACTAAAGCTCATGAAAAATTATTTAAGTATAAAATGATCATCTTGGTCTTAAGCAGACCATATTGATTTGATTTAGGGAAGATTTCAGCACCTGCTGAGTTCCAAGGCAGAGTTAAACACCCGCTGGCCGGTTAGCTCAGTTGGTTAGAGCATGGTGTTATAACACCAAGGTCAGGGGTTCGGATCCCCATACCGGCCAGCCACTACAGACAACACCTACCGGCCAGCCACTACAGACGACACCTGAAGGGAGATCTGAGTTTACCTTGCTTGGGTGCTGAGTAGAAATAACCGCAAAGAAGCATCAGGTGTCTTTAGGCCCAAATGCCATGTCAGGGTAACATGTAAAATTTATCCTCCACCTGTGGAGAGGGCTGGAGAGGCAGATGGCTGGTGCTCAACAGCATTTCCCCAGAGCTCTCTTCTTTTGTTTGGTTTCCCAGGCAGAGTGATGGCTGAGTGTGGCTCCAGAAATAGCTGGAGAGGCAGATTTCAGAGGCAAGGAAACCAGTGCCATTAGGAGGGACGGTCCTCACAGAGGCCCCCCCGAAGACCCCAGAGGAGAGCATCACCCAGGCTCAGCCTCCCCGGCCCTTGGCCAGAGCCTTGGACTCCCAAGTGTTTAAGGGATTAATTAGTTCCTCATCAAGCTGTTGTGGGATTAATTAGACAGTTAATCCTTAGGGGCTCCCAGCCAATCTTGCATTTCTACTTATTTCTTATTTACCTATCTTAGTGGCTGCTTTCCCTACCCATCATTCTCTGGGCAGTTTGGCTGGGAGGAGAGGAAAAGGAGACATCAGCCTGCCCATTCTCAGTCCATGCAAAGGCAGGACCCTCTTCTGGCCCTCTTTCATGTAAAGAGGGCCTCTTTACATTACAAAGTCAAATGTAAATGATTTGGAAAGACATTACTGGGCAGAATCAGGCACCTCCCCTCTGGTTGACAGTGACATCACCAGGTTTAAACCTGCACAGAGTAACCACTGTGGGCCTGGAAGGCCAGACAGCTAGAGAGGCCGAAGTGGAGTGAGGCCACCAGGGGTGCTAAAACAGAGAAGCCTCATGGAGGGTGTTCTTTCCCCCATTCATGGGGTGACTAGGGCCACCCTCTACCCCTGCTGCCTCTGGAGAAGCTTCAGAATGCTTTCCTCCTTCAAGGGTGACTTTGAGGTTTATTTTATCCTCATGCCACTCGCCTGGGGAAGAGAGTGCAGTGGGCTTCATGTTGCCTTGCGACTCACAGAGGGGAGCTTGATCGCCCCGACTTCTACCACAGTATTTCTCAAAGTGGGGTCCCGGGCCAGTGGCATCAGCATCTCCAGGGACCTTGTTAGAAATGCACATTCTTAGGCTCTGCCCAGACCTGCTGACTTAGAAACTTGGGGCCAAGCAATCTGTAAATGATTCTGGTGCTTGCTAAAGTTTGGTGCTGCTGTACGTTTCTTGAAGACAGGGGCTGTCACTTGCTCATCTTTATGTCTCAGAACCCAGCAGAGTTTCTGGCACGGCGATGCAGACTACAGGGATTGGATGAGCCTATTGTCGGGGACCATAACCACCTTAATAATATTACATTTGTAGGTCCTCTTTGCTGTAAAGGGCTGTTTTCACAGCTACTGACTTATCTTTACATTCTTTTGGGGCAGCACGGCCTCGCCTCGAGTCAAGGGCATTGTCCTAAGGGGAAGTGAGCTCCACCCCCTACAGGAGGTGTAACTGTGGCACCTCACACTGCTACCCCCACCCCTACCCCCTCAAGCTTTATCTCCTCATCTGTAAATGGGGGCGGTATTATTTGCCTCAGAGCTGTGGAGGATTAATTAGATGATAACTGAATTACTTAGAATCTATTAAGCACTCAGCAGTGGTAGCTATTCATAAAAATAATAAACTTCACAGGTGGGCAGGGAGGCTGCCTGGGCTAATCCTGCACAGGGGTTAGCCCCGTCAAGAGGCCTTGCTCTCTTTGCCCTCACCTCTGACCTAGGAATGACTGCTGCCTTCGCCCCACAGCTCCACAATGCAGACTTGGTTTCCCTATGAGCTGGGCCTATTCATTTCCCTTTAGCACTAGGCCCTCAATGCTGGGGGAAAGCCACCTAGCCCACCTGAGCTTCCTTGACCTCTTGCCAGGCCCACCCCAAAATTTGTGGATCACACAGGATGAATACTGATGAGGACTGGCTCAGGACTTGGCCCTCTTTTCTCCCAGTTGTTGGCTGCATCTCTCACTGGGAAGGGCCTTCAGACCTTCTGTGTCGGCTCCTCCCCCACTCCTCAGGTCTGGTCCCTCAGGCCAGCAGGTCAGTGTACTCTCAGGAGCACAGACCTGCCAAGGAGGGCCTGGGCAGGCCCTGGAATGCATTTAGGCTGGGCATTTGGGGTCCTGAGTGGCCCGAGTGTGGTCTAAATGAGGGGTGTGCGCTCTGGGTAGGCACACCTCTTTGGCCTTGCAGACTCCTTGCCCTACTTGAAGGAGTGTGGCCGGAGGAGAGACAGAAGAAATCCCCTAAAGCATGGAGCCCAGGCAGGTACCCAGTTGTCCAGGTCTAAGGCAGCACTGGGTGTGGTCAATGGCTGTGGTCAAAGAGTGCTACTCTACTCTCACCGTTGTTCTAGAAGGCCCATGCTACTGACCCCCTGTCAGCAGCACAGTTACTTTGGGTGATGATTCTAGTGCTGGAATTGATTGTCCTGGGCTATAGCCTGTGCTGTGGACACCAAGTGGATACTATGTGCCATGGACCCTAAAGGCAGGAAAACCAGCTAGGGCAGGTGAGTGGCTAGAGGACAAAATGAAGCCCTCTGGAACCAAACCCGGGCCTCTGGCCAGGGTCCCAACCAACTGAGCAAGCCCCAGACCTAGGCCTGACCAAGAAGCATAAGTGTCTCATTTGTAAAAAGCTGCAGCCCACTCAGACTATTATCCTGCATAGGCAACCTATGACAGTCAAAAGATTGTGGAATTTGGAGTCAGGAGATCTGGGTTCAAGTCCCAGATCTGTCATTCACTCATTGTGTGAGCTTGCATAAGTCACCTTACATTTCTGATGCCCAACGACAGCACCACTCACAAGACCATTGAGCAGATTGAATGAGACATGCTGTGAAACAGCCTCATAAGCTTCTAAGCCCTGTCCAAATTGTAGCTGTGGTTATTAATATTTTAGAGGCAAGGCAACAGCTCAGTGTCAAGATCCCTGCTGAAAGGATCCCTGGGACAAGGAAGGTATGGACAGTGGAACAGAGGGTGGGAGAGTGTCTGCCCTTAAGAGAGAAATCCGGAACAGAGCAAGCAATTAAGGAGCATAAATGGGACTTAGACAGTGGACACTGGGCAGCCTTGTTTCCTCCTTTCCTAATGAACTGCCCTGCTGATGGGACCTTGTCTACAATCCAAACAATGAATGTCTTGTCCAGACTTTCTGCTGCCCATTGACAAATCTTAGGCTGGGGAGACCAGGAATATTTTGACACAGTTCACACTTCAAGGAGAGGCAGTAATGCCTCATTACACCCCCCAAATACAAGTGCAGTTCCAGCCAGTGGGAATCAGCGTCACTGCAGGCCAGAAGAAGATCCAGGGAGGGAGGAAAGGCTCAGAGCTGAGAACTGTGGCATGAATGAATGAATGAGTGAGTGAATGAAGTAAGCCAGCATAGTATTAGGGACATTTTGGTGGCATTTTGTTCTTAGAGGCTCTGTTTCAGGGGTCTTCTCATTTTCCAGAAATCTTATCAATTTGGGATGTTGTTTAATGCAGGTGAGAGCTAATTATTTTTATGCCAGCTGACCAGAATCTGTTTTAATCTCTTGTTTTTAACCAGACTTCTTTATTGCCAGTGCTGAATTCCCCATTATTTAAATAGCTCCATAGCCTGCCATCGTCATTCCCTGTGACTGATCGACCCCTAACCTTTCACCAAACGGTAAGCACAGCCTTAGATTTCAGACTTCCTAGATCTTGATAAAGTGGCCTACATCTTTTACCAGACTTGAGCTATGATGATAAATTATCTTCAAAAAGAAGAGTGTCCACTGCTTGCTAGAGTCTAGGCAATCAAGCTTGGTGTATATGCAAATACCAATTTGATTGATACTAGTAGATTTGATTTTGCTTTTGGTTTGTACATTTATTTTTGGTCTACAGGATAGCAAAAAGACAAATGAATCTCTTTCACTTTGAAGAGTTGATCCTACATTCGATGTTTATCTATTTGTGAGGATCTTGACTCTAGCAGTCTTCCCAAGCCACTTCTTACTGTTCTGGTTATGAATGAGGATGCTGTCCTAAAAAGCTTCCCTGGGGATTCTGACCTGTGGCTGGTGTTGAGGTCTTTGTCTGGGGCTTGCTGGCTGTTCCTGCAACACCCAGTGCTGTTCTTTAGCTACTTCAAGAGCCCTCAGCACACCCAGCATAGGACAGATGGTGTGGACTTGTCTTCTCGAATAACGGGCGTCAGTTTCTAACGTTGACTGAGATAGTGCGTGCATTGGGCCCTACCTGGAAAGAGAATTCCTAGCCATGCAGATCTTAAACTTCTTTCCTTTATGAAGGCACTCCACAGGGACTCAAGAAGCTCCTAGAGGTCACTTATCTAAGCCTCTCATTTACAGATGAGGAAACCGAAGTCCTGAGAGATCTTTGCAAAAACATCATTCAGCTTGTTTGGGGATGAGGGCCCAGCAAGGATGCCAGAATCACGTAGCAAGAAAACATGGCCTGTAGGGTCAAATAGGCTTGGGGTCCAGACCTGCCCTGCATTTATTGGCCATGTGACCTTGGGAAGTTGCTTTCCCTGTCTGAGCTGCTTCTCATCTTTTTTGTGAAGACCAAGTGATATCTACCTACCTTACTGCGCGGTTGTGAGGATTAAGTGAGAGAGCTGGGGTGGCTAAGTAACACATATGCAGTCCTGCTTCACTAGCGTCTGGTGACTCTTCCTGTCCCCAGGTCCCTCTGAACATTCAGTCCATTGCTCTTTCAAGAACATGAGTAGGAGGAGCAAACAAAACTAGGGCAGGCTGAGGAGGGGAAGGAAGAGAAGGCCGTGAGGGGCCTCTGACGGCCTCCCGCTGCCCGGCCACCAGACACAGCCGCTCAGAAGCAGGAGGTTTCAGTGTCTCGGGTCCTGCTGCACAGCCCCAAGAGCCTCTAATCTGAAGGAGACTGGCAAATAAAGATTCACAGAATCATCTTTGTTATTTTTTTTTCTAAAAGCAGATTTTAAATTCAATTCTAATGGAGCTTTCTAAGTGACACATTTAAAAACAAATTTATTGATAGAGTTTCTTCTGTATTCATCTTTATTCAAAATGAACGATGCCCTTAATACAGCAGACAAACACCAGGTGTAACCAAATCATATATCTCAGCAGGTGGCATGACATTATGTTTCAATGACTAACCTAGATTGACAATTCTGTTAATAGGATTAGGGTTCATTGTGGGACTGTTTTCTCTTATTAATTTGGCTTGACTTACATATACATTTTGAATTGGCTGGGGAGAGAGGCACATGCTCTTTATTCTTGTGGCTTTATTTAAATCATACTACTTCCTCTATTTGAAGAAATATGGCATTTTAATTATAATACAAAGTAACTTTTGTGTTTTATATAAAATTATGATGTCGAATCCAGACTTCTTTTCATGAAAATCTATTTTAATATAAGTCGTATGGCAGATACATTTTTTCTACTGTTTTTGATATTTTGTTGTTTGGGTACATTTTCTTTCTCTCCTTTTTCCTAATGACATCCATTTATTCAGCAAACATTGAGTGTATGTGTGTATGTATGTATGCAACTTCTATGTGTAAGGCACATGCCAGGCATTGAGGATAAAGATTAAAAAGCCAGCCTCTTCTGTTAAGGAACGCATAGTAGGTATGAATATTCAAGGTTGTAAGATGATGTAAGAGACATGCACTCAGGTATTACCAGGCTGTGGTGGATGGTGACCTGGAGGGAGATAATCAAAGGCTCGGGAAGAAGTGGCACTAGACCAAACTCATATAAACGGGAAGGGGGACATGGGGGCGGGGTGCAGGGAACAGAGCAGGAGGAAAGTCCAGTCCAGGCAGAGAGTAGCAAGTGGTGAGGCTGGAAACACAGGAGCCACTTTGTGGTGTGCAGCTCAAGTGGTTTGGACTTTATTCCAAAAAGTCATGGTAAGCTGTGGAGGATACTAACATTTATAAAGCAAATGTATTTCACAGGGCCTACCTTCCAAGGCCTGTAGTTTCAGGTATAGCCTAACTTTTTAAAATTACACCTAGAAATGTTAAGCTTTCAAAAGACAGGAAACTTTCCCTGGACTAAAGTCTCCATTGTAGATAAAGAATTGTAACACAGCAAAATTGCTGGCTCCAAGGGCAGATGTCCTTGGTGCAGCTAAACCTAATGATTGTTGCCATGACAATTATCTTACTGTTCTTTTTGTAATCACCTACTTTCATTTTCTGTAACTTTCTGGCCTGGAAAATAAATACTGAGAGAAGACCCCAGTTCAGTGTTAATAACCCTCTCTTGAGGGTTCGTGGAAATTAACCCCTTCAAGGGCTCCTCACTGCTCAAAAGAAATGGGCTTTGAGTAATCCTTTGCAACTCTGTCACCCTGGAGAAGAGGTGACAATAAGCCATTTTTTTTTTTAAACAGGGAAGGAACAAGATCAGATTTGCATTTTGAAAACAGTTTTAAGGAGAGCAAGACTCAAAGTAGAAAAGCTACATAAGAGCTGTTGTAGTAACAGAGGTGAGAATTGAGGCCTGCTCTTGGGGGTGAGTTGGGAATTATTCAGGAGGTGAATTAGGGTGACTTGCTGATTTATGGCTGTGAGGCTGGAGCGGGGAGGGAAGAGTCAAGGGTGACTTCCAGTTGCAGCCTAGGGATGGGTGGGTCAGGAGGGCCAGCGATGGAGGTGGGGCCTACAGGAGGCCCAGGATTAGGGGATAATAAGTGAGCATGTTTTGGATATGAGCTTGTTCTGCCTGTGAGGTGTCCAAGTAAGGGTGGACGCAGCAGAGACATTTAGGGAGAAGATGTGAGCTGGAGGTACAGATTTGAGAGTTGGCAATGTAAGGGAGGCAGCTGAAAGCAACTGTAAGAGGCAGTCAATCTGGGAGAACGTGCAAGAAGGCCAAGGGAGCACCTGGAATATTCCAAAACTTGGAGCTGACCGGGGAAGGGTAACTCTCAGAAGACAAAGAAAAAGTAGTCTGAAGAGAATGAGAAGCAGAAGCATGGTGTCCAGAGACTGGGGGAGACAGGGCTTCGAGGAGGAAGTGATCACCAGCGCTAAATGAAAGAAGGAGGCCCCCAAAGAAAATAACGGGGCCACATACTATATTTAGGCAGGTGACTAAGTATCTGCAGAAGGCTTCAGCAGAGCAGTGGGAACCAGAGTTGTTTAAGGGAAGGTCCCTGGCAAGGCATGTTTACTCTAAAAGTGCTGTTTGTAGCTGAGAGAGATTTGACCTCCTTTATAAAAGGAGAGGCCAATAGAGAAGGAGAAAGAGGAAAGAGAATAACTAGTGGAGTGTGATCCAAATTTAGTGTGAGCATCATGGATTACTCTAGGCATTTTAAGCCTTCTAATGACCTATAATTTGAAAACTAGAGGAAATCGACATAGGCTGAACATGTGTAAACATTATAATGACTGATGCAGATGTATACATACACATATATACTTCAGATTACTGCAATTTGATTACCGCACTTATTTGATTACTTATCTAATTACTGGAATTAACATTGGTCATCAAAAGACAAATGGTATGACAAATGGTATTGTCATTAACAATTAACAATAAACTTGGGAATTGAGACCTTTTTACCGTTTGTCTAGAGGGCTAGGACCTACGTTGCTCCTTTTCAAGGAGTCCACATTTGCTTTCCCCAGTCAGCAATGGAGTAAAATTCTTTTTCATAGGAAATACCAGCCAAATAATTTCTTTAGAAAACACAGTTCTAATTCTAAAATGTGACATAGTTATCCTCATTAGACCTGACAGCTCTCGGGAAGACATTTTCTCCAATCTGCTACCCATTGTGCCATGGTAAGGGGAAGGGTCCAGAACTGACCCCTGCTGTTATGTAACCACTGGGGTGGTGACCCTGGGGAATTGTGAATGAGGTACCCAGGGGGTCATCCCTTGTTAGCCGTAGGACGTGTTGAATTTGTCCAGTTCCCTGTGGACTGTTAATACCATGACCACAACTGCTTGTCCAATATGGATTTTATAAGATGACACCTGGCTATGTATTCTGCAAACCTCGCAGGGAGGGGAAAGTTATTAGGAGCCCACTAAGGTCCTGGTGACCCTTGCTTTTTGCCAAGTGCCATTTTCTTTGCTACACAGCATCATGTTCAGTTCTAAAGTCTGTCATCATGGACAAGATACACAGTTTAGACGGGCTGCAGGGAGGACAGGACATAAGACAGTATTGTATGCAGAATAAGTCCCCGTTTGTCACAGTAAGCTTTGTGATCTTCAGCAAGTCCCTAAATTTACACAAGTTTTATGATTATGCCTTGAGTGTACACCTATGGTGTGTGCTTTTCTGAATGTGAAAAATAAGTCCAACAAAAAGAGAAACACCACTCAGACACTGGTGTCAAGAAGCCAAAGTATTGTGGTTGTCCAGGAACTCAAACCTGCTCTAGGAAGAGAATTCAGAGCGTCGGGGGAAGGGGCAGTTGACACGTTCCTCAGATGACCCCAGATGCCAAGCCTCATGGAGGGGACCCATGTCACCAGGACCCATGCTTGGGAACCTGTTGCCCGTTTCCAACCCAGCAGTTGCTTTCTGGTCCAGACCTGGGCCAGCCTCCCCGGGGCCGCTAAAAGAGTTAGCACCGCCTGCCGGCCTCTCATCTCTTTCCCTGCAGCTCGCTGGACACTGCCATGCTCTGGGCTTGCTCAGTCCCAGGGGGTGGGCACTACGGCGGGTGGCACTACCCGGACCTCCAGGGCTTCCTTACTCCTTAATGGAACATCTAGGAGGCAAAACCCTACACCCGAGACTCCCACTGTGGTTTCCTGATGGCATTCTAAAGGTTCCATTGTGAAGGGCTCCTCCGCATAACCAAAGGACCTAAGAGTTACCTACAGTCCAATGACGACCAGCAACAGGAGCCACGCTAGGAAACGATTATGCCCCCATATTCTTCGTTTCCCCAGTCCTCTCCTCTCGAGGCTGAAAATTTCAATTCCTTCAACTCATCCTCAATTACTGTCATTTTAAAATCTCTCACTCACCTGGTTATTGCGGAGACAGCTAAAACCCTGGGGTTTTCTAGCTCTCTCTCCCGGTATACCATGGGAAGCTCTAAAGTGCGCAGTCTGGTCCTCAGTATCAAAAGAATGGACTTTTTTTTTTTTTTTTTTTTTTTTTTTTTTTTTTTTATCGCCTGTAGAGATTTCTTTCTGGCCCGCCCTGGTTCTGCCGAGCGGCGCGGTGCGTCCTCCCGCTGATGCTGGCGGCGCCTCCGAACACCAGGGGGCGCCCGGCGTCGTGGATTCGGGTCCCTCGCCCTCCCCGCGCAAGCCGGGATCAGGCTTGGACAGGAGTAGCGGTTCTGCCCAGAGAGCGAGCGCCGCCCTTGGCCTGGGAAACCTGTTTGTCCCCCAGAGCTTCTTTCTTGCCACCTGGGCCATCGAAGGCCCGCTGCACCCAGAACCTCGTCGGTGGGAGGGGATGGGGGCGGGAGGGAAAGTATCAAGTGACAGGTGACAGCGCGGGAGGCAGAGGAGGCTCCCAGGGTGGGCTGGAGGAGCGAGGTGCCGCGGCGAGGTTGGGAAAGTTACCCGCATCTGGTGATACTGGACTAAGTGAGAGATGATCCCGTTCATTTTTTATTGTTTAGTTTCTCTTAAGTACTGTTTTTACGGAGAGCTAGACTGGATTAGAATTTCCATGTGCTTTATAAAAAGCAGACTGTTGTATTATTAGTATTTTTAGTATTTTTTCGCCCCGTAGGTACGTTCTTGAAACACTGTGGCTAGAGTTCATTTTTACAAAATGCAACCATAAACGCCCTAGAAAGGCTCCTATCTGAACGTAAACTGCAATGAATGAAGTGCAGAATATTTTCATGTGAAAGTCTCGTCTATTTATTTAGATTGTATTTGGAGTTCAGGCAGCCACTGCAGGTCTCAGGTCAAACCACCGACTACACAAGATAAGGAAACGGATGCTCCCTCGGCTGCTGGGAAGTGGAAATTTCCTGAAATAGTGAGGCAGTACGGGTTGTCCCAAATGTCTCAGCGCAGTTTAAGTCGTGTGGAATTTGAAAGTGTCCTAAAACTTTTGGGGCAGCTCGAATATTGAGTAGAAAGAGCAGACTCTTTGGGAAGAGAGGGAGCCATGTTCAAATCCTTTTGTAAGTTGCTCTTTTTCATGGTTGGGAGGCCTAAGAGCCAATCCTGGTTCTATCACTCAGTAGCTGTGGGTTTCTGCAAAGCTATTTAACCCTCCTGGGCTGTAGTTTCCTCAGTTCCATGAAGTATGGCATTGGATTATTAGATGAACTCAAAGGTCTCTTTCAGGGTCCATGAAAATATCAGGTGAGGTCTCAAATGCATTATGCATTTGAAATAGCTATAGGGAAAGGGTTGCATGAGCATTGGTAAGTCGTGCAATGAAGGATATGGGCTGCACTGTTAGTTTGTCAACTTCCTTTGTGTCCCCCCCTTCTTCTCAGCTGGCTTTAGGGCACAGTAGGTTATGCAGATATAGTCACAATCATTCTCCAGGGAGGATCTGAATTTGCACATTTCATGGCTATAATTCTTTCCTATTTCCATATTTCTATACTTCTTTCCTATGTCTGTTGGAAAGGCTCTTCTTGTCCCAAAGGATAGCTTGGCACAGAGATTTGGGAATTATTTTTTCTCCAAAGAGCATCTGATCCTTGCTGCTAAGCCTAGAGGTGTTTGTCCCTGAGGATCTGGACATGAACAAGACCACGACTCACCATGAGGGAAGAAAAAAATCAAATGCTCAGATTTTTGAGGTTCAGGGACCTCAAGTTGTTGCATTGATTACAGACATGAGCGTGCTTACCCAAGCTCTTCAAGACCCTTGATTGTTATTATCAAGAAATAAGGCTTTTGTGCAAAGAGATCATAACAGCAATAATAAGAGCTACATCTACTAAGTTCTTACCACTTGTCAGGCACTGTACTAAGTCCTTTACATTACGTTATTTCAGACAAAGACCCAATGAAATTAGGTATCACTGACCTAATTTTATAGATGAGGAAACTGAGGCTCAGATATTTTACAACTCCATCTGAAGTTGTACCATGTCACAGTGGCAGAGATAGAGTTGAAACCCAGCTCTCCTTAGAGCCCCACAGAAGGATAATAGTAGCCAAAAATAAATCCTTACGAAGCTCAACCTTTGTGGAAGATGCATGCCTAGCTCGTGTGTGTGTGTGTGTGTGTGTGTGTGTGTGTGTGTGTGTGTGTTAAATTTCTGCTTCATCACAAACAAGATTTGTGGTGCTTTAATCAGATGGACCCAAGCAGGGAGGCCAGGGGTTTCAGTTCAATTGCATGAATCTAACTTAGGCTTCCTGCCTAGTGGAGGCCACATTACTAAAGACAGCCAGTGACATCCAGGGAGTTGCAGGAAATTGACCAGACAATGAAAGTAGAAGGGACAGTGTTTAGAAATGCTTCACTCTTCCAAAATGGGAACAGTGGAAAAAAGTATTAAACCTGAATAAGAGTCAAGTAGGAAAAGCAAGTCATTCTTTTCCAAACTCATTGGTCACAAATGACAATACTTTAAATTATATTGTGAGCTGTCCTCCCCTCACTGAGAGCAGAACCTTGGGCATCTCAGCGTTCAACCTCTCCAATAGATCAGAACTGCTCAACTCTTTGGTGATTTCAGCAGTGACTTTGTATAAACAGTGGACTCTTCCTTTGTTTACTGCTTGTAGCTTCTGAAGTCAGCTTTTCCAGAGATCTACAGAGGACTTAAACCACCTAGACTCAGAGGTGGCTCTCATTCTTGGGAGAGGATACGCACTTTGGAGGGATCTTTTCCTTTGGCTTCTCCAGATGGAAAATGTTCTCTAAGAAAGGGTGCATCTATGGAATATAAAGTTAAACACCCAACCCAGAAGGGGAAGGTGGAGTCCGTTAGACAGAAGAAGTGAGCCAGAGGAGCTAAGGGCTGGGCCCTCTGTCACCATGGGATATGAGCTCTGGGACAGTACATCTGAGCCACGTGCCATGACATGCCAACGCATTATCCCTCACCAGTAAACCAACCACCCCCCAACTAGAGCCTACAGGCAGTAGTCCTCTCAGCCAGTGCTGGGAATGATGAGATGGTGCTAGGTGATGACCATCACTTCTACATCATCTCCAAAAACAAGCCATGGACAGAGGCAGGAGATCACAGAAGTGAAAACACTGGGCTTGCCCTTCCTGGCTGCCTGGCCTATGGCAGGGGGACACTTACTATCCCCATGCCTCTGTGTCCTCTGCTATAAGATGGAGGTGACAATAGAACCTAAATGAATTAACTCATGCAAAGCACAGTGCCTGACACCTAGAAAGAGCTCAGCAAATGTCAGTATGATTATTATCCCCATTGTGTATTTATATAGAGAAGTTCTACATTCTTTAGGTAAATTTACATTAAAGTGTCATCTATAGAGGTTAAATGACTATAATCTCATTCATATGAACTCCTAGTTCAATGCTCTTTTCACAATAGCAACCCCCTCCATTAAGACATAAATATACACACACACGTGCACGCATGTGTCTGTGTAATCATGAGTGTGATCCTTTGCTGATAAAACTGTTTTTTCTTAATTAAGAAATGATTAGACATTTACTGTGGTCACAGAGTCTTACCTTTGGGAGCCTGTACTTTTCTCTGAGATGAACTCTGAGGCACGCCCTCTCTGCCTTTTTGTGTGTAAATGCGGCATCTCTTTCCATCCTAGAAGTGAAAGAATAGAATAAAGGATGATAAGGACATAGAGAGGTCAGGACGTTCCAGCTGCTGCTCTGAGAAGCCAGACGCTGTGATACACCTGCCGGTTCCCACTGCCGGCAGACAACGGAGAAATACATAGGATTTTTTCCTATGTCCCTATACGTCTGCCTCTCTGTCTGTCACTCTACTATCATAACTCAGTACAGATCCCTAATTTTCCAAAGACAGCTTGGTTCTGGGAATCTCCTTATGAAGTGAACTGGGAGAGGGCAGGGTGAGTATTCCTTATATAGAGTTGCCCATGGACTGAATGGCCTACGGACCATAAGACTCAGGATCCCCTGTGAAGAATGCACCTTACTGGGTCCGATTTCAGCTCTGCTGCATCAGAATCCCTGGGGGTGGGGGAGGGGAAGCTACATTGTTAACAAGCTCCCCTGAAGGATTTTTCTGAAGGTATTAACCAAGATCAGAGGGTCCTTTGGAAGCCCATGGTATCTGGGGATATAATATAAAACAATTTCCCTTCATTTTCATCCCCTCCAGACCCCAATTTAGGCACAGTGTCCCTTCCCTGTTTGGAAGGAGGTAATCTCAAACAATGTAGGATAGATTTCCATCTTACCAGACGAGGGTCCTGCTCTGCAGATGACCTCACTGGACTCATGATTATGCTGGTTTGAAATGGACTCCTTTGCTCATGATGATCCAGACAAAAGCAGATACATTCGGAGATGTCTGTGAAGCCCACAATAACCACCACCCTTCCCAGCTGCCCATAGAAGTGCATTGTTGGTGGATAAATTTATACACATGGCCCTGCCCTTTGGCTGAATTGGGTTGGACCAAGCTGGGTAAATGAAATCTCTTTTCTGGGAATTTGGGATTGAGGCTGAGAAAGACAGAGACTTGAAGCGGGGCTGGAATTGAAACCGTAATGAGTTCAGAGGGTGCCAGAGCCCAGGGTGCAGAGATCAGTAGTTGAACTGAATGGTTTGCTTCAGATCCAGCCCTTCTTACAGTTAGTCTTTTATGTAATGGTTAAGATTATTTCAAAACTTGGAGTCAAGAAATAGATGACTTAGATGAATAGACGAACATGAGGCCCTTGGCTGCCCTTTTCCCTCAGCCTTATCGTCTGGGTAATGGAGGAGCTGGCTTCTGAGAAAGGACAACACAGCCGTGCAGGGACAGCAGCAACAGCAAGAGGTAGGAAAGAGTGCCTGGTGGGATTTCTGCTCATGGGTTTGGTGAAGCATCTTTGCATAAGCATTATTGGCATTCAAATAAATCTGCTGTTTTTATTTTCAGGGTGAAAATTGGTTTCTATTTCTTGACTCCAAATTTTGAAATAATCTTAACTATTACATAGGAGGCTGAGTCTATGGAAGGCTGGATCTGAAGCAAACAGTCAGATTAACCTATTGATCACTAGGCCCTGGGCTCAGGTGCTCTCTGAACTCATTTCTGTCCATGGTCTGTCAAGTCTGCAATTGGAATGAGAGAGCTTCGACCTTCTAGTTTT
Source organism: Cynocephalus volans (assembly GCF_027409185.1). Lineage (NCBI taxonomy): Eukaryota > Metazoa > Chordata > Mammalia > Dermoptera > Cynocephalidae > Cynocephalus > Cynocephalus volans. The sequence continues at coordinate 54,104,464 of NC_084472.1, forward strand.
GGAGAGGGAAATAGAATAAAGTGAATTGTCTGGGAGATTAGTGACCTGTGGCACAGGCAGGAAGCAGATCTCCCCCCCCCCGCCCAATATTTTATTATGAACACTTTCAAACACACAGAAAAGTTGAAAGAATTTTACAGTGAAATCCCTGTACCCAGCATCCAGATTCTACAATTTGCATGTCACCGTATATACGGTTTATCACATATCTAACCCTCTCACCGTCCATTCATTTATTAATTTTACTTGATGCATTTCAATGTTGCAGAAATCAGTACACTGCTCCCAAAACACTTCGTCAGGCACATTCTTAACTAGAATGAAATACGTATTTGTTTACAGTGCCTCTTTTTATTCTTTTGAAGCAAAATTTGCATATAATTCAATGTTCAAACCTTAAGTGTACCATTTGATGATTCTCCAAAAAAAAAAAAAAAAAAAAAAAAAAAAAGCACACTCCTGTGTAACCCAAACCAATATTAAGATAGAAAACATTACTTTCACCTGAGAAAATTTCCTCATCCCCCATTCCCAGTCAATGCCTGCCACCAGGTCCTTTTCCCACCATCGTTTGGTTTTGCCTGTTCTAGAACTTCATATAAGTGGAACCATACACTTCATCTTTTGTGTAAAGCTTCTTCTACTCAGCATAAAAACCTTTGAGATTCATTAATGCTGTTTTATTTATCATTAGTTTTTTTCTCTTCATCTCTGAGTAGCATTTTCCTGTGTGTATGAATATTATTTACTCTCCTATTAGTGAACATCTGACCTAGTTCCCGTTTGGGGGCTATGATGAATAAAGCTTCCGTGAACTTTCTTGTACAAGTCTTTTTGTGTACATATATTTTCATTTCTCCTAGGTAAATACCTAGGTGTGGAATTGATGGTTAATTCCAACTATTAGAGTAATTGAGTTGAGTATGTTTAGTTTTATAAGAACAGGTTGAAAATTTTTCCAAAGTGGTTGTACAATCTTACATCTCTTCAATTGGAGCAAAAGTTCTAGTGTTTTCACATTTTGGCTAACACTTAGAATTATCAGTCTTTTTAATTTTAGCCATTCTGGTGTGTGCATAGTGGCACCTTACTATGCTTTCTATTATTATTATTATTTTTTGCATTTCCATGATGACTAATGATATTAATCAGCTTTTTTCATCTATTATTCACTGTGTACATATTTTTGTGAAGTATTTGTTCAATTCTTTTGCCATTTTTTTTTTGCTTTTATTATTTAGTTGTAGGTGGGAGTACTTCATATATCCTAGATTCCAGTCTTTTGTCAGATATATTTTGCAAATATTTTCTCTCAGTCTGTGGCTTGCCTATTTATTTTCTTAATGATGTCTTTTGATGCAAAAAGTTTTTAATTTTGATAGAGTCTACTTCATCATTTAAAAATTTTATGGTTATTGCTTTCTGGGTCATAATAAAGAAACATTCATCTACTTGCAAGTTGCAAAAATATTCTATATTTTTGTAAAAGCTTTATAATTTTAGCTTTTATGTTTAGGTGTAGGATGCATATCAAATTAATTTCTGTGTATAGTGTGAGGTAGGGGTCAAAGTTTAGTGTTTTTCAGTTGTTTTAGCACCATTTGTTGAGAAGACTTTCCTTTTCCCACCTGATTATTTTGCCACCTTTGTTGAAAATCAAATAAGTGTATAAGTTTCATTGATCCATTTTTTGATCTAAATGCCATACAGTCTCAGATTCCTGTCCTCCAAAGCCAGTCTACAATCACTCAAAAACTGGTTTCTCTATTTATAGTCACATGTAGCTAATCTCCCCCAAGTAGAGTGGAAATTCCTGTAGAAGACAAACCATGTCTTTCATTTCAGTACATTTCTCACAGTGCCAGGCCCATTGTAGGGTCCACACTATTAGTGAATACAACAAAGTTTAAAGTCAAGTTACAAATGGTGCTGTAGCAACTGCTGAACTGTAACTAAGATAAAGGGGTATTTTAATATAATTGAGAAAAATGGAGGGATAAACAGACTATCATTTTATTTCCTTTCCAAATATTCTATTTAGGTATAGACCTCTTTCAGTAGTAGTGTTACCAGTAGTGAAAAAAATAAACAAAAAACTGTGAACACAGAAGGAAAATAAAAACGAGTGTGCAGGAGAGTGCATTGTTGGGTAGTGTTTCATCTACAGTGAGTAAAGTCAATCCTGCCATTTTTCTAAAATGATGACAAGAGGTTTAAGAGGATTTTATTTGCTGGTATTTGTTTTAATCATTTTATGTGCTATACTATCTATTGCTCTCTCTATAACTTGTGCTGAAGCATTTTTGATGCCTTCTTCTTTATGTTGCATTCTAGGTGATGAAGTTCTTGAAAACTCAAGCCATGGAGTGTGAGTCATCCCTCTTGCTATAGGAAAGCGGGCTGCCCCGTGTCCTGCTACTGTTCCTTAAATTGGGTGGTTACATACATTGATAACATTCTCACACACACACAAAAAGCCAGTCTACTGACTGACCACACCATTTGGCCATTTTGAGCTTTGCTCTGTCCAGATATAAAATTAAGGAAAACTAGGACATTAGTTAATCAAACAGATGCCATACCTGCAACCAGATTTATTGCTTGGGCATATTAGATGATATTTTGCATGATCAAGTATATAGTCTAACTTTCTGACCATTTTCTTTTTATTAGCTCACTTGAGCTGAGAATGTTTGGTGCTATTATTAATCTACTTCTATGTCTTCATTATACTTGTTTTTCTTTTACAGTTTTTTTTCTTTTACATGCCATAGGCAAATCTTATCTTAGCACCAACATCATTTTTGCAGTTGAATTTACTTTTTTTAAAACCAACTTCAATTTACTGCAAAGCCAAGCATATACATTCTAGATAGTTTATAAGCCACCAGTTCTTTCAGAAAAATACAATAGACGAGGTTTCCACTAAATGTAGGCTTTGTACTTTCTTAGTTTCCTCCAGGTCGTTAACCTTTTCACCTATAATCATCTTAGTGGTAAGACTTAGGCAACTATTATGTAATTGATCATTAGCAAAATAGCCATGGTGGCAAAAAGAAATCCTTTTTTTTGAAACATGGAATTTAAGATTGATGCTTCAATTCTTAATTGAGTACTAAAAGACTTTTAAATCAATCCTACCTTAATCTTTAAAAATTACACATAGATCACACTTATTAAAGGGCCAGTTTTCAAGTAGTGAAAAAACTGTTGGTAATATTCACATTCCATAATACTGAACTAAAATGTTGCTACTATTTCATATTTTAATTTATTACATTTTATGTAGAATGACCTTATTTTTGGAGGTACACAGCTGAAGGATTTAGGGGTGAAGTATTAAGTAATCTATAATTTACTTTAAAAATTATTATCTATCTATCATCTATCCATTTAATCAATAAACAAATATGGAAAATTGTTAACTATTGACATTATGTTGTAGGTATATATGGGTATTCATTGTGCTATTCAACTTTTCTGTATGCTTAGAATTTTCATAATAATCAGTCCACAAATCTATTCATAGTCTTTGATAAGCCAAGTCTTGTCATTGTCATGTTGTGCTGTCTGGGCTTTTTTTCGCACATGTAAAATCAAGGAGGTGGCACTGGATATTCTTTAAGGCCCTCTTCTATATATAAAGTCTGAATTCTTACAATTTGAAAACTTTCTACATGCTACCAGCATGAACTTCAGAAAGACTGTAAAGATAGACTCAACATTTCTCATCTGAACAATTAAATTGAGATCAATTGAAACATGCCTACACCAGAAAGTATTAAGCTGCTTCACGACCAACATACAGGTTCATTTATTATTTTTCATTTCCATTTACACAAGTAGAGCACAGTCGCTGCTGATGCTAGGGAATCGTTCACTTTAACAGAACAAACTTTCCTTGGATTAGAGGTAAACAGTAAAAGGAAAGGCATTTTAATAAGCAAAGAGAAATCACCCGGGGAGCTGAGGAAGTTCTGGCCAGAATGAATTTCTTCTGCTTTTAAAGGGAAATGAAGTCACAGGTACTCACTTCTCCTCAATCATTTGCTTTTGATATTCCTCATATTCCTCTCTAGTCATCCCTTGGGCTGCTGCAGGATCAGAGGTACCTCCTTCTTCTTTTTTTTCTTCAGACCTACCACCAAGTCCTAAATTTTTTACCTGGTTACTTATCATATTTTTCATAAGGAAAGCCATTGTCTCTGCCAAAGAAAAATAAAACCAAAACTCAGGCAAAACTGGAGAGGGAAAAAAAAAGCAAACAATAAAACCCAAGTAAAACCTCTAAATATTCTCAATGACAGCAAGACAATTAAGAGCAAAGGACTCTGCACAGCTTCATCTATTCAAGGGCATAACGATAGAGAGTGGTTTGTCAGCTGTAAGCTGGATTAAAGTGATGAACTCCTTAGTGTATAGAGGCAGATGGTTCAGATTACTAAAGCATACAATCAGATGCAACCAACTACCTTCTGTATTAATATACTCAGCTAATTTCACAAGAAAAAAACCCCTCTCATATTTTCTACCCCTCTCTCCCTACCCATTTCTAAATTTTTAATTATAGGCACAGCAGGGCTTCATCAAGAGTCCTGTTTCAATTAAATTAGAGCTGACTGATTATATAGCTGTTGTGGAATTTCCAAATTCCAGCTCTTGAGTACAACATCCTGTTGAATACTGAATCCAATGAGACTCAAAACCCAGAATGCTTCATTAAGCAAAAATAATCCTTTTGGTCCATCATTTTACCTCACTGGGCTCTAAATACTATGCAAGAATTTGCTTTCTGGTTTGCTTGAATTTTGTACTGCTTCTGTAGTTACCATGTATCACATATAAATACACAACCAAGGCAAGTCTAGGACGAGCCAGTGGGTCCTCAGTTTACACCTGGAAGATCATCTTAGCTTTCTCCTGCAAGGAAATGCTACTCGACTGCATGGAAATTATGCGCTTAATACTTCTGGGCTCTGATCCAGAAGGTAAGAACATATGAGTCAAGCCATCAATAGGTAATGTGTCACTTTTTTCTCTTATATACAGTCCACCTCCTGGGTGCTCTTTTGAAGCTCACTGGTGTATTTGGATAAAACTTTGACAATGTTTTGTATCACAGCAGATTCTCTATGGCTGTGGTTGTCTTCAGGGCAAGAACTGAGTGATAGAATTGACTTTAATCCATGCTGGTATCTTTCTAATTAAAGCACTCCAAGGCGGGGGGGTGGGGGTGCATGGGAGGAAAGAGATGTAACCTATGCTTATTATTTTATCAAAAGGCATGAACCCTCTCAGAAAATAGATGACTATCCCTCAGATTGCATAGAATTATATAATCTGGATTTTTGCCTAAAATGATTGCTTTATATATTTTAAAATCTGCTTTCCCTTTTACTCATCTATTTTAAAATGCTGCTAAAATGGTCTCAATACGAAAGACTAACAAAAGATGATTTAGGGTGAAATATAAACTCTACTTGGTGCTGTCTGATTGAGAACATACATTAACACTTAGCTCCACTTTCACTTTTAGATGAGTTGCTTGGAACTTATCACAGTCAAACCATTATCTCCAAATTGCCATTTATAATAACCTATATTTCATCTCTATTGAGACGTGTTACTAATTGATATGGTCTCATAGGACTTTTTAGACCATAAAATGAAAACCATAGCCTTGTGTTTGTCTATTGTTTTCCAGTTCAACACACAGAAATTCTCCGTTACAAAAACACTGGACAGGTGTCTCATGACATTAAAAAACTCTTTTATTTCTCAACGGACAAATTGCTGAATTTCTGTCCTACATAGTAGTTTTGATCAGAAAGTGAAACCCCCAAAATTATACCTACAGTCAATTGGATTTGATGGATAAAAAAACCAAAATAAAACACAAATCCATTTTATTTTAAGCAATTACTTAAATTATCATTTAGATGGATTCTATTATAAAAATTACATTAGGAATTAGGATATATTATTAGTGGTGAGGGTGTCAATTCTAAACTCCAAAGCAAGTTTGTAAAACAGTTTCTCCCTGTCCAGTTCTTTTCTGTATGTGCATGTGGGGGGGGGGGAGAGGAAGAGGGGGTGCCAAGCATTATAGAGACTCTTAGGTGGTAGCTTCCCTGGTGTGGCAACTGAATACTCCTGATATTGCTTTGTTTTATGAAATCAAATCGCTCATTTTCTCCCCAACAGATAATTCCATTGAGGATCGGGTCATGTCTTAAAAAACCTTGTACTCCTCAATTTATTACAATGGCCTTTCCTCTCAGATATCCAGTAACTATTTCCTGCTGTCTGTAGAATCTTGTAGAAATGTAGACTCTCTTATTCCTCGAGAAAGGGAAAAACACCCAAGGATTCATGAAATGGAACCACTAGATGTCACCTCTCCAATGGCTCCCTACCCTGAATAAAATCCCTACTCCTTACTATGGCCTGCAAGGCCTTACGTGATTTGGCCCTTGCTAACCTGCCAACCTCGTCTACCACGTTCCCTTTGCTCATTGTGCTTTAATCACATTGATGTCCTTTTCATCCTTTAAACATGCTTGTTCTCACCTTTGTCCTCGTGGAACCTCCTGGCCTGGATTGCTCTTCTCCCACATCTTCACATAGCTCCCCCTCACTTAGTTCAGGCCTCTGTTCCAGTTCACCTTTTTAGAGGGGACTTCTCTGGTCATCCTAAAATACCCTGGCTCCACCATCTCACACTCTCTACCCCTCTATCCTACTCTGTTTTTCTTCATAGGATTTAACTCTATCTGAAATTATATTTTCATTGGTTTAGTTGTTTGCTTTCCATCTATTCCATTAGAACGTAAGCTCCATCAGAGGCTAGAGTTCACCTTTGTATCCTCATCGCTGAGAATCTTGCTTGACACATAGTAAGTGGTTGATAAGAATCTTGAAAAAAAAATTATTGCCATTAGGTCTGATGGCTTTTTTTTTTTTTTTGTGGCTAGCCAGTACAGGGATTGAACCCTGGACCTTGGTATTATTAGCACCATGCCCTAAAAAACTGATCTAACTGGCCAGCCCCTAATGGCTTAGTTTAAGCCATTCATCTTTAATGGATGTAAACAAGATACCACCCGGGATAGGAGGGGCTCTTGGAAGCTTATTTTCAGGCAGGAGTATAATCTCAGTGCTTTACAAGTCAAAGCCACAGTGGTTGCTGCTTTGTTTACTAGTTCCCAGGAACAAGACTACTTGCTATGGTTTTTAAAAATCATGTTTCATCCTTATTTAATGGATCACCTTCATAAACACTGATTGGTTGTGACCAACTCAGCTTGAGAAGTTTGATGGCATCTGACCCAAATAATTTACTACAGAAGCAATAATCCCATTAGTGGAACTACATTTTAGAAGAATATCACATTTAAACAGCAGAAATCCATTTAGGCCCTTCTCCTGGGATTTTTCTTTTTCACATTAAATGCTTAATTTTGCTCCTGCAATTAAGTTGGTTAGTGGTATCATTTGTTTTTTGACCTTTCCCAAGGAAATCATGGCTATTAAGTTGTCCTGTCTTAGCTGTTATATCTTCTTTGTGTGCACAACAGCATTTTGGGGGTAGCTATGCAGTTAAATCTCAGTGCTTGTGAAGATCAGCAGAATGGGCAGGCAAAGAAGGTCACCAAATGCTGTGTAGAGATGACTTAAAGATGAGATTCACTGGGATGGACTGTCCATCTCCATTCTGACTGGGAAAAGAGGTAACGTACAATGAGACAAAAATCTTGGGAAATGGAAGGGCCATTATGGAAACCACAAAACAAACTAAATATATGGTCCTAATTATAATAATTACCTACTGGAGAAATTTTAGTGTTTCTTGCTTTACCTAATAGAGTGTCTTGTACATCATAGACATCTCATACATATTTAATGAACTCTATTACATGCCAGGCCAGATAGCAAGGTTCTTTTCATTTCTATAGGATTGGTTAATATTTTTGTAAATGCAAACCCAAGGTTATATACTTTGCAGAGAGCTATTCTGATCACAACAGTAAAATTTACATTGAACTACAGGACTTAAGATCCTCTTCGGTACCACACATTTCAAACTTTTTTCTCTCAGTGACCATTTTAGGCCCTCATCAGACAACAAAGCTGCCAGTGCCTTGATCTTGAATTTCCCAGACTTCCAGAACTGTGAGAAATAAATTCCTGTTGTTTACAAATCACCTCCTCTATGGTATTTTGTTTTAGCAGCTCGAATGGACTAAGACAATGCTGTTAGTTTACCCCTACTACTTTCATAAATTTTCTTTTTCTATTTTCACTGTCTTGACCTTCCTTCAGGCCATCATTTTCCACTGGGAGCACTGCAACTGGTCTCTGTCTCAAGTCTTCTTCCTCCCATCCATTCTCCATGAAGCAGTCAGAGATTTGTGGTGTTCGAAATGCAGATGTTCCCCCTGCTTAAAACTTTCATGGCCTCCCACTGCCCTGTGAAGTCCAAGCTCCTTAATACAGGCTACAGAGCCTTGGGATCTGGCCTCTGTATATCCAATCCAACTATCATCTTCCCCTTATTCCCCAGCAAAAGTTGTAAGACTTGCTTACAGGTTCTCACATAAACTACACTGTTTCTCAATTCCATGCTTCCGTTTGTGTTACTTTGTCTGCCTGGAATAAGTTCTCTGCCAGCCCCCCTTATTTGCACGGCTAATCCATGCCTACACATACCTTAAAACATGGTTCAGATAACATCTTCTGTAAAATATTATCTGCGCACCCCACCCCCATCTACCCTTAGACTCAGGATTCTTCAAATATGAGTATCTGTGCATAAACTCTGGAAAATTTTCAGCTATTGTACCTTTGAACACTTCCTTGAATCTCCCTGTTCATTCTAGAAGTCCTGCTAGATGTGTGATTCTACTTATTAATTGCCAATTTATTGCATTTTCTACCATTTTAATCTCTGTGCTACATTCTTGGTAACTTTCTCAGATCTACCAATTCAATAATTCTTTTATTATTCCTTTCAAAAATTTTTTTAAAGGAATTTATTTTTTAATTGAAATGTGTTGATTGTTCATATTTATGGAGTACAGAGTTATATTTCAATACAAGTATACAACGTGTGATGACCAAATCAGGGTAATTAGTATATTCATCATTATAAAACTTTATTATTTCTTTGCAATGAGAATATTTGGTCTCCTTTCTTCTAGCCATTTGAGAACATACAATAAATTATTGTTAATTATAGATGCCTAGCACTACTGTACATCACTAGAACTTATTTTTCCTATCTAGCTGTAATTTTGTGTCCATTAACCAACCTCTCCCTATCCCCTCCTCCCTCCTTCTTTCCCAGCCGCTAGTCACCACAAATTCACTCTCTACTTCTAAAAGTCCAACTTATTTTTGTAGCTCCCATGTGAGTGAGAACATGCAGTATTTATCTTCCTGTGCGTGACTTATTTCCTTTATGTCTTCTACACACTGCTGCAAATGACAGGATTTCATTCTTTTTCATGGCTGAGTAGTATTCCACTATGTATATATACCACATTTGCTTTACCCATTCATCTGTCAGTGAACACCTAGCTTGATTCCTTATCTTGGCTGTTGTGAATAGTGCTGCAGTAAACATGAAACATGCGGGTGCATTTATCTCTTCAGTATGCTAATTTCCTTTCCTTTGCATAAATACCCAGGAGCAGGACTGCTGGACCATATGGTAGTTCTATTTTTAGTTTTATGAGAAACCTCTATACTGTTTTCCATAAAGTCTGTACTAATTTACATTCCCACCAACAGTGTAAGAGTTCTATTTTCTCAGCATCCTCACCAGCATTTATTTTTTGTCTTTTTGATAATAGCCATTCTAACCGGGTTAAGATGATATCTGATTGTGATTTTGATTTGCATTTTCTTGATGGTTAGTGATGTTTAGCATTTTTTTATATACCTGTTGGCTATTTGTAGGTCTTCTTTTGAGAAATCTGTGCTTTAGAAATTTTCTCCATAAAATTTTTGCCCAGACCAATGTCTTGGAGTATTTCCCCTGTTTTCTTCTAGTAGTTTTATAGTTTAAGGTCTTAAATTTAAGTCTTCAATCCATTTTGAGTTGATTTTAGTAAATGGTAAGAGATAGGGGGCTAGTTTCATTGTTCTGTAAATGGATATCCAGTTTTCTTAACACCATTAATATAAGAGGCTATCTTTTCCCCAGTGTATGTTCTTGGCACCTTTGTCAAAGATCAGTTGGCTGTAAGTTTGTGGGCTGATTTCGGGATTCTCTATTCTATTCCATTGGTCTGAGTGTCTGTTTTTATGCCAGTACTATGCTGCTTTGGTTACTATAGATTTGTAGTATATTTTGAAGTCAGGTAGCATTATACTTCCAGCTTTCTCTTTTACTCAGGATTGCTTTGTCTATTTGGCATCTTTTGTTGTTCCATATGAATGTTAGGATGTTTTTCTATTTCTGTGAAGAATGTCATTGGTATTTGGATGGTGACTGCACTGAATCTGCAGATCACTTTGGGGAGTATGGAAATTTTCACAATGTTAATTTGGAAGAATTAATGTTAACTTGGAAGAATATTGTCAAAATGACCATACTCCCCAAAGCAATCTACAGATTCAATGAAGTCACCATCCAAATACCAATGACATTCTTCACAGAGACAGAAAAGACAATCCTACCACAAAAGATCCCAAATGCCAAAGCAATCCTGAGCAAAAAGCACAAAACTGAAGGCATCACACTAATTCAATAATTCTTTTCAGCTGTGTTCAATCAGGTATCCATATTTAATCCTTTCCTCCTATATTTAAGTTGTTTGGGGTGGTTCTTCGAAATTCCAACTGTTCTATTTTTCAGTGTTTTATTCCTTCCTTGTGATTTCTGTTCTTTTATAAATTCTTCAGTCTTTTTAAAGTCATTTTAAGTGTACCTATTTGTTTTTTTCAGACCGTTCTATTATCCCAGATTCTTGGAGGTGCCAAGTTTCCTATTCACTTGTCTACTGTCACTTTTACATGTTTTTCTTATTTGGTTTGTAATTTTTAGAGTCCATTTCAGGTAGTACTGGCTATTCTGTGGTTGTCTAATGTACTTTGGTTGTGACATTATTGCTAAAAGTGGTTTTGTTTTGCCTTCTCCTAAATTTTACCACATCAAAACCAATTTATACATTGTTTTTGGCTTGAAGAATTCCACACTACGCAGGTAAAGCATAAACATGGGGCTTCAATTTTTTACAGGAAGTTTTGTCCCCCAGCCTAGAGCCCCAGGAAAAAAAGCTTTCTTATGCCTTCTCTGAGTTGCTGGGGTGTGGGTAAGAGGTCCTTTTAGCCCATTTTCCCTGAAGGAGCAGCTCTTCCAGGGTCCTAGCTTTATCCAACTGCCTCAATTTGAGCCTCCCAGGTTTTCCAGGCCCAAAGCCATGTCCTTAATGCCCCAAATGAATATAACTTCCAATAATAGTGTCTAGGGCCTATATATATACTCCAGTTTCTGCCAACCCCTGCCCTGGCAGGCTCTCTGATCAGGTTTTAAGTTCTCTCTCATTTCTTTGGGACCCATCTATGTATTTAAATCTGTTATTTTATCCAGCATTTTTGTGTCTGTCAACTTAGTCTACCATTTTTCAAAACCTCTTTGTAAAGACTCTGTTTTACAATGCTACCATGTGAAGTAAGTATAATAAGGAAACTGAAGGTCACCTTTAGTAAGTGGCAGTCAAGATTCAAACCCAGATTTGTATGACCTTCAAAACCCTACCATTTTCTCTTTATACGCACCCCATTATCTCAGAATTGAAATTATTTGGTTAGATGGTAGCTGCCAAAAAGATTAAGATTTTTTAAATGGCCACAAATTAATAATGAATAAGAGTTCTAGTTTAGCTAACTGCATTTTTGCCAGCATTTGGTTATTAAACATAAAAACATCAAATTCACTGTTTTAATTAATTTGTATTTTTTATTACCAGCAAGGATAAATACTTGTCCATTACTGTTTCTATGTTCTCTAGTTATGCTTCCATGTGTTGCAGAGTGCGTAGCATATGGTAAATGAAATACTATCACAAACCAGGGCCTATATGGAAAATAAATAGCTACTTATTACCCAAGATCAATGAAAGAAAAAGGAAATTTACTAAAATATTTCTTTATTTGAATAAGGTCAATGTCATTTCTTGAATTCCAGCTAGCGTCAAGTAACAATCAGAAAAAAAACTTGACAAAATGTTATCCAATTGAAATTGACAGCGAATAGAAAATCCTTTTAAACTTTAAGTGATATCATAAAAGAAATATATTAAATAGGCAACATACAGATCTAAAAAGTTGCAAGTGTTGATTTTACACTAGATCTTATAAATAAAAAAAATCCCCAATATAATCATTTGTTCACTATCTCCTTTCAACAAGCACATGGAAAGATAATCACATCTTAATATTCACAAGTGTTATTTATGTTCTTTACAAAGATTGTATCTCTGCAAAGCAGTGGGGAGGCAATCCCTTATTCAAGTAATTTCTGTTTTCCCCAGGTTATCAAAATGTACAATTGTCTACGATAAAATGTCACCACAATCAAAATCAGGAAAGCAAAAAGCTTTAGCAGAGAGGCTTCAAGATAGCAGTTTTCATGGCTTGACCATGATCTGAAGATGATGTTCTAAGTATGAAAGCCATTACCAAAGTACTAAGAGCTATAGATAATGATCTGGACTTAGTCTGTAGTTGCTAATGAAACAAGAGTTTTAGTTAAAGGAACATTAACTAAATTGTAAGTATAAAAGAATCAGTGCACATTTGCTCATGTCATCGATAATAAAAATATTATATTATGCTCTCAGCTCAGCTTTAAAGCAACAAAGCAAACACCTATGCTTTTTTCACTCCCCTCTTAGTGGTTTTCAAACATTAGCGTGTTTGGAATCATCTGAGGTGCCTGCTAAATACTGATATCCTGAAGCCCCACCCCTGAGTTTTGATTCAGGTGGTTTGAAATGGGGCCCCAGCATCTGTATTCTTAACAAGTACACCATGACCTAGATGGTCCACAGACCATACTATGAGAAACACTGATATCCCTTTAATACATAACAAAATATTGTTTATTGTTTGCAACTTCATGGTAAAATTTCAAGCTGAATAAAACATTCAAACAATTAGAACACAAATAGCTACATTAAATAAGAGCATTAACCATTAAGTAATTGCATTTTCTTTTAAAGTGGCATCTTAAACATAATGACTTACATTAAAATTTTTAAATCAATTTTGTTTTAATCCAAGGCACCTATAAAATACTTGCTGGTGTGAGAGAAGTGAACAAATTCAATTATACAAAATAGCACAGAAATGAAAGAATCCTGGCAGTGACTGATTTTTCCACAAAACAAACATTTTTGTTCAGAAATGAGCTACTTAAAGTCAATGATTTTGAAGAAAACAAACTCAACTTAAATAATATGATAAACACTTGTGTGAACTGCTTTACTGAGTGATTTTCAAGCAAATTAAATTACTAAGTAAAAAAGAAAGAAGATTCATGTTCATGCTCTTTTTAATAGCCGTCTCCACTTGTATTAGGAATGGCCAGAATGATTACCCTTGAATTTTAGCCTGAAAAATGTGTACTGCATAGATCTGGTATTCCTTTAATGTTCAGGCACATGTGACCATGGACTTTATAATACTGGATTTGGCAGCCTTTTATCTCAAAAGGATTTCCCAAATTTCATAGTCTACAACTTAAACATTCTTCTGAGGGTATTAAGTTTTTTTCATGGAATAAGAGTAAAGTCTGTGATGATGATGTCTCTGAAACATGAATTTCAAAATGTTAACACTACAAAGGAAAGCCATTAAAGAAACATTTTCTATGTTGAAGTGACTGAACCAGAGTAAGTCATCATTAGCAAATTCTGTTTCAGGGTTCTAAAATAAATGCTAACATAAAAAGCAACACGAATCTGTTTGCCCACACAGTACGAGTAAGGTATTGCTAAGGCAGAGTTTTTCATAAAGTCTTTGTATAGATTTTAGGTCATTAGCCCAATCTGTAAATGACATTTGAGAGCAAACCTAAGAAGGCTTGGAAGAATTCAATAGTACTATTTAATAGAACAGTATTGTTTTGAATTCTATGGCAAATGAAAGACAACCACTTTAGCTAAAAGAGATAAAACAGTGTTTTGAAGCCAGAAAAACTAAGTCTACATCCACTGCGAAAAACTAAATTAATCTGCATTTTAAAATGTCATTTAGAGACTGTTTCTATAATACCTAGAACTATGTACACAGACTATAAAAACCCTTTCCAGTCTGACACTTGAAGGTTAACTTTACTAACAAGTGCTTCACAATATCCTTAGTTCTGGCATAAAAAGGAAGAAATCAGAAGCATTCACTCTATTTTTCAAATTTTGCCTTCAAAACTCTTAAAACTGCTTCAACTACAGCCTCCTTGATTTAAAAGAGTATGCAAATAGTCACAAACTCCAGGTTGCAATGAGCAACGTAAACCAGAATGTAGTGGTAGGTTTTGTGAATTTAAAACATCCTCAGATCATGCAATCTGAGCTGAATTTACATGCTGTACAAAATGGGAAAAATAAGTTCCTTAAATTACAAATATAAATATGAAAATTATTTTCATAATATTGAACTGACACTGTGGGAATAGAGGCATGCAAGAATATAGGCAATCATGAAATGAATACATTACCAGACAAAATACCCATAAAAACCATTATCAGAGGAATGTTTTCATCTAAATGGTTTTATAGGCAAAAAGCAGCTCTTAATTTCCCCCCAAAGTTTTCTTTAAAAGTGAAATATACCACTGATAATCAGAGGGAAAAAAGATTTCAATAAACATCCTGAAGCCTATTATCTAGATCCTAAAACTTCCAGACAAAATATTCTTTGATTTCATAGGGAGCTGTATTAAGATTAATGGACTGCAGGACTGGGTCTCAGATTAGGAAATTATGACCTCTAAAAAATTACTTTGGTTACAAAATAAACATGACAGGAAATCTTAATTAGACGTCACATTTTGGAAGGCAGGAAGGCAAGTACATCTATGTTAAATAAGGAGACCTCCAATATTGGAGACTTAGGGGTAACATTCATATCCAGGGGTTGCCCCCATTATTAACTCTCTTACTTGTCAATATTCTTTTCAGTGGCTGCATTCTACCGACCAGAAATTCACTGAAATTTAAACAGATTTATGAACTATGAACAAATTTATGTGTAGTTGTCTTTGTTTAAGGGTTATTCTTACTGCAAATCAATACAGTTATTTTATTAAAAACTTAATAATTTAGACTATGAAGCAATTTAAATACTTAAATTCCTTCAAAAGGACATTTTGTATATACATACATGATGTACACATATGAAAATGGTGGTCAAAAGAATTTTTTGGCAGCTGCTTCTTGCTGAGTCCTAAAGAAAAAAAGAAAGAAAAACTAAAAGAAGTTCTATATATTTAACTTTGGAAAGAAGTAGGAACACTTAAATTAAAATACCAATGCCTTTTGAAGTATAAATAAGATACATTAAGCGTATATTCTATGTGACATGAAATAGACTAGAAATAACATTTGCTTTGTATGAACCTAATTTTATAGGTATTGGAAGTTGTATTATGGGCATATATAACTTTGTTGAATATTTCAAATTAAACAGATACAAGAAAATGTTGGGTCAAATTTTATCAAGAGACTTACCTGTACATGATATAACCAATGAATAACACCGTTTGTACCACTACAAATATAACAAAGTGGATCGTGGATAAACATGACGGAAATGGTGGTAGTTCTGGGCATTTCGGTTTTTCATTTGATGGCTACAAGGCAAAGAACTTTCTATTACAATTAGTCTAGATAGTACTTTGGAAAAAAAAGTGTGAAATATTTAAACTCACAGTTTACTATACAAATAAGTATGGTTATTTATTCACCCCCCCAAATATCTTCTATTCCTTTAACTTTTACTGCCAATTTTTTTTGAAAGAGTAGTTGACACTGAAAGTCCTCCACCTTTTCCTGTCCAGTCACTAACTCATTGCCATGTGGCTCCTAGCTTCATTTCAGTGATGGTGATTTTAGTGTCCTTAAAGATCAAGAGACTGGGGTCACCACAGACCACAGTTCCCCTGGACACTCCCAGTTCACACTTGCTATACTGGTGTAGTTATTAATAGTGCTCCCTTCACTCTCAAAAGTGTTCCAGTTCAGACAATAAAGTACATGGTTACCCTATCAATAAGCTACTTGACAAATATACTAGCTTCTTCTCAGTCCTCATCCTCTCCAGTTCACAGCATTGAACATTACTGACTAGCGTTCTGAAAAATGTTTCTTTTCCTTTCCATGAGTATTCCTTCCATTTTAAGGTGGTAATTAAATACCAGGGACAAAGATTTCATCAATGTATCCAGACGGAATGGCTTCTAAGATGAGTTGTTTTTAGCATGGTTACATCTACAGGGCAAAGTTCTTCAGTACATATATCCTACCCACAGCATCAACCTGGTCACTGCAACAAATGCAAACGGTGGGAAAAAATAATCTCAAACAGAACTAAGAAAACATAATAATGCTTTGGATGAGAGGTCATGGTCAATAAGAAACTACTAGGCCATATTTGAAAAAAAATGTATATTCAAGACATACACATAGAAATACAGTTAAGAAAGGTAGTGTCCAAAAATATAAAGAAGGCAAGATTGCAAGTTGACGACTTAAGTTGCTAGAAACAAATCCAATGCAATCCAACCCAATCCAAACACACAAAACCTGACTAAAGGCAAATGAAGCTAGCAAGACAGTAAGAAATTATCAGATCAGAACCTTTGGGAAAAAAATAAGCTAAAGAAATACACTTTAAACAACCCATGAATCAGAAAAGATATTCAAATGGAAATCAGAAAATATTTTTGTGGAATAATATAAATACTACATATAAAAAACTCATGGGATGGGAGGAGCAACTCCAATCCCATGCTACTGACCGTGAACGGTTAATTGCTGTGGGAACTACTCCTTCACCTTAAACTAGAAAATCAGGACACATGGACATTTTGAACATATGGAACAATTCTATCTTGAACATTAAAAATGAACATTAGTACCAACTAAAAGGTTAAAATATTTTCAATAGAATAAAGTAGAATATGAGTTCTTCCTTTCCTAAAGATTATGATAATTATAAAAGGAGCAGGAAACAAAGTTACCATATTTCTCTGCACTAAGTTATCGATATCCCTCTTTACTATGTGCAGGTGCTCTTTGATGTCATTGAAGTGCTGTGTTGTCTCATAGACTCCTCCTACAGAGCCAGGATGCTGTATTCCACTGACCAGTCTAACAGTTTCACTCATGGAATTCCTGAAACAGAAAATTCCTTCATACAATGAAATCACTAAAAAAGATGATTTTTTCAATCACAGATTTCAAATGGTTATATCTTTTTAAGCTTGATATATTAGATAAAAAAAGCAAAGAAAATAAGTATTTTTAATAACTGAATTGTCTTCAAAATTGGAAAATAATTTATAAAACTACAACTTAACATTATGTCTTTATCTTTTACTAAAGGTCACCTAACCACATAGATAATACTACTAAGTAATCTGTGTTAAAATCAATAGTATAAGTGAATATTGAATAACATAATGGATGATACTCATAATAAAGTAATAAGAAATCTTTCTAGGTGTTCAATATTGTCCAGTAAAGGATTTACCTTATCAGGCCTGGACTTTCCAAATCCTGTACACTCTGAAGGTTTTCAGGACTGGACCTTGACCATCCCCTGGGAGATGACCTATGAACCCCTGAACTATCCTGCCTGCTTAGAGTACCTTTCTATATCTGGAGACTTGAGCTCCCCCCAAGACAGTTTATGCAAACAATGTGATTTTTTTCTTGCCTGGGGCCTTAGGCTTCCACTGTATCAATCTGACCTCAAGGGGGATTGGAGACTGAGCACTGAAGGCCAGTCGGGTGCTCCATACCTATGTGATTGACCTCTAATAAAAACTCTGGACATGAAAGCTTGGGTGAGCATCCCAGGCTGGTAGCACTTTTCATGTGCTGTCATACATCACTGCTGGCAGAATTAAGTACTGTCTGTGAGACTCCCCTGGGAAAGGACAACTGGAAGCTTGCTCCTGGTTTCTCCTGGACTCCACCCTATTCATCTTTTCTTGTTGCTGATTTTACTCTATACCCTTTCAGTATAATAAACACTAACCATGAACATACCAGCTTTTCTGAGTTCTGTGAGTACTTCTAGCAAATCATAGAACTAAAGGAGTCTTGGGGACCTGAATACAAATGTAATTCTATTTCTTCTTGTGGTTCTACCAGATAGTCCCCATATACAAACCTAGTGCTTCAACTGGAACCAAACCAAGAAGCATCTATCTGTTCCAAATATAAAGAAAAAACTTGCTGTTTGGTATATTGAGGGATGGTGTTATAGTCTCCAATGCAGTATCTTTTTGAAGGGTAATTTTGACCTTATACAAGAGTACTTCTGAAAGTTCATGGAAAAATAGAGTTAAAATATAAGACGAATATTTCCATGAACTTTTTGAAGAGCCCTTGTACAACATTTTACCTTACATACTGACTTTAAAATATAATCTCCATGCAAGATGTGATTCCACTAATCAGATGTAAAATAAATAGCTCTACCACTGAGTATGCCCTTTGGATATGAGTCTCTAAGCACAACAGCAAGACACTTCATATATTTTTCTTTATTAATGGCAGAAATATAACAGGACTATTTATTAATAAATAAAAATGAATATGGATTTCAATTTATCTGAAAATATCAAGTTACTTTACCTAGGAATACTTAAAAAGCTCTATAAATGGCAAATGGTTTGTAATTAACATATATAATATGAATTATCTTCAAGTCTGGTGATTTTGGGGTGAGGTAGATAAAATAAGATTGGACTGGCAAAATGTTCATAGTTGCTAAAGCTGATTGACGGGTATACAGAGGTTCACTGTGTTATCCTCTCTACTTCTATGTATGTTTGAAAATGGCCATAAAAAGTCTTTAAAAATCCTTAAGGGTCTCCATAATCTGTTTGCAGCTTATCTTCCTAACTTTATCTCCCACTACTCCCTTCATCTGTCTTGGCTCCTGCCATTCCCTGAAAATACCCTTCACCTTTAAGCCTCTGTCTTTGTGATGTTCTCTCTAGTCATGATCCCTTCCCAATATCTATGGTCTAAAATTTAACACCCAATTCAAATGCTACCTTTCTTCTACAATCTCCTTTCCCTGATCCTTTCCTGCCAGATGCAATAACTCCCTACACACACACACACACACACACACACACACACACACACACACACACACACACACACACACACACACACACACACACACACACACACACACACACACACACACACACACACACACACTTTTTACTTTGTATCTGCACATATGGATGATCTCTCTCATATATCATAAGCTCCCTGAGTCATGTCTCTGATTTCCTGACAGTGCCTTCAACAGTTATGGTTCAATTTGGATGAATAAATTCATGTTATCTCACTTATTTCCTTGGGGTTAAAATTACTTGAAAAAGAGCTTTACTGAAAGAAAACACAAAGAAAAAGACTTAAATACTAGAATTACTTAGAAATAACACAATATGTCAGACAATGTTAAGTAAAATAAAATTTTTTAAAAATTATATTTGAGTTATATTTGTAATAAATTTAAAACTAGGTATAAAATAGCTCAAGTACTTTCTGAATCAATATCAGGTGTTGATGAACATTTCTTTTAATGGTATATG
The DNA here is from genome assembly GCF_027409185.1 of Cynocephalus volans. Lineage (NCBI taxonomy): Eukaryota > Metazoa > Chordata > Mammalia > Dermoptera > Cynocephalidae > Cynocephalus > Cynocephalus volans. The sequence goes on from NC_084472.1 coordinate 54,124,313, forward strand.
TTTGCTCAAGAAAATTCATGTGAGTCTAAGCTTTTCCATTAAAACCCAAATTAAGAATTATATTTTAATGTACCTAAAATACTTCCCAAGACTAAAACCTTCCAGAATGTATAACTTTCTCACATATCTGTATTTAAACATATCACTTTCCAAAAGCATGAACTCACTTACATATACACGTTTTTTTTAATATACAAGAATTGAGTCACTTAATGAAGTCCATTCAATCATTATTTGCCTGTGGATTCTGCTCACATTTATTTGGTACATGTTATGAGCCAACCAATTTTTATGAATATAAACTGCAAGAAAAATGTAATTCCTGCCCTGCCGAGACTAACAGTGTAGCAGGAGAGCAATGTGATAGAACAACTAGAGCTCTGCAAAGAGAGATACATTTAATGTAGCTGGGTACCCAGAACTGAGTGTTAAAGGATGAGGTGGGGTCTATGGGGACAGAAATGTGGCGGAAGGAGGGCATATTTAGATCAGGGAACAGGTCAAGTTAAAAGAGGGCTGGACAGAACCCTAGAGAAAAACACTTTTTAAGGGATGATGGGAGAAAACGCAACAAGTGAGAAAAACTGAATGGAAGCAGAGGGGCCAAGAACACCATGAATGAGCAGAACACCAGAAGTCTTCAAAGGGAAGAATTTTGAGATGAAGAAGTGGAAAAAGGCATTAGCTGCCACAGAAAGGGGGTTGAACTGCATGCTCTTTAAAATCTCTTTCTGCTAAAAAAAAAAATTCATGATTCCCTAAGAATATGAAAATCCATACACACACAAACCACCTCTTCTGTAAAAGGCAAATATTTCCTATTTCTTTGCATTTTTTCTGAGGCTAAATCCTGAAGAAAACGCTCTAGAGGACAAATTCAGAAATTTAAGTTCAGTTTTGACATTAACTTATTGTATGAATGACATTTGCTCTCACTAGGTGGGAGTTTGCAAGGATTGCTAACTACCCTAAAGAAGTGCTTTCAGATAATTCAGCTGGATGGTTATGATTCCTAACCACTCGTTGAATTTTATGATATTTTCGTACTACTGTTAAGTGAAACAAGCAAAGCACAAACGTAGTATCTAGAGTATGCCACCCTTCACAGAAGGGATTTAAGAAAATACATATGTGCAGAAAAAACACTGAAAGAATAATCCAGAAACTAACAGGATTGGTTACCAAGAGGAAGTGAAAAGGGCTGGAAAGAAGGGAAGGATGGGAATGGGGTAGCAGGAATGGAGAAGTCATACATACATATACACATACATAGATATGAGGATACTTCAAAAAGATCATGGAAAAACAGAATTAGATATATGAATTGTTCCATGAACTTTTTAAAGTACGTGTGTGTGTGTGTGTGTGTGTGTGTGTGTGTGTGTTTGGGGGGGGGGGCTCTGCCTCTAAGAATCATACCCAAAATATAAACAAATCAACCAGGATATAGGAGGAATATAAACACTAACAAAGAACATAACTATATTATAAATGAATAACATTAACCATACTGAAGAGAGTGGGGAAGAAGAGAACTAGATTAAGTAACTACCCAGAAAATAGTATCTGGTTTGGATACTTGTAAGGCTAGAGACAAAAGGAATTTTACATAATTTTACATCAGTAAATATCTTTCTCACAGGGACATGAGTTAACAATTTGAAACCACTTTACATGTACGTATGTGCATACTAAAAGGGAACCAATAAGTAAATATAGGTAATAAGAACCAAATTTCTCCCTGGAGAAACAATTTTCAAATAGAAAAAGAAGGAAGGTCAACCTGTAGAAGAAAAATCAACCCTGTAGTGTTCAACCTAGTCCAGACCAACTGGAATCCAAAATATCTGCATAATCTCATATATATATATATATATATTTTTTTAAACACAAAAGTACATTGATGGATACAGAAATACAGACATGTGTATATGTGTCGGTTTTATATATACATATATTCCCTAGCACTGCTCACTGAGAGGGCCTAAAAACAATGGCATCCCAGTAGTAATGAGCACACCTAATGCCCAGATCTTGGCTTTTAAATACATTTCTCCAAAAAGAAAGAAAACGGGACTCACTGGAGAAGTGATTGATTCCAGAACTAGGGCAGAGAAAATACAAGATGAGCCTGGAACATAGCATAGTAACAGAAAGTAAGGAAATGTTTACCAAAAAAAAAAAGGAGGACTTGCTAAAAGAACAAAGAAGCCAACTTGGAGAAGCTCATAATGACCAAACCTGAAACAATCTTAACAGCAAAATAAACAATGATAGTACTGGATTGTAACTCACAGAATTAATATCCATGAGTCTGTATTGCTATAAATAACTGATTAAATAACAATTGGGAGAAAAAGAATAGTTGGTCCTTATAGTAAAATTCCAATTAATAAATGTAGAAGAAATGATGGAAATAGGAAAATCAGCATTTGTTAAACACCACATTCTTATTTCAGGCAAGAAACATCAATGGATGCTAAAATTAGTGAGCAAAAGTTTGAAATGAAATAGGATAATTACATAGTCTCAAAGTATCTTCCCCAAAATATTAACCACAAAGGGAAAGATGGTAACTTTATAGTAAGGAAACTAGGAAGAAACCACCATAACTAAGTGACCACAGTCACCATCACCAGTAATGAGATATATCACACCATGAACATGATGCACTGTTGTATTCTTGTCAAAAGACCTCCATTCAATCATGAGTAAACACCAGACAAACCAAATCAAAAGACATTTGACTGAGCTTATTAAAGCTCTTGGAAAATGTCAATGTAATGAAAGAAAAGGAAAGATGACTGTAAAAGTCTGCAGAAAAATAACAAATAAATTCAACATGTGACTGTAGATAGGATCCTGGAACAGAAAAAAGGCACTGGTGGAAAAACTGGTGAAATCTGAATAGGTCATTAGTTTAGTTGACTGTACTGTACTAATGTTAATTTCTTGGTTCTGAACATTATACTATGGTTTGTAAGATGTTGACATTAGGGGAAGATGAGTGAGGGACACATGGAAACTTTCTGTTCTACTTTTGCAGCTTCTGAAGTCTAAAATTAGATTGAAGTAAAAAGATTTTTTTAAATGTTGTTACATGATCTGGTCTCTTCCTAAAATAATTCTATTTAAACTGTTTCAATAGCTAAACTATTCATTTAGTATCATAAAAATTTCAATCATGAGTTCACAGTTTGAAGATTTTTTAAAATGCAAAGAAATACAAATTTGCAGTTACAAGTTAGATGCCTTTAATCTCTAGATGTTTAGGTATTATCACCTTCTGCTTAATCCAATCCTATTTGATTGTCCAGTCCTAAAGAACTCACCTTGACATTCTTGTTTGTTAAGGGTTGTACTGGTTGGGGCAGTGTTCTAAAATATTAGCTTATGAGAACATGACATGATGGCTTGTTTTCTCTGCTGCAAGCATTGAAAGCTGTTAATTATTTGCATAAATGAACCATTCTCATTAGAAAGTTATCATTCAGTGTTCCAAGAACACAGTATCTCCTCTCTGCTCTTTGACCAGTTCTCTTAGGGTACAAGATGGGCATGAAAAAGAGATGGTCACACATATTTCCTTCAAAATGGTTTCATTCCATCAAAAATTTCCTGCACCAAGTCTGCTTGTATTACAGTCCTACAATGCTACATATGCTTACTCTCCTAGTATTTTTCATAGAACTATTACATATTACTCCATGTTCTTTTCATATTTTATAAATATAAGACTATACCTGGCTGTCAAGTAACTACAGACCTATTTTTTTTAAAGACACTAAAGCATTTTTTTCAAGTTTACGACAATGTAAAAATTTAGACATATTTGCAGTTTCTAAATATTAAAAGTTCCTGTATGTATATTCCCCTATTTATAAAATTAATCTAGAAAGTGATTTTTACCCTCGTGCAGGAATCTTACAATAATACAGCACTGGCGCACCTAGAAAAGTCACAGATGTAGGATAAAGACATCACATAACACTCAGACACTACTTTTACATACTTACTTCATTTCATTTACTTGTCTCAGAATCTCATGCTGAGTTTTCACAACAGTATCCACTTCTTGCTGAGTGATCTGGAGGGAAAAAAGATGACCAGCCATCTCAACAATCCACATTCTGCAGGAGGACATAGCACAGTAGCCTTTATCTTCTTCCCCTCCAGCAAAGGCTAAACAAGGCATCCCTGCATATTTTGAAAGCTCACCTGTCCATGCTGCCCCGGGACACCTACTGCTCTTTTAGAGATTTCCTCTGTCAAGGAAGAGACATATCTCCTCTGTTCATCAAGAATCATATCTAACTGTCGGTTCAGCTGCTTGATTTCAAGATGAATACGATTCTGTCCTTCAAAGACTTGTCTTAGCTCACGATCTCCCACACTCTCAAATATTTCATCCGCTGAAAGAAAATTACAAATTAAAATGATTAGGATCACCTACACATATGTACTTTTCAAAACACCACAAGTGACCAAAATGCCAACATATACCAAAATTAGAACATTACCAACATAGTGGTATAATCTCCCAAATAGTAAGCATGCACTTAATTCAATTGTGATTAAATTACTATTTGTTTTTGCCTTCTTTGGTGGCTGAACACTTATAAATTAAGTCTGAATTTTTTCATTTAAAGATAATTTTATCTTTCATATATATTGTGTGATTCTATTTATATGACTAGGCAGAACTAATCTATGGTGATACAAATCAAAATAGTGATGGGCTTTGTGGGGTGGGGGTTGACCTGAAGGAGGCATGAGAAAACTTTCTGGGGTGATAAAAATATTCTCTGTACTAATCTGGGTGATGGTTGAATGGTCATACACATTTGCCAAAATTAACCAAACTATACTCTGAACACTAAGTCTTACGTAATGATGTTTAAAACAAATTCAAGAAAATAATGACATTTATATTTTATTTTTATTTTCTTGAGGTCTAAGTCATACTGTTGATCACTGAGAGAACTGCACACAAAACAGTGTTCAAAAGCTGGCCACAGGCTTTATTAAGTACAGCCTTGAGCATTTATGCTGATGGCAAACGACCCAGATAATAAAAGCTAGTAGATAATATAAAGTCATACTATTTAGCCTTACCATGTTTTATTTTTGACATTAGCACACTTAAATTCTTAATCATATTGGCTTAGATTAGTATTTTCACATTTTTAATCTTTAAAGTTCAAGATTCTGTTGCATAGGAGTAGGAGGAGAGGCAGATATCACTTCAAGTATTACAAGTTTTTACTATTCTTTCAAGTTTTGTCAGTTTTCAAGTATTATCCCTATGCTAATAAGGTAATTGTGTTCTACTAAAAGGAAAGACATAAACCTTGCCTGATTTTATTCAACAAATACTTACTGAGCCTCACTACTAGGTCAGCAGAGTTTTGGGGTTTTTTTAGGCTCAGAGGACACAGCAGTGAACACAGCAAACAAAATCCCTGCCTTCACGGAGCTTCCATTCTAGTGGCTCACTGCTCACCCACATCACCATGGTACTCTTTACTTCATACTTCTCTAAGCCAGACTCTCATGGGTAAAACATGAATCTCCAGACCCTTAAAGATGGAAGATTTTTCATAAATTGTTTCTAGAAATTACTTGGAATGTACAGTTCAGAGAGCAGAGATGGGACAGGCAACACACAGACATGAAAATCCATGACACAGCCACAACCACCGGAGGCTTCACTACAACTCACCAGGCTGCCCTTGAAGGTCAGGGTGACCCTTCTGGAATTCCTCTTTTTTTTTATCCAATTCTTGTTGAAAGTGCTCAAATTCCTCCTGATACTTTTCCTTTTCTTTTTCTGATATTTCTTTATCTGGTGTAGGCTTTTTTGGAGTTTAAGAATAGATCATAAAAAAAGATAAGAAAAACAGTAAGATACTTCAATATATGTTCTTTCCCTCATTTCAACTATTCCACCACTAGGTGAAAGGTTAACATAAAAATGTTATTCCCTACTTAAATCATAATCATATGTTTCAAACATCATGCTACTAATAATAACAAAAATAGTAACTACTACCATTTACTGAGCACGTGCTATGAGTGCAGTGTTTCCCTCAATCCTGCCAACGTCATGAGGCGGCCAGTACAAACACCTCTGTTTGACCAATGAAGAATTGGAATGTTACAGAGGGCAGTAACTTGCACAAGATCACACAGCAATAACTGACAGAAACAAGATCCAAACCTAAGTCAGGCTTCCCAAATTTTCAGCCACAAGGCAAAAATCACTAAACTGATAAAACTTTTTGAAAAACTTTATATACTTACTAGCTCTTTTCCAGGCTCAGTCAATTGGAAAGTCAGAAAAGAAAGGACATCATGGTCATCTACAAATTAAAAAAAAGTCTGAAAAAGTTCCTTAATAGATTATTTTTTTATATTTGTGAATTTATAGATATTTATTGCTTTTAAAAAAATGATCAATAAGGGAAAGGAAAATTAGCTCTAATTTGGTAAGGGCAATGGTGCTCTTTGAGCTTAGAGACAAAAATTCATCTGAAAGATTTACACTGGAAATAATCTAAAAATCACTTTCTTAAACCCTAAGTCAGAACATTTAGCAGTGTTTAACACATAACAGATGTTTAATAAATGTCTGATAAGGAATGAACAAACAAATGAGGGCCAAAACAAGTCCAAACTCCTAATCCTGGCACCAAGATCCTCCCCCATATTTTCCCACAAATCTCCTTCATGGAAAATGTCCAGCAAAATGATACAAAATTCTGTTCTCCATTTGTTTCCTGTACTGCTCTATCTCTAAACCTGTCTTATCACACATAGAACTCTTTTTGTCTTACTTTCATATTTGTTTCTCTCACATGGAACATATTAATAATTTTATTTTATCTAAAATCACATTTAAAAAATCAAATTAATTTCAAGCTACTCAATGGATCAAACCTCGTAACACTTAACTAAAATACCAATCTTGGCTAGTCATATACACAAAGCAGAGCAATTAATTTCAAGTGTGCAGCAATCTTTATGTTTTCTGCCACTCTTATGGAGATCGCGATCTAGACAGATTAAGGAGAAAATAGTAATACTGCAGTATCGATTAGGTAATTTGAGAAGTACTGTGGTATAAAGCACTGGACCCAGAAGTCAGAAATCCAGACCAAGTCCTGCCTGGGGCTGACCACTACTGGCCATGGGATCTTCAGAAACTCTTTTCATTTAAGATTTGGCAAACTCATTTAAAAATAGGGTTATAAAAAAAAAATAAGGTTGTAAAGAATAATTCACATACTTGAAAATATGTAAACTACAATCTACTATTTAAACACAAATGGTATTGTTGAATAATAACTTCTTTTACCACCACAAGTGGAAAAAAATGGTAACTTTATCTTTGTTTAAAGTTTAGAACCCAAATAATATTTCCTCAGGTCGCCAAATTCATTTATATGTGATGTGACAACTCTCAGGATCCTAAAACACTTGGCAATTAACCTTTTATAGACTTGACTTTAAATATGTCTCATTCACTGTAAAACAGCACTCAAACTTGTGTTCTAATTTACATATTTGCATGTAGCGCCTGCCGGCTGCATACCTACAGAACGGTGTAAAGAATCAGCAGTCTCAACAGACCAAAAGACTGGCACAGCAGAATGTGGGAAGGTTCCAACTAGTTCTTAAAGCTTAAAAGTAAACAAGCCTACAAATTCCCAAAATATACTGTTCACGATAAAAGTCAATTCACAAACTTTTAATATTAAAGATAGCAAGAATTACCTGCAAGACCTCCAGTTGCAGCAGATATTCCAAAATGCCCTTGTGTGGGGATAATCATATTTTCCACTTTGGCACAAAATTCAAAATCATTTTGATCTGGTGTGAAGCCATTATTGATCATTACCTAGAAAGACATACTGTAGCTACAGACATTGTAAAATGAATTTCATTTAGTCAATTTTATGACTAATACTATTCAGTCTTGTTTCTTTTTGTTATTACAAAGGATTAACTTTAAATAACCTCAACTATTTGGTATCATTATACAATAAGATATCTCACTAAAGAAAATATTTTTTGCCTCACTACGTGTCAGATGCTTAAAAAGAGAAAAATTTGATAACTTCCCATGACAATCTTTCTAAAATGAAATATGGTTTACCTTTTCTTAAGGAGACTTAAGGAGCCACTATTACTTTCTTTGAATGTTTCATAAGAGGGATCAGACTTGTTCTAAAACACCAGTGACAAAGCTAAAACCAATAGGTTAAATTTACAATTTTAACTTCAGCTGGTTGAAAATTAAATAGATTGCCTCAACAAGTAGTGAGCTCCTCTATATTAAATTAGCGGGGTAAGTGAACTGTCACAGTTAACAGAGACAACAGAAGTGACAAGTCAAACTGACAAAAAAGGCAGAAAATGAAAAAACTTAAAAAGACATAAGTTTCTACTCTGCAGAAGGTATGTTTAAAGTAATCCTAAATTTCTCACTAAAATCTTAGAATTCTACAAAAGCAAAGGAACCCACTGGACGCATGAATAATCTTTTCATTATCCCAGTCAAGTGGTAGTTTAGCCTCTTCAATACCTTTTACTTCTAACAACCCAATCAGTACAGAGTGGACGCAAAAGGTCAGGCGGACTTTTATCACACTTCGGAGTCAAAGTTTAGTAAGAGACAGAGAAGAGTAAATCACACAGATGAAATATTATAATACCCTGTCCAAATTTTCAGCAAGAGAATAAAATACCTATCAATATGAGAGGTTAATCTCCTCCAAACCCAAGCAAACTGGTACTAAGTCCTATAGTCTCCACCTCCTAATCATTTCTTCTATTGTCCCTCGCCCTTGCTTACGTTCAGACCACAAGTAGGGTCCTGCAAGTTAAGATACAGCTGGGCTCAAATCATATTTCTGTTACTTATTTAGTATGACACTGTCCAAGCTACTTAAAATCTCCCATACTAAATTTCCTCATGTACAAAATGGGATGCCTACTCCAGAGGGTTGTTAGAATAACAAAGTAACTGCATGAACAGTACGAAGCTCAAAGCATAGTACTTTAAAAGTCAAGAAGTCCAAATCATCTTACCCTTTGCTCCTTTCATAAATACCATTATAAGAACACTGCGACCTAAGTCATCTTTCTAAATTGCAGATCTGATCATTTCACTTCCTGCTTAAAACTCTTTAAACTTTCTTAAAAGTTCCTTATAGCATAAACTACAGGAGGCCTTGCAAGGCCTGTTACTGCCAGCCGTTCACCTCACTTTCCACTTATCTCCATCCTCCAGCCATTCCAAACTACTTGCCTTCCTCAAATATTTCAACTTCTCTCAAATCTCTATGCCTGCTCTCTCTGCCTGGAATGAATACACACACATACATTCCCCCTGCTTCCATTTAAGAACTTCAGGCTCCTCTTTAAGGTAGGTCAGCTCTGAGAAACAGATCCTGATGTGCCCCACCCCCATCTGGCAGAATTACAGGATTCTAACACCTCGATCCCTTGATGGTGTCTATGCTGTAGCATTTATCACACAGCCCAGTGATGCTACATGTGTCTTCTCTGCTGGATTTTAAGTTCTTCTGGGAGAATAACCTTTGTCCTTCTCATATCTGTAATCTGGAGACTTGGACATGTACATAATATGTGCCACACAGTTAGATGCTTAAACATTTACTGAGTAAATGCAAATCTACTGGCAAGGTTTTACAACAGATGGCCACTTATGCTGAGCTTTGAAGCCACTTGTGTTCTTTTAGAGTAACACTGATGAGTACATGAATAATACCTAAATTTAAGTGCATTTAATTTCTATCAAGAACTCAAAATGCAAAGTCATACTAGAATATTGTTCATTTGATTATCTCTTAATGCATGTTACTTACTGTCAATGTTTTCTGGTAATATATAATCTTTGCCCGGATAGGATACGGTTTATTACGAAAGTCCCTCTGGCAACTTGCTAAAGCCTGATTAACACCATCACTATAGTATGAGAAAAGGGGAAACAAACAAGAAATTTACAAGACTTTTCAATATTTAAAAATTCAGGAAGATTAAAGTAATATCAAGCTATGACAAACTCTTGGGATACTTCATGTTATGTATTCAGAAGACACAAAATTAACATAAATTTTTCCTGTCAGAACTCTGGGTAACATTAGAAGCCCAATGTTATTACCATGTGCTAATGGCAAGGGAAAGTTATACTATCCACATGAGATTAGGGCAGTGGTTCTCTATGCTGAGTCAGAAACAGAATCATTCACAGAGCTTTTAAAAATGTAGATTCCTAGATTCCACCCAAATCAACTGAAGCAGAATCAAAAGGAGGAGGCCTAGGTACCTCTATATAGCTCCACAGGGAGTTGTGACGAACTACAATACCAAGGTTGAAAATCACTAAGGTAGGAAACAGTAAACTGGAGCACAGATAAGTAATTTTTCTTACAGTTCACTGATTGGCTAAATGTAATTCCTCCACAACAAACATGAGAAAATCAAAAATGTGTATCCCTAATTCATATATATTATAAATATACTAAACACTTAGAAGCTTTGTAACCTACGGAGAGTCTTTAAATAAAGCAATATTAAGGCTGAATAAAGTGGCATAAATGGCTTACTTTTCAGTTGGGTCAAGGTTCAATTTTATTTTTGAAAGATCTCTTTTACTAAAGATGAAAAAGCATGACTAGTAGCATCACTGAGAGCCTGCAACATCCTCTAAACCTTCAGGAGTATTATATAATTTTAGCTTAAATAAAAACAGTTTTTATGCTTAAAACCTGAGGTGGTCCACAGAAAGAACTCTAAAACAGAACAAAATTAAAATAAGACCTTTCCACCAAGTTAAAAAATACTCATATGACTCAAGAAAAAGAATAATCTCATTTTATTTGGAAAGAGTTCAGATTTGAAACAATATATTTCATAAGGTTTCCAAAGAGAAGCTGAAATCAGAAATAATGTAAAACATACACACTTACTTTTGATGGTCATAATGGATTTGTCCATTGTTGCCTATAATTACTATAGCAGGATTATTTTTCTAAAAATAAAGAGAAAGTATTGGTTTTAAAGTCCTTAATCAAAGAATTCTAGATCATTCCTGGTGTGCTATGAGGTCTCTCACATCTCTAAGATTCTAAAACTCAAAATTAAAAAATAACATGGCCTTGGCATTCAAGGAATTATTAAAGTTCTTTAAACTGCTAATAATGACCTCTGAAAATCAGTAGAGAAACAACCAGCTGAATGGAAGATCATCAATCTTAAGGCTGTAACCCACAAGTCAATGTACTATATGAAGGTACACTTTGTTCTTAACTGTCTTAGAAGAGGTCATCAGAAAAATTGGCCTGATCAAAAAGAGTAATTAACATATGAAAAGATATGAATATGTGAGCTAACAGTAGTCATGCACTTGGTTGGATGTTCTCATGAAAGAAAACTGCTACAGTCTTCTAAACACTACTGGTTTCACTGCCTACATCTAACGATTATTGTTTACCCATCAAAATTACTAAGCATATATAGGACAGTGAGGAGGGTCACTGCAAAGTTCTCAGAGTTAGGGCTCCATTATGATCTCAAGTTGGTGTATGAAAATTCGTGCATGCATAGCTTTAAATTGGTAAATTCCCAGCTATATGAATATTAATTATTATATTTAAAATATAGCTTAGGGAGTTCTATACTATTCAACTGAAAGTGTTAAATAAGCTATATTTCTTACTGCCTAATGTTGCTGGCAGATACATCAAAGTGGGTAGCAGTCCTGACAATAAACATACCTTTCCATCATTGTCAAAAGAATCAAAAAATATTCCAACACCGTTCCACAAATCAGCTGATCCAAACACAGGGCCCTCCACGCCTTGATTTTCCGTATACCAAATTGCCTAAAAATACATAACGGGGAACAGTTAGAGACTAGAGCCATACTCATTTATACACATTTTCTAAGTTAAAGAAATGATCATACTAAGCCATCAGCTCCAATTCGACCTCTTCCAGTCACTCTAAATGTCACCTCAACTTCCCAGTTCTCAAAAGCTGCTTTTGTCTTTGTCCACACTGACCCTCTTTGGCTTTTTAAAGATGGTGCTATTCGAATTTGATCTGAACTTGGAATAGCATCTAGAAGAGAAATCAGGGAAGAAAAGCTTTAAGTTATAATTAGGTAAAACTCAACGAATCATCAGCGAACTGCTACATATAACTATAAAGATCAAATTTTTTTAAAAAAATCAAATTTTAACTTAGTAACCTGTACAATAATTTTGTTGTGAAAAAGCTTCATATTGAGTTTCAACTTTAAAATTTTAGAGCTAACACCTCCCTTATCTTTTGAACAGTGAAATCTCTCTGCAAAAAAAGAAAAAAAAATTAAAGCTGCAACCATACACTAAAAATTCCTGGGGCAGAGGGAGGAAATTAATTATGACTTAGAAGGCAAACTGTTCGATTCTCATAATACTTTTAAAAATATCTCAAGCATTTGCATATTATTTTTTTAAAACTGCAATGTGTTTCGTCAGTTTAGAAATGTTAGAAAGCTCAGTGTGAAAAAAACATATCACTAAGAATCAAGAGACTTGTTCCTAGCCTCAGTTCAGCTGTGTGACTTTGATCAAATAATTCTCTTACTCTCTTGGGGTCACTATATGTTCACTGTAAAACGAAGGGGGTGTGCCCAATCATTTCAATAAATACCTTAAAAGCTATATGCAAAATATACATTCTGTTAGCGAGAGGGCCAACTGAATTTCAATTCGATAGGCAATTCTTCGACAGCTTCTCAGAGAAAATCTTCAGACTAGGTTCAAGTCCCAGCTCTGCTACTTACTAGCTGTTTGACCTTAGGCAAATTACTCCAAGTTAGAGAAATCACAACCTCATAGGTATATAAGAACCTATATAAGTGTATGTAAATATTTCAATAAATGTTAGCTATTCCTCCTATAACAGCACTAGGTAATTATTAAAGCACCTACCACACCTAAAATTTGAACAAATCTAGCATAGCCTCTCAGACATTAACCTGTTCTGACATCCATGCTGGGAAATAAAGCAACTGTAATATCACTTTACAGGTAGGAAAAACTAACAGAAAGAAAAGTTGAGATACTTTGGTGAGATCAGTCACTGTCACCATCACTTTCAAACACTCAAAGGTTGGGCAGGGGAGCATCATGGAAAGACTACTGGACACAGAATCAGAAGACCTAGATTTGAATGCAATTTTACTGACACCGTGTACCCTTTTCCAGGAAAATTAACCTTTCTGAACATCATTTTTTTCATCTATAAAACAGATAAAACCTGCCTTACCTAACAAGGATCAAATCAGAGCGTGAACATGAAAGAGCTTTGAGAGCTGTAAAGGGTTACAAACTGTTATCTCTTTTTTTGCCCTTATGGACCAACAGTACAAAAGGACATTAGAGTTAAGAAAGAGAAACCCATAGATTGGTCTTAATTTGTATGTGAACGTAAAGGTCTCTAAACAAATCTTAAATTTCCCCTTTTTAAAATTGTTTTAATAATGGATTGCAGGGCAGAATGAACAGAGGGAAAAAGATCAATGGCATTAAAAGAACAGAGAGACTAAAAATTACAGTGACAGTGAAAGCAAGGGATATCCAAAGCAGTGATTCCCAGAGTCAGTAGATAGGTAAGTAAATCATAGTTAAAATACTAATCCTTTTAGTTCAAATTCAGTCTGGTCACACAACTTCAATTCACTAAGGAAAATTATCTTGACTTTTCTGCAGCAGACTAGCTCGTTATAGCTCTGTAAAGAAAGTCAAGGTAACTAATTTGAGTAGCTGATTAACATTCCTAATCGGGTGATCTGGTGTATGTGAGTGTGAGAAAGAGAGAAGAACAGGCAGGCAATGGAGAGGGGTAGAAATGAAAAAGTGTGAGCAAACTCATCACCACTACTCAAAAGTTCATCATTCCAAAAAGAAAAACAAAACCAAAAAATCCAGAAACTTCTGCTGGGTATCATTTTTGTGTATCAAGAACAGTGGGTGCATAATAAATGACTGTTAGGTTACAAAATAATTGCTCTACTTCAAATACCTGATGACTCGCTTATTAAGTCAAATTGAAATTTATACCTTTTAATTACATGTTACTTTCAAGCAACTGGCCCTTCCTAAAAGTGTGCTTCCTATTCAGTAATTACTTTCTCGAAATGAAATGTTTCGTTTCAAGCATTGGACAATCTAAAACAATGAATACAAGCCTCATACAAATGACTGCTTGAACACACATAAACATAGAATTCAAATCGCCAGAGCTTCAGATCACATATAAAGGCACTTGCCACTTGTTTCAAAGGGTGTATCGAATGGTCACTGAACAGAGTTTATTGCATGCCAAGTGCTAAGGCTGATTCCTCAGTCAGCGGTGACACATCAGTACTAAAACGTGCAGATATGTTTTCTTTCACAAACATACATGCTCTAGCAAGGCTTTCTTGTCTATAAGAGTGCCAAACAAAGAGAATGAGTAAACTACGAAATAGAAGTTATTTCACTTTTTCCAAAAAACATTTTTAAAAAGAGTTGAAGATATAATGGTATTCTTAGTCCCAGGTTCAGAAACAATCAATACCAAAAAATATATCCCTTCTCCTACTAAGTAAAGCCACGAGTGGGAGTATAAAGTTACATAAATTTGTTAATACACAAAAAGTGTGGTCAAAGACCACTCCAAGTCACTGAGAGGCAAATTTAAAGTGCAGTTCAACGGCCTGATGTCTTCTGACATACAAAGACTTAAAAATTACTCTAAGACCAATATATGCCATCTCTGGAGCCATCAGGGGCCACAGGGTACAAACCGGAGCACAAACCATTGCTATATAATACCAGAAAAGAAAGCCGGGGGTGGGGGTGGAGCGGGGGGGTGGGGGGAAGCGGGAAGGGGGCATGGAGGCTGCTGGACAGGTCTCAGGCTAGTTTGGCTTGGGGTGCTGGGCGTTTCCCATAGAGACGTGGAGTTAGGGTGAAACCTGATGCCTGGAAGCGACTCTGAGTGCTCGAAGTGTAAGAAGTAACAGAACACCTCTAGATCAAACGGAAAGTGCCTAAAAGATCAAAGAAAGGAAGACAGGAGAGGGCTGAGAGTGAACAGAAGGGGTGGAAAGACTTTCGGGGACAGGCGGGGGGAACCTCGCGGGCGGAAGGGGACCCGGAGGAGGGGCTGCCGAGAGGGTTCTCTCCGCAGCCCATATGGTGTGCAGCGGCTGGAACGCCAGGGTACCGGCGGAGAGAAGGTGAAGAGGCAGCGGCGGAAGGCGGGCAGGGCCCCGGGCCCCCCGCCCTCTGCCCCAGCTTACTCCCCGCGTGGACCCAGAAAGGCACGGTCCCGTCGCTCTGCACCAGGTGCGGCCCCTTGAAGCTGTATTTGTACTCGAAACGGCGATGTGGCAGCGCGGCTGGGGTGCCCGCGGCGCCAGTGGCAGCGGGATCGCCTCCCGCGCCCTCGCCCCCCACGAAACGACTCAGCGACAGCAGCAGGGCGCAGAAAAGCGGCCGAGCTCCCGCCTGGAGACCCCTTCGTCTGGATCCCGCCATCTTGGATTCCGGGACGCGGAGGCCGGCGGGAGAAGGAGGGGCGCGGGAGCCTGCGGATGGCCAACAGGGCGCTCGCTGATTGGCGGAGCCCAGGGACCCCGAGGGCAGGGTGAGCCCCGCCCCCGGCCTCCGCTACACAGGCGGCCGCGGCGCCCGAAGCATCTGTGAGCGGGGCCACGTGAGCGAGGAGGGGCCACGTGGAGGCGGGGCCTGGAGGCGGTGCGGTCTGCAGGCTCCGCCCATCCTCCGGGGCGGGAAAAGGGTTCCAACCTTTCTCTCCCACGTGACAGAGAGGGAGTAGCGGATCGATGATGCTCACCTGTCGGAGGCTCTCGCTTGCCTCTTAAAATGCGGCAGAGGCCCTAAGACAAGTGGACCCAGCCTATAATAAGCCCTTCAAGTACAAGAAGAAAGGTATTCCTCTTGATGTGACACCGATTGTTCAGTGGCTGGTTTTCATTAGGTGAACTTTCCAGAAACGAGGCTTAATCGGGAATGCTAATAGTCCCAGCCCACTAAATGTCACCAACCTGTGTTAGGGCATTTCAAACTGGGAACCAGCAATCCACAGGGCCTTAGAGTCTTAGGATCTTTTTGTTGGTGTTGAATCGGGGTTTTCAATGAATTTGACAGTCAACCTTCACCTCTCAATATTTAATTCCAAGAGCTTTCCAAATTTTGAAAAGTGGTAAAAGTGCATTCAAATGAAACAGTTTTGTTTAGTTTTGGTGAGAGGGATTATGTGCTATGGATTGAGGCGTCAGTAGAACCTTTGAGATCGGATCCGTCTTTGACTTAAGGAGAAGCTTCCTTGCCTTACTTAGAGAAAAATATTGTCAAAGTATTCATGATCATCCAGGGTTTTATTTTTTACAAATGTGTCTTATGATGAAGTTTTAAAATCTGAGAATCAGACAATAATTTGTATTGTCTTTACACACAGCTCTTTATTTCATTTGCTCTGTTCATGTGGGCTATGAACACATTAGCTTTAGACATGACATGCCCACCTTATTTTAACTTATTTTTCTTTGACCTCCCAGTTTCTTATCTCCAGATTCATGCACCGTTACTGGTTAAATCTCTTTGTAGTACTCAAATCAAACCTTAAAATTGAATATGGATTTAAGGCTTTTACCTTTCAGATAAAATTTCATTTTAAATGAAAATACTACCCTCACTGCAGTCTCAGCAACAGCAACTATCTTCTGTATAGTATGTGTGGGTCATTGCCTTAGGCTGTCCAGGGTTTTAAATCCGTAGGATCTAATTATTTTATCTTCTTCAGTTCTCTCCTCTCTGTGAGAACCAACTCTACATCTTGCACAGAGATATTATCCATAAATATTAGCTAAACAAACATAATGTTAATAAAAAATGGCAAACACGTACTGAGTGCTTAGTGTGTACAAAGCCTTCTACATAGCTTATTGAAATATCACAGCAGCCATCTAAGGTAGGTACCATTATTAGTATCTCATTTTACAGATAAGGAAACAGAGGCAAAGAAAGGTTAAATAGTTTGCCCAATGTCACACAGTAAGTGGCAGAGATGGGTTTCAGCTTTAGGCATTCTATCAGTAGAGGCTTCAATCTTAAGAACCATTCTATGTTAGACAATAACTACAGTGAATATTTTCAATTTATTACTCATGGTTTCAAGTCACGAGAGACATGAATTTCAAGTACAAGTAATGCAAACAACAATACTCTGTTAATTTTGCTGAATGGTAAATATAAATCCTCATGTTTTGTGAGGATTTTTTAAAAAAGCATAATATACCTACAGAAAAGTACCCAAGACCCAAAGATACAGCCCAATAAACTTTTTAAAAAATGCACACATCCCATGTAACCGGAATCCAGATTAAAAACAAAGAAAAACAGAACTCATCTGTATTGGGTATATACATAGGAATAGAGTTGCTGGTTCATGGTAGATACTGCCCATCAGTTTTTCAAAGTGGTTGTATTAATTTACATTCCCACCAGCAGTGTATGAGAGCTTCAGCTTTCTGACTTTTTCTCGCTCATTTGTAGAAGTTCTTTATTTTGGATACCAGTCTTTGGTTAGATATATCTAAGAGTACTTCAATCATGGAAATATTGTATTATCTTTCAATTCTATTTTTTCACAAACTTTTTGAAGTACCCTTGTATTTTGCAAATATTTTCTCCCACTTTTATGGAATGACTTTTAACTCTCTTAATGTTATCTTTTAATGAATAGAAGTTTATAATTTTAATGTAGTTCAATTTATCATTTTTTTCCCTTAACATGGTTTTTGTGTCCTGTTTGCGAATCTTTGCCTATTCTAAGGTCACAATGGTGTTTTCTTCTGAAAGTCTTGTTGTTTTACCTTTCACATTTAAATCTGCAGTCTGTATGAAATTGATTTTCTGTATGGTATGAAGAAGAAATCAAGATACACTTTTTTTTCCTATGTGGATAGTCAATTCATCCAGCACCATTTACTAAAAATAACATCCTTTCCTCACTGCTCTTCAATATCATCTTTGTCATAAATCAGGTGACGCATATGTGTGGATTATTTCTGGACTATTTATTCATTTCCTTGGGTCAGTTTGTTTATCCTTGTGCCAATACTTAAGTCTTAAGTACTAATGTGTTTAAAAAAAAAAGGCTACAATATCTAGCAGTGTGAATCCTTTAGCCTCTTCTTTTTCTTCAAAATTGCATAGGCTATTCTTGGCCCTTTCATTTCTGTATGAGTTTTAGAATCACCTTTTCAACCTCTGGAAAGAAACTGCTGAGATTGAGATTGGAATTGCATTAAATTTATAGGTCAGTTGAGTATACAGTCACATCTTTACAAGATCAAGCATTCTAATCCATGAATATGATAGACGCCTCCATTTATTTGGATTTTTAAAAAAATTTTCAGTAAGGTTTTGTAGTTTTCTGTGTAGAGATCTTGCATGTATTTTTTAAAATTTATTCTTAAGTATTTGATGTTTGTTTATGCTGATGTAAATGACTTTTTGTTTTTTGTTTTCTGTTTGTTACTGGTATATGGATATGCAATTGATTTTTTAACGTTGATTTTGTATTCAGCAATCTTGCTACATTAATTTATTGATTCTAAGTTTGTAGATTCTTTTAGATTTTCTATGTACACAATCTCATGTTTTCTGCAAATAATGATAGTGTAATATTTTTTGCTTTTTATGCTTTTTATTTTCTTATTTTTTTATGGTTTTATTTCTCTTATGCTTTAATGCACTGGGTAAGGACCTCCAGTATAATGTTGAATAGAAGTAATAATAATCAACATCATTGTCTCATTTCCAATACCTTGGGAGAAGCTTTCAATATTTCACCAATAAGTATGAAATTTCTGTAGGTTTTGGGGATTTTAAAAGATCACATTAAGGGATTTGCCTTTAGTTTCTAGTTTGCTAAGTTTTAAAAAGCATTACAAATAATGAATATGTTAAATTTTGTTAAGTAATGTCTGTACATCTATTGAGATGATCTCCTTATTTTTTATATATTTTTTTCTGTTTAGTGAATCACATTAGTCAATTTTTAAATCTTAAACCAAACATTCATTTTGAATAAACCCCAGTTGGTTGAAATGTATTATTATTTTTTTTAATAGATCTCTGGATTTTGCTTAGAATGTTTGCATCTAGGTTTATGAGAGAGATTAGTCTGTAAGTTTCCCTTTCTTATGAAGTTGTTGTCAGGATTTGGAATCAAGGTTATGCTTGTATAATAAAAATAGGCCCAAAGTGTTCTCTCCATTTCTGTTTGAGACCAAGTTTTGAGAACAAATCTCTTAATTAGTGTAGCTAGTTGTTGAGTATATACATCTTACCATCTCCTTTTAATTTTTTTATTGTCAAATTCTCATGAAGCTAATTTATGTTTGGAATGATCCCAGAATGTGGGGATTAGAGAAACTTTCAGGATTCATCCCAGGTAAATGTCAGATCTTTGGTAGTTCTGAAATTAAACAGGAGAATTACAAAACTCAGTGGTTTGATAAGGCTTCCTATGGGCAGTGAGACATTAGCTGTGCCTTGAAGAGAAGTTTTTATAAAGGTGGAGCAGGCTTCCTCAGCACCGGCAATGTCCTGAAGAAGGTGGCAGGAAGGCACAATTTCTTTCTTTTTAAAAATTTTTTATTTATTATTAGCATATCCATTTTTACAAATCATGAATTTCTTTATGCCAATTGTCCAACCTGTCACTTCCCAAACCTCCAGGAAGGCACAATTTCTATCTAGGGAACAATAAGCAGACCATTTGACAGGAACCCACAATTTATACAGGGGAAAAGTGGGATGTGGATGGGTAGGAAGGGGTCAGATTCCAGAAGGATGTGAATATTAATCTGAGGAGTTTAAAGATTGACCTAAAAAATGAGAAGTGTCTGTAATAGTCTTAAAGGGGAAAGGTGGGAGCAGGTTTCTGCTAAGAGAGAACTCCTAGGTGAGAGGTTATTAGTGCCTAGAGTGAGATGGCAGCTGGGGCACAAAAAGAAGAGAAAAGAGGCTCAGGAACTTGACAGGGTAAAATAACTTCAGTAAGCAAGACGCTATCTTCTCTAGCCTACATCATCTCACCCTCCACCTCTTATTTCCTTAGGCCTGCCTCTCAGCTGGGGTTCTAATAGCCTGGGTGGACATTCCTAGATACCCACACATTACCTATTTATCCCTCTGTCCCGATTAACAGAACCTTAGTTTGTTCCGGGTGGCAATGTGCCCAACTAAATACTTGCTTCTCTAGCCACCTGGGCATCTAATGAGAGGTGGATAGAAATGCCTGAGGAGGGAGTCACTTACCAGAAGAAGCCAAAACCTCACTAAGGGCTTTTCCTTTAGCTGCTTCTCTTCTCCCTGCCTGAAATGTGTATGCGATGCCTGAGGACGCGTAGCTGTCTTGTGACTACTAAGAATGGTGGTACAGGAAGCCAGACGTGCCCGTCTTTAGTGATTTCTTTGAGCCCCTCTGCTATGGATTGATGTCCCCCTGAAACTTAGTCCCCACTATGACAGTGAAAAGAGGGGTAAAAGTGTAAAGAGAGTGGGAAATCCTATTATGGTAATTGAAAGGTGGGGCCTTGAAGAGGTATTGGACTGTAGGACCCATGCATAGTGAATGTATTGATAATGATGGTCAGGGTCCTGGTTCTGAGGGCTTTAAAAGGTCAGCATGTGAGAGTCTCTCTCTCTCTCTCTCTCTGCTCTGCCATTTTCTGCCACGTGAGACTCCTGCATTACTATAAAGCCACCACCAAAGAACACCCTCACCAGATGTGTTCCTGGACTTTGGACTTCCCAGCCTCTGAAACTGTAAGCAATACATTTTGTTTTCTTTATAAATCACCTAGTTTTAGGTACTTATGTTATAAGCAACAGAAATGGACTATATACCCTTTAACAGTCCAGGACTGCCTACCTCCAGAGTTCTATTTTCTGAGGTAAGATCCTCACTCATTTCAGCTAAAATAACATATTGAATAGCTTGAAAGCTCTTCTCCGGGTTTTTACCAATTATGAATCAGTGATTGAGCACAAAGGCTTTGGAGTCAATGTATTGGAGGCAAATCCTGGCTTTCCCAATGCATGGTCTTGGTATTTACCCTCTTAATAGCTTGGTTTCCTCATCTGTATAATGGAGATTAATAATAGTACCTATGTCATCCATTTTAGAAAGAATCCAATGCTTATACCTAGTGAGCTCCCAGTAAATATTAGCTGTCCTAGTGACATTTCTTAACCCTTCCACTGATTGCAAAGAGAAGCCTAACTCAGCCTCATTAATCAGTCACATCTAGGTTGCATTCATCAGAACTCACAGTCCATCTGTTCTTTCCCATGTCTTATTTTCACCTTAAGGTAAGAAAATACACCCAGTGCAATGAGATTTGGACTGTGAGCACTGAAGTATTTGCTGACTTTATATTAACATAAACTGCCTAACTTCTTTTAGGTAAGTAGCAGACATTTTATAACTAGCCTAATAGTCATCCCACTGACTTGGGAAGAGCAGAGCTAATATGATTAATTTCACATATTTCAATTGTATTATATATTATGGTAGTTAGTACTAAAGAATTTGCCAGTGATAATAAATTTTCAGTTTAATTTTCTCATGTTTACCTCTTAGTCAATGAATAAAATGTAGATAAGAATTGCCTTAGATGCAATTTAGGTTAGGAAACAGAGGGAAAATGCTGTCATATTTGACACAGTATGTATTGACATCAATTGCCTCTGTATTAACATGTCATGTGGGAGTTAGATATTCATAAGCTTTCAAATAATATTTGTATTATGAAGTCAGTGTATGTGAAGATACTTTTCTTAGTCCTGCTTTGTTTAGATAGACTAATTTACCCCGTTCCAACCTTTAATTTTTTTTAATTCAAAATCTTACCAAAATGTATACATTAGGCCTGACACTTGCAGTAGGGTATGTTGTTTACTATAAAATAGGGCTAATTAACTTTTCTTCATATTAGAAAAGGTCAGCAATGACGTGACCCTTTATATCCACATTGGGACAAGACATTATCTTTCATCCCTTTGACAAATTCAAGGCACAGTTTAGAGGAAAGAAAAGAGGAAGAAAATAGAGGCAGGAAAATAGAAAGCAAAAGAAGAAAGAAAGAAATGTTTGGGGAGGGGAGAAAAATATTCTTATCTGGACTATGGTATCCTGCACCATTTTGATCACAGAATAAATATTTGTAGATATTGATTTCCCAGTGCAAAATGACTAAGGGTAGTAAAAGAGAGGTTAAGCAAAACATTTAGACTGGGAATCAAAGCTATATCTAAAGAAAGGGGCATCTGCACATAGATAAGGAAAAATAGCACCCTCTACTATGTATTAGAGAAGAATTGAGTCAGTGCTTTTAGGAGCTTTTTATGCATTCCCTAGAAACAAAAGCTTTTGCACATATTTACAAAGCTGGAACATATTCAAAATGGAAGCACAAAGAAATGTCAGTGGCATGTGAAGCAGTAAAAAAAAACAAACTTCTTGTCAGTTACCAGTTAGCTTAATAGATAAAGCATTTTTCTATCTAATTCTTTCAATCTACCCGGAGTTGTAACACCTTTAGTAAGATGACACTGGAAGGAGAGCAATTTGTCAATAATGAATGTTCAGCAATGCAAATCTTCCATCAGACAAGTAAATACTTCACCAGTTTAGGTCAGAATTAGGAGTTTCTTCCTCTCTTCAGGAAATCATCGAGCATACCATGCAACAAATCTGTCTTTTTTTTCAAACTTCAATAGCTTGGAACACGGAATGTTTTACCCAAATTTGAGTTGGGCTGATATTTATCATTATTTTGTTTAATGGGGAAAGGTTTGATAAGGACACACTAGCAGCACATTAAATCTCCCTTAAAATGTAAACATTTTTAGAGATTTTAGCTCACTAATTATACAAAAGAAATGTATGCCGATTATGACAGGTTAGTTGATTTCGTTGTTAAAACAACACTGTATTCCTACTTGTTATAGTATGTAAATAAAATGAATAAAACTTCACTCCTTAAAAAATTCCTGACAATGCTGACTAATGTATAAATTAATATCTCATGAAAAACAATGCTTCTTCAACCATTTCACTAAACCAAAGTGACCTTAATCCAATTTGTTATGTTAAGTGAAGTTTTACAGGATGCATTTTAAAGCAAGAGTATAAATTATTTATAAAATCATCTATATCATCCCAGAATCCAAGAATAATTCAATATTAAGACATTTGTTAATGTAACACACCAATGAGAGATAAGGAAAATAATTCCATAAAATAATCACTTAACAGGAAGTTTTAGCAATCTGGGAATAAAAGAGAATTTCTTAACATGATAAAATTTATGAAAAACCTCTAACAAACACTATTGTTAATGGTAAAATTTTAAAAGCATTTTTGTGAAAATCAGGAACAAGAGAAAAATGCTAATTATCACCCTTATTAATTCATATTACTTAATATTATATTAATAGCTTTAGCTAATGCAATAGCTGAAGAACATGAGCTCGTTAATAACTTCAGTAACGTTTCAGGATACAAAATAAATGCCCCAAATCAGTTGCATCTATATACTCAAATAATGAACTAATGGTAAGAGGAATAAAGAAAGTAAGCCCATTTATAGTCGTCAAGAAAAAAAAAATACATAGGGATCAATTTAATCAAGGAGGTGAAAGATCTCTACAATGAGAACTACAAACCATTTTTAAAGAAATTAAAGAAGACACAAAAAGATGGAAAGATATTCCATGATCTTGGATTGGAAGAATTAACATTGTGAAAATGTCTATACTACCCAAAGCAATCTACAGATTTAATGCAATCCCCATCAAAATACCAATGACATTCTTCACAGAAATGGAAAAAACAATCTTACCTTTCATACAGAACAACAAAAGATCCCAAGTAGCCAAAGCAATCCTGAGCAAAAAAAAAGTAAAGCCAGAGGCATAACACTACCTGACTTCAAATTATACTATGAAGCTATTGTAATCAAAACAGCATGGTATTGGTATAAAAATAGACATTCAGACCAGTGGAGTAGAATTGAGAACCCAGAAATCACCCCTCAGGCCTACAGCTATCTGATATTGGACAAAGGCAACAAAAATCTACATTGGGGAAAAGACTGCCTCTTCAACAAGTTGTGCTGGGAGAACTAGATATCTATATGCAGAAGAATGAAACCAGATATTCATCTCTCACCACACACTAAAATCAACTCAAAATGGATTAAAGACTTAAGTATAAGACCTGAAACTGTAAAATTACCAAGGGAAAATATAGATGAAACACTTCAGGAACTAGGTCTGGGCACAGATTTTATGAACATGAACCTGAAAGCACAAGCAGCAAAAGAAAAAATAAACAAATGTGACTATGTCAACCTAAAAACCTGCACAGCAAAGGAAACAATCAGCAGAGTGAAACAACAACCTACAGAGTGGGAGAAAATTTTTTCTAACTATGCATCTGACAAGGGATTAATATCTATAATATACAAGGAATTCAAGCAATTATACAGTAAAAAAACAAATAACAACCCAATTAAAAAATGGGCAAAGGAGCTGAATAGACATTTTTCAAAGGAAGAAATACAAATGGCCAACAGGTACATGAAAAAATGCTCAACAGCACTGGTAATCAGGGAAATGCAAATTAAAACTACACGGAGATACCACCTTACACCAGTTAGACTGGCTATAATCAAAAAGACAGTGAGTAACAAATGCTTGCGAGGGTGTGGAGAGAAGGGAACACTCCTACATTGTTGGTGGGACTGTAAATTAGTACAACCACTATGGAAAACAGTATGGAGGTTTCTCAGACAACTACAGATAGATCTTCCATACAATCCAGCAATCCCACTTCTGTGTATATACCCAAAGGAATGGAAATCATCATGTCGAAGGGATACCTGCCTTCCCACTTTCATCATGGCTCTGTTTACAATAGCCAAGACATGGAACCAACCTAAATGTCCGTCATGGGTGACTGGATAACAAAACTGTGGTATATATACACCATGGAATACTACTCTGCCACAGAAAAGAATGAAATACTCCCATTTGCAACAACATGGATGATTCTGGAGAAACTTATGTTGAGTGAAATAAGCAAAGCACAGAGGGATAAATACCACATGTACTCACTCATATGTGGGAGCTAAGAGAGAAAGGAAGGAAGGAAAGAAAGACCACAGTGGTGCATTGGACTTGCAGAGGGAGAGAATATTCCTTGGGCTATGAAGTGGAGTTCGGGGGAAAGGGAGAGGGGGAGGGAGGTTGGGGATAATTGGGTGGGGGACACAGGGTACAAATGCAATTTGTGGTAATGGGTATACAGCAGTATGAATCTGGCCCTCACACCATGGGCACGAGGGGTGACAATCAGCTTTGTATCTCATGAATATTCATAACCAATTAAAAAAAAAGAATTGGGATGAAAAAGATAAAATGTCCTTATTTTTATATTATATTATCATCTTCACAGAAAACTCAAGAGAACTCACAGAGACAAAGATATCTGAAGAAATATGAGTTAGAATGACATTTGTAATAAGAATATAAACTATAACTTGCTGAATAATAATTCTAACTTTTAAATGTGCAAATCCTTTATAGAAAAGACATTATAAAACATTATTTAAAGATATAATAAAATATATGAATAAGTAAAATATATACTGTGTTCATGTTTAAACAGACTTAAATGGCAAAAATCTCAATTTTCTCCCCATAAATTTATAAATTAAGAGGCATTCCAATAAATGAGGAGAATGAAACTTGACTAGTTGATCTTACAATTCAGGTGGAAGATCAACAGG
This sequence comes from Cynocephalus volans, assembly GCF_027409185.1. Lineage (NCBI taxonomy): Eukaryota > Metazoa > Chordata > Mammalia > Dermoptera > Cynocephalidae > Cynocephalus > Cynocephalus volans. The sequence goes on from NC_084472.1 coordinate 54,150,270, forward strand.
CCAAGACCAGCCAAAACTATCTTGAAAAAGACCAAAGAGGAAGGATCTTCTCTATTAGACAGATTGTTTTTATCAACTCTAATGTCTAATTATTGTAATGGTTATAATGAAAACAAGGTGGTATTGGCACAGGACTAAAATGGTCCAATGGAATAGAATAAAGCCCATAGACATCTACATATCTGGGAATGTTGAATTTTTGTATTACAAATCAGTAGAAAAAAGGTGGACTATTCGATAAACGGTATAGCGAAAAATGGTTAATTCATATGAATTAACGATATAAAATGGATCGTTACCTCCCACATTATACAAAATTAAAGTCCAGGAGAATTAAAATCTACATGTGAAAAAGCAAAATTATAAGCCTTTTAAAAGAAAATATGTGACTATGTTTATGACTTCAGTGTAGGGAAAGATTTCTTTCAAACAAAAATGAAAAGCTCAACTTTTCAAACATAGAAAAAAAAAAGATTGACAAATTTGCCTACCATAAATTTACCAGAAACTTTTAATGAAAGACACTGTAAACAAAGGGAAGAAAATATCGCCTATTGGAAGAATATAATTTCAGTGCATAAATCCAGCAAGGGATTAGTATCCAGAATGCAAAAAGAACTTCTTGATATCAGTTACAAAAAACATACAGCCTGATTAAAGAAAAAAAAGAAGACGACAAAAGATTGGAAGAGGTCATTCCCCCAAAAGGAAATCTGAATTGCCAAGACTACACATGTAAAGATGTTCATCCCAAGTAATGTGAATTAAGTCAGAGAAATTTAAATTAAAACAATGAGATGTCATTTCCCAGTCATCAGACTAGTAAAAACAAAAAAGTGTGATACCATCAAATATTGGCAAGTATATATTGAAATGGGAAATCTCAAACACTGCCTGTGGAATGGTAAATTGGTGTAATTTCTTTGCAGGGCAATTTGGAAGTATCTGATATAGTTGAGATGTGCATTCTCTCTTTCCCTTTGACCCAATATTTCTTCTAGGAATATATTCTACACCAGTTGTTTTCAACCAGGGGTGATATTTTTAAAATTATGAATATTCATGAGATACAAAGCTGATTGTCCCCCCTCCTGTCCGTGATGCGAGGGCCAGATTCATGCTGGGTGCATACCCATTACCAGAAATTACTTTTGTACCCTTTGTCTCCTTCCAATTATCCCCCAACCTCCCTCCCAATCCCCCTCCCCCTCCACTCCAATTTGTAGCCCTAGGAATGTTCCCTCTCTCTGTTGGATCACGGCACTACTGTGGTCTTTCTTTCCTGCCTTCTTTCTCTCTTAGATCCCATATATGAGTGAGCACATGCAGTATTTATCCCTCTGTGCTTTGCTTGTTTCACTCAACATGTTTCTTCAGGTCCATCCATGTTGTTGCAAATGGGAGTATTTCATCCTTTTTTATGGCAGAGTGGTATCCCATAGCATATATATACCATAGTTTCCTTATCCAATCATCTATTGATGGACATTTAGGTTGGTTCCATATCTTGGCTATTGTAAACGGAGCTGCAATAAACATGGGGGTGCAGGTATCTCTTTGACGTGATGATTTCCATTCCTCTGGTCATATATCCAGAAGAGGGATTGTTGGATTATATGGAAGATCTATGTGTAGTTGTTTGAGAAACCTCCAAATTGTTTTCCAAAGTAGTTGTACTAATTTACATTCCCACCAACAGTGCAATAGTGTTCCCTTCTCTCCACATCCTCGCCAGCATTTGTTATTCACCGTCTTTTTGATCATAGCCAGTCTAACTGGAGCGAGGTGGTATCTCAATGTGGTTTTAATTTGCATTTCCAACCAGGGGTGATTTTGTTTCCCCAACTCAGGATATTTGACAGTGTCTGAAGATGTTTTTGGTTGTCACAGCTGCGCTACTGGCATCTAGTGGGTAGAGGCCAGGGATGCTGCTAAACACCTCTCAATGAACGGGACAGTTCCGACAACAAAAACGATCCAAAACGTCAATAGTGCTAAGGTTGAGAAATCCTGTTCTAGATTCCAGAATCCAGTGGCAGTCTTACATGTGCCAGGGGGAAGAGCGGCATAGAGAATAATAGCAAAATATTGGCAACAGCCAAATGTCAACAGAAAAATAGAGAAATAAATTGTGATATATTTATTTGCTGAATATTATACAGGGGTTAAAAAGGAATAAGCCAAAAGAAAAGAGTGATTAAACCAGTGCTGTTTCAGCAAGGGCAAACATCCCAAACACAACTGAGGGGAGAAAAGACGCTGGGTGATACGTATAGCATGATACTGATTATAAAAAGTATAAAGCACATGTGAAATGGTTCTGTATTTACTTTTGAGTGCATTCTAATATGTGCTGATGATGTCAATTACACATATGTACTGATAGTATAAAACCATGTATGGAAATTATAAAAAGCAACTAATGGTTAGTGGATTACTGAGAATAGGTGAGGGAGGGGTTCACAAGGGATTCAACTGTATTTGTACTATTTTTTTTTTAATAAAAATATGTATCTATAATAAATGTGGCAAATACAAAAATACGTTTTGATGAAATGGATAGTGGTTTTGTGAATGTTTTATATTATGCTCAATTTTTCTATCAGTGACTTCATTGCATGCCTCTTTTGTGCTAGCAAAAAGTGTCTCAGATGCCAGCAGATTGACAGGACTGTCTCATTTATAAAACCCATAGATGTCTCAAAGCACATAGTGCATGGTGATGCTTTGCTCTTGAATGAGTAAAAAAGACCAGGAGCAGATTGGGAGACATCTTTTTTTCCCGGTTTTCCTACTCACAGGGAGCCCTGTGGATTAATGGGTTGTTTTTCCATAGTTGGTGATCAATTTCAATTTTCTTTGACTCCTCCACACTCCCCTCACCAATAGCACACAATATTGTTGGCTAGAGTCAGGGTAAAATCTATGGTCCATGAGACTCTCCAATCATCTTATAATAGACCCTCATTTTGCTTAAGCTAGCTGAAAAGTATTTCACTTATCTGCAGCAAAAATAGTGTTAAAACTAAAGTTACCATGCCTATTCATTGTTTATGTTAGTGGATTAACTCTATTTTTGGAGTGTCATAATGACTTTGAATTGATTGTATTTGATAAGAACAATGAAAATGGTGTTGTCTGCTTGCTCCTTCAATGTATGATCATTCATTCATCTACACATGTGTTTGTTTTTATTCAGCACATCAAACAATTAAGTACACTGCTATACTAGAGGCAAGGCAGTAGCAATACAGCCTGCTTGGAGAATTCAGATTCATTCTTAAACAATTGGAAAATTATTATACACATTTTATTAAATGGAATGCTTTAGGCTGCAAGAACAAAACACTCAATTTAAAATGGCCAAAACAATAAAGAAACATGTTATGACACAGAATTGTATATGAGATGTAGGATTGGGCCCGGGAAGGTAAACAGGGCTCTGCTCTGCATTTCTAGCTCTACCTTGTGTTGACTTTGTCCTCAGGCTAATTCTCTTAAAGTTCTAAGATGGCATTTCAGGATCAACAGGAGAGTGAGAAAAACCTCTTTTGCAATCTTGTAATAAAATTCCTGCCTTTAATTCTAATTAGGCCAACTTAGGTTACGAGTCCATGTTTGGAACCTTAACAGTAACCAGGCAGAGGCCAAGCACTGAATCCATTACAGGTAATCAATTCAGAATCAGCTGTGGAGCTTTTTTTTTTTTTTTTTTTTTTTAATTCTATTTCTTATTTGCATAACTTTTTTTTTTTAACTTTTATTTTGTCGATATAGATTGTGGTTGATTATTGTTGCCCCTTACCAAAACCTCCCTCCCTCCTCCTTCTCGTCCCTCCCCCCCAACAATGTCCTTTCTGTTTGCTTGTCGTATCAACTTCAAGTAATGGTGGTTATTATATCTTCTTCCTCCCCCCCGTTTTTTTTTTTTGTGTGTGTGTGTGTGAATTTATATATTAATTTTTAGCTCCCACCAATAAGTGAAAACATGTGGTATTTCTCTTTCTGTGCCTGACTCGTTTCACTTAATATAATTCTCTCAAGGTCCATCCATGTTGTTGCAAATGGCAGTATTTCATTCGTTTTTATAGCTGAGTAGTATTCTATTGTGTAGATGTACCACATTTTCCGTATCCACTCATCCGATGATGGACATTTGGGCTGGTTCCAACTCTTGGCTATTGTAAAGAGTGCTGCGATGAACATTGGGGAACAGGTATACCTTCGACTTGATGATTTCCATTCCTCTGGGTATATTCCCAGCAGTGGGATAGCTGGGTCATATGATAGATCTATCTGCAGTTGTTTGAGGAACCTCCATACCATTTTCCATAGAGGCTGCACCATTTTGCAGTCCCACCAACAATGTATGAGAGTTCCTTTTTCTCCGCAACCTCGCCAGCATTTATTTTTCAGAGTCTTTTGGATTTTAGCCATCCTAACTGGGGTTAGATGGTATCTCAGTGTGGTTTTGATTTGCATTTCCCGGATGCTGAGTGATGTTGAGCATTTTTTCATATGTCTGTTGGCCATTTGTATATCTTCCTTAGAGAAATGCCTGCTTAGCTCTTTTGCCCATTTTTTAATTGGGTTGCTTGTTTTTTTCTTGTAAAGTTGTTTGAGTTCCTTATATATTCTGGATATTAATCCTTTGTCAGATGTATATTTTGCAAATATTTTCTCCCACTCTGTTGGTTGTCTTTTAACTCTGTTAATTGTTTCTTTTGCTGTGCAGAAGCTCTTTAGTTTGATATAATCCCATTTGTTTATTTTTCCTTTGGTTGCCCGTGCTTTTGGGGTCGTATTCATGAAGTCTGTGTCCAGTCCTATTTCCTGAAGTGTTTCTCCTATGTTTTCTTTAAGAGGTTTTATTGTTTCAGGGTGTATATTTAAATCCTTAATCCATTTTGAGTTGATTTTAGTATATGGTGAGAGGTATGGGTCTAGTTTCATTCTCCTGCATATGGATATCATTATCCAAGCACCATTTGCTGAAGAGGCAGTCCCTTCCCCAGTGAATAGGCTTGGTGCCTTTGTCAAAGATCAGATGGCAGTAAGTGTGTGGGTTGATTTCTGGATTCTCTATTCTATTCCATTGGTCAGTGTGTCTGTTTTTATGCCAGTACCATACTGTTTTGGTTATTATAGCTTTGTAGTATAGCTTAAAGTCAGGTAGTGTTATGCCTCCAGCTTTATTTATTTTGCTCAGCATTGCTTTGGCTATGTGTGGTCTTTTATTATTCCATATAAATGTCTGGATAGTTCTTTCCATTTCTGAGAAAAATGTCTTTGGAATTTTGATGGGGATTGCATTGAATTTGTATATCACTTTGGGTAGTATGGACATTTTCACTATGTTGATTCTTCCAATCCAAGAGCATGGAATATCTTTCCATCTTCTTGTATCCTCTCTAATTTCTCTCAGCAGTGGTTTGTAGTTCTCATTATAGAGATTTTTCACATCCTTGGTTAACTCAATTCCTAAGTATTTTATTTTTTTGGTGGCTATTGTAAATGGGCAGGCTTTCTTGATTTCTCCTTCTGCATGTTCACTATTGGAGAAAAGAAATGCTACTGATTTTTGTGTGTTGATTTTGTATCCTGCTACTGTGCTGAAATCATTTATCAATTCCAGCAGTTTTTTTGTAGAGGTTTTAGGCTGTTCGATATATAGGATCATGTCATCTGCAAACAGGGACAGTTTGACTTTATCTTTTCCAATCTGGATGCCCTTTATTTCCTTCTCTTCTCTGATTGCTCTGGCTAGTACTTCCAACACTATGCTGAATAGGAGTGGCGAGAGTGGGCATCCTTGTCTAGTTCCTGTTCTTAAAGGAAAAGCTTTCAGCTTTTCCCCATTCAGGATGATATTGGCAGTGGGTTTGGCATATATGGCTTTAATTATGTTGAGATACTTTCCCTCTATACCTAACTTATAGAGGGTCTTTGTCATGAATGAGTGCTGAACTTTATCAAATGCTTTTTCAGCATCTATAGAGATGATCATATGGTCCTTGTCTTTACTTTGACTTCATTAATATAGTGTATCACATTTATTGATTTGCATATGTTGAACCAACCTTGCATCCCTGGGATGAATCCCACTTGATCGTGGTGAATAATTTTAGGTATGTGTTGCTGTATTCTGTTTGCTAGTATTTTAGTGAGGATTTTTGCATCTATATTCATCAAGGATATCGGCCTGTAGTTTTCTGTTTTGGTTATATCTTTACCTGGTTTTGGTATCAGGATGATGTTTGCTTCATAGAATGAGTTTGGGAGATTTGCGTGTTTCAATCTTTTGGAATAGTTTGTAAAGAATCGGTGTCAATTCCTTTTTGACCGTTTGGTAAAATTCTGCTGTGAATCCATCTGGTCCTGGGCTTTTCTTTGTTGGGAGCCTTCTGATAACAGCTTCTATCTCCTTTATTGTTATTGGTCTGTTCAAATTTTCTATGTCTTCATGGTTCAGTTTTGGGAGCTTGTGTGTGTCCAGAAATTTATCCATTTCCTCCAGATTTTCAAATTTGTTGGCATATAGTTGTTTATAGTAGTCTCGAATGATTCCTTGTATTTCAGATGAGTCAGTTGTAATATCACCTTTTTCATTTCTAATTTTTGTTATTTGTGTCTTCTCTCTTCTTTTTTTTGTTAGCCATGCTAATGGTTTGTCAATTTTATTTATCTTTTCAAAAAACCAACTTTTTGATTCATTGATCTTTTGTATTGTTTTTTGGGTTTCAATTTCATTCAGTTCTGCTCTGATCTTAATGATTTCTTTCCGTCTGCTAACTTTAGGTTTGGATTGTTCTTGTTTTTCTAGTTCTTTAAGGTGAAGTGTTAGGTTGTTCACTTGCCATCTTTCCATTCTGCTGAGGTGAGCATTTAATGCAATAAATTTCCCCCTTAATACTGCTTTTCCAGTATCTCACAGGTTTTGGTATGATGTATCATTGTTTTCATTAGTTTCAATAAATGTTTTGATTTCCTGCTTGATTTCTTCTTGGACCCATATGTCATTAAGTAGAATGCTGTTTAATTTCCATGTGTTTGTATAGTTTCCAGAGTTTCGTTTGTTATTAATTTCTAGTTTTAATCCATTGTGGTCTGAGAAAATACATGGGATAATTCCAATTTTTTTGAATTTATTGAGACTTGATTTGTGACCTAATATGTGATCTATCCTGGAGAATGATCTATGTGCTGATGAGAAGAATGAATATTCTGAGGTTGTTGGATGGAATGTTCTGTAGATATCTGCCAATTCCAATTGGTCTAGAGTATTGTTTAGATCTTGTGTATCTCTACTGATTCTTTGCCCAGATGATCTGTCTAATATTGACAGTGGGGTGTTCAGGTCCCCTGCTATTATGGTATTAGTGTCTATTTCGTTCTTTAGGTCTAATAGAGTTTGTTTTATCAATCAGGCTGCTCCAACATTGGGTGCATACATATTTATGATTGTTATGTCTTCTTGATGGATCATTCGTTTTATCATTAAGTAGTATCCCTCATTGTCTCTTTTTGTGGTTTTTAGTTTAAAGTCTATTTTGTCAGATATAAGAATAGCTACTCCAGCTCGTTTTTCTTTTCTGTTTGCGTGGTAAATCTTTTTCCATCCTTTCACTCTTAGTCTATGTGAATCTTTATGGGTGAGGTGGGTCTCTTGTAGGCAGCATATAGTTGGGTCCTCCTTTTTGATCCAGTCAGCCAGTCTGTGTGTTTTGATTGGGGAGTTTAAGCCTTTTACATTAAGAGTTGTTATTGAAAGGTGTTGATTTATTCCTAGCATTTTATTGGTTGTTTGGTTGTCTTAGGTGTCTTTTGTTCCTTGCTTTCTGATTTACAGTTTGGTTTCTGTGTTTGTTGGTTCCTTAGGTTGTAGATAGCGTTTTTCTTTGTTTGTTTTCTCTTCATGAATGCCATTTTTATTATGCTAGTGGGTTTTGATTTCTCTTGGGTTTTTATGGCAGTGGTAGTTATTTTTCAGGAACCAAACCCACTACTCCCTTGAGGATTTCTTGTAAGGGTGGTCGTGTGGTAGTGAACTCCCGCAGTTTTTGTTTGTCTGAGAAATATACTACTTGCCCTTCATTTCGGAAGGATAGCCTTGCAGGGTAGAGTATTCTTGGCTGCCAATCTTTGTCTTTTAGTTCTTTTTTTTTTTTTTTTTTTGTCTTTTTGTGACCGGTAAGGGGATCTCAACCCTTGGCGTGGTTTTGCCTGCACCGCGCTCAGCCAGTGAGCGCACCAGCCATTCCTATATAGGATCCGAACCCGTGGCGGGAGCACCGCTGACGCTCCCAAGTGCTGCACCCTCCCGAGTGCGCCACGAGGTGTCCTTTAGTATTTTGAATATATCATCCCATTCCTTTCTAGCTTTTAGGGTTCGTGATGAAAAGTCTGATGTTAGCCTGATTGGGGCTCCCTTATAGGTGATTTGATGCTTCTCTCTTGCAGCTTTTAAGATTCTCTCTTTGTCTCTGAATTTTGCCAATTTGAATATAACATGTCTTGGAGAGGGCCTTTTTGGGTTGAATATGTTTGGAGATTGTTGAGCTTCCTGGATCTGAAGATCTGTGATTTTTCCTATACCTGGGAAGTTTTCTGCCACTATTTTGTTGAATATGTTTTCAATGCAATCTCCGTTTTCCTCCCCTTCTGGGATACCCATGACTCGGATATTTGAGCGCTTAAGGTTGTCTGATATCTCTCTCAGATTTTCTTCAACGTCTTTGATTCTTTTTTCTTTTTTTTTTGTCTGCTTGTTTTATTTCAAACAGCCCATCTTCAAGTTCAGAGGTTCTCTCTTCAACCTCGACAAGCCTGCTGGTTAAACTCTCCGTTGTGTTTTTTATTTCGCTGAATAACTTCTTCAGTTCAGCAAGTTCTGCTACATTTTTTTCCAGGACATTGATTTCCTTGTACATTTCCTCTTTCAGATCCTGTATACTTTTCCTCATTTCATCATGATGTCTAGCTGAGTTTTCTTGTATCTCATTCAGTTTCCTTAGAATTATCACTCGAAATTCCTTGTCAGTTATTTCAAGGGCTTCTTGTTCTATAGGATCTAGAGTTTGAGATTTATTAACTTTTGGTGGTTTACTTTCTTGATTTTTTGTATTTCTGGTATCTTTTTTTTTGATGTTTATTCATTGTGGCAGGGGGTTTCACAGTCCACCGGTTTGAGACTATTGACTAACTAAGATGTTGCTGTGGTTGCCAATTTGGAAAGGCTACCTCTGTGACTGCTCAGTTGGCCTCTAGAGCCTTGTGTGTGTGGTTGCCTCGGGTCTTGGGCCTCTCCGGGGAGCCACCTCTCTGGTCAGCTTGGACTCTGCTGGGCTGCTGGATAATGGGTCGGTACCACAGAGTGTGTGGTCTCTGCTGAGCTTCCACTTCCCGTGCAGGACTTCTCCCTGTTCTGTGCGCTCTGGCCTGGGCTGTTGTATCACGCAGTGGCTACCCCACAGGGTGTGTGGTTTCTGTTGAGTCTCCGCCTCCCTAGCTGGATGTCTCCCCACTTTGTGCACACTGGGCTGGGCTGGGATGTGTCTTCTGCAACCCTCGTCTATCAGCTGGGCCTTTAAGACCCTGCTCAGCACCGCCTCGCCCAGGAAGTCTACCAGGTTTCTGCTAGGCACGGACCACCGGTCGCTCTGGGTGCCTTTGTAGTACTGTGTAGATCTTTCTTGGGACTTATCACCTTCCTCCTGGTATTGCGGTTATTTGTGTACTTGTCTTATCTCCCACACCAGAGCTGTGAGCTCCTCGGGGGTGGAGCCCACAGCACACGGTTCACCTTTGAATCCCCCCGGCGCGGGCCGAGTCCGTTGCCTGCCCCCAGTCAGCTCTCCGGCAGGTTCAAGCAAACTCGGGAACTCTCTGACCACACTATTCCTAACCAGAAATTGGTTAGGCGTTTTTCCGAACTGGTGGCCGCAGAGAGGGTATCTGCCTCCCAGTAACAGGAAGTTTACCGGGGGCCGGAGCCCAGGGTGCGGTGAAATGACAGTCGGCCCAGCCCGTACTTCCTTGCACTCCTGATGCTGGCCAGGGTGCCCCACACCACCAGCCCTGCCAGAGAACCATGGAGGGAGTGGGAGGGGAGGCCAGCCCGCAGGCCCCGGGAAGCCCCGCACTGGGGCAAGGAAGTGGGAAGGCTCAGTGAGGAGCTGAGCCGGGCGGGAGGACAGGCTTGGCCGAGCCAGGCTGGAGCCGCCACCACCTGAGAAAATGGAGGTAGCCCCAGGGCCGGTGAGTGGCCCGGTGGGGCAGGTGGAAGCCAGATGGGCATCCTCCCCCCGAGCAGGGCCGGGCCGGGGGTCACTCACAAGGCTGTGCCTGGTCAGGCGGCTCCCTCTCTGCCTCTGCATCGTCACCATCCCATTCTCGGCTGCCACCACCTCGGGCTTCTCACTGGGTCCCGCGGCGCGGCTCAGGCGCTCCCAGGAATCTTCTTTTATGCTGGCCTGAAACCTCGAATCCTGAATAGGGCAGCTGGCCGCCTTCAGCGTGGCCCCGGCCTCCGGGATCCTGGCAGCGTCAACAGCAGCCCCGGCGCCGTGTTCCCTGTTTAGAGACTTGCTTTTGCAGCTAAGAAACAGTTCTTTTCCTGCTCCATACTTCAAAGCTGTTGCCTGTAAATGAGGCAGCCTCTCCTGCCAAGGACATAGTGGCGTCAGCCCCCACGACTGGCCAGCGTTCCTCCCTTAAGAGATGGCAAGAGGAAAGTCCACAAGTTTCCCGGCTGCCTAAGGCCCAGTGGCCGCCTTTTCCACCTCAGCTACTCCGCGCCAACTGCCGCAGCCACCGCCATCTTAGGATCTTGCATCCTGTGGAGCTTTTTAAAACACAAATTTCTGAGCCCCACCTCCAACATTTCTAGTTTAGTAGGTCAAGGGTAGGGCCTAAGAATTTGTATTGCTAACAAGTTCCACATGATACTAATATGGTTTGGGGAATGCACTTCAGAATCACTCATTAGACAAATCACAATTCCCCCTAGAGGTGGGGATGAAGTCAATTTCCCTCACATCACATGGGCTATGTGTGAGAAGGGTGAATATATAAACAAAGTCCTGGCTTAGTTCAGAAGGAAGAAGGTAGAAATTAAAGACTGGAAGGTAACCAACAGTGTCTCCTGCACATAGTTAAGCAGGAAGATGATAATGTCTCTTAGATTATCTACTGTATCATGCAAAATACAGGCATGATCTAAGTTAAGAGGATATGAGAACATATCAAGAACAAGGAGTTTTCAATTTGAGATTATGCTATATTTCAAATAATCAGTTTTTTGTTTTTTTTTTTGTCCTTTTTTGTGACCGCGCTCAGCCAGTGAGCGAACCGGCCATCCCTATATAGGATCCGAACCGCGGCGGAAGCGCTGCTGCGCTCCCAGCGCCGCACTCTCCCGAGTGAGCCCCGCGTCGGCCCAAATAATCAGTTTTTAATCAGCAGCGATACAAGCTGTAAATTTTCTAAGGAGGTGAACACGGAGTTGCATTGAGCTACTATGTAGCCACTCCCCTTCCTGGATCACCTCTCCTCATGGTTTATGGAGTCATTGTTTTCTCTACAAGTCTACTGTATAACTTCAAGGCGGGGTTACAAAGCAATCCATTTAAATTCTTCTCAGGATGATTTTAAATTAAGATTCCTGCTATAATTTTTATCAATAAAATTTAAGTATATTAAAATTATAAATGTAAAATATGCTATTGTAGAAATTCAAATGAGGAGAACTGTATAAAGTAGAAACAACTTCCTCCCCCTCCCCCACTCCACCCCCACTCCTCAGAGGTGACCAATGATTAATAGCGTGGCGTACATCCTTCCAGAAAATTTCTATTCTAGGCATTTACAAATAATGAGGGTTTTTCAAAAAGTTTGTGAAAAAATAGAGTTGAAAGATAATATCAGTCTTTTATGAACTTATTGAAGTACCTTCGTATATACAGTCAGGTTTTAAAAAATGGAATTATGTTATAACTTTCTGCCATATACTGTTTCATTCATTAATGTAACTGGTACATCTTTCCACATTTATAAGCATGGATCTGCCCAGTACCACCAGCACGATTGTGTTCTGAGTAGGGATGCCTGTTCAAGGGGGCAAACGCGGGAGCAAATCAAGCCTGTCTGCAAGTCTGTAAGGCTATACCCATCTAGACGATTCTAATTCCTACAGAATTACCTTTTTCTACTTCTTACAGAGGTGTCTTTTTCTAATTCCTACAGAGGTGCCATATTGGCAGCCCTAGAAATGCTTAATTATTTTCATTGTATAGACATATCATAATTTATTTAACCAATCTCGTACAGACAGATGTTTGGATTGTTTCCAATTTTTTGCTATTGCAAATAACACTTCACAAATACCTTTAATCACTTGGGTCAAAGGAAATTAAAATTGGTCACCAATTATTAAAAAAAAAAACAAACCCATGGACCCTCAGGGCTCCCTCAGCAAGTAGGGATTACCTAGAAGAAAAGATGTCTCCCATTCTGCTCCTTGTCTTTTCGCTCACCCAGGAACACAGCATCAGCACATGCTATGAGATGCTCATTTGTTTTATAAGTGGGACAGTCCTATTGATCTTCTAGCATTTCAGATGCTTTTTGCTAGCACAGAAAAAGTGAACCAAGAGTCGATCATATTACCACAATTTTTACAAAATTTGATCCCAACTCACTTTTCCCCCTTCTTTTTTCTCTCTTTTTTCTGCCTCTTAAAAAAGGTTCTAAGTATCAAAGCACACCTTTTCAGAAGAGCATCACCTAAATGCTTAAATCAGGACTCTTTTTTTTCAATTTTAATATATTTCGAACTTAAAGAAATGTACAGAGATTAATGGAACACAATCCTGTCTATTTCAAAAATCTTAGCAACTTTCAATATTTGCTTTAGATAATTAAAAATAAACACATTAAAATTTGGGGCCCAGTTGAAGGCCCTTGTCAGGGTTCTATTAAAAAATGGTTGCAATGTGCATAATTTCATGTTGTGAATATTTATCATGTGTAATGTGGCAAAGCAACTGGGAATTATTGATAGATAAAGTCAGCAAGTCTACCAATTCTTATTATCTGCTGCCTTGGGAGCAGAGCCCTAAAGTATTATTTCTCACTCCACCGAAGTTCAGACACCTAATCCACACTGAGCTGTTAATGACTTAATATTTTTCCTCTTTTGTGATTTTGAGCTCATATCCAACATTCATTTATAGAGCTGGGATCCAGGCATCCCTGAGGTCTGTGTAAGAATGCTTACTTCGAGGAGGTCATCTGATCTGACAACTCTTTCTCTTCTGTTTTAAACAAAGTTCCAATGGAAATGATTAAGGTCTGTATCAGTTTGGGTAATTGTTGTGGCCAATATAGAGAACTCAAATCAAATTGACTTGCGCAATAAAGGGTACTGGCTCATATAAGTGGAAAAAAACTAGAGGTGGGTTAGGCTTCAGGCACAGTTGGATTAGGGCTTCAGCCTTTGCTTTCTTCCATGCGTCAGCTTCATCTTCAGTCCCACTCTCTGACGAAAGGAAAATGACCACAGCACTTCCAGACTTCACGTTGCCACATTACACCACACAGACCAAGAGAGAGCATCATTGTCAAAGCAGTCCCTGAACTGTTATGAGGTTCACTCTTCATGAACTGCTTAGGGCATGTGCCTTTTCCTGAAATAATTGTGAAGGCAGTCAATAATGACTGACTTGGCCAAGGTCACTTGTTTCTCCCCTTGTTCAAGGTTAGTTTTAGCTTCCCTTAACTTCATGGATCTGCTAACACAAACAGGGGGCTTTGTGGATGGAGGATGAGATAGACCTGTTTTAGACTCAGTAATGCCAAAAGAAATAGAACACTAAAGAGGCTAACTAAAATAGAGCAGGACTTGCTTTCTATGTTGGTACATAGATCATGGAGGGCTGGAGTGGTCCCTCCCCAGCCTGATGCTCTGGGACTGTCTGTTCTGGTGAGACCCACTGGCTAGTGCCATCTTCTCTCCCAACAGGCTACACAGACTGATCTTTAGGTGTGCATGCATAAGGAACTTGGGCAGAACTGTGGAGCTGCATCCATTCATTCACACTCCTATGTCCTGCGTCCTTTGCATAGCATATTTGTTGCACTGGTAGAAAAGCAAAGTGAAATGTCAGCAACGTCCAAGTTTTCGTTCTCACCCATCTCTAACCAGAACGACCCTTAGTGGCCTGGCCTAGCTCAGGGAGGTTGGAGGCCAGGGAGGTAACTAGAAATGATCATAGCAATCATAAAATCTCAGTCTAGTTTTTTCATAATGAAAACTTTGATTCCTCATAGAAACATTCTATATTTTAAAAATAATTCCCTATCTTTACTGCATAGGTGCTGAATAAGAAAAATATTTTAGAACTTTGGAATTATATCCAGGTAAAGAAAGCATTTCCTGTTCTGGAAAGGTGGGAAAATATTGGAATAGATTCCTAATGGAGGTTACAGACTGCTTTTCTGGGGAAAAGTAAAAAATATAAGAGCTTGTTGACAATAATAACCTATTTACATATGGAAAAAATATGCCTGATTCCTGGAGATGCCAGTTACATTTTGTGTTATTTTACTGTTCTGCTTACAAAAGATTAATTCTTAGAAAGCAATCTTCAGGTTAATCTTTTATAGCATGAGATTTTCCCATATGACTAGTTATGGTGTAAATTTCTCTTCTCAACTTTTATTGAGCCTTTACCATGAGTCACTCTAGGTGCTTTGGCCGCAAAGTTAAACAAGACTTGGCTTCTGCTCTCAAGGAGGACATTATCTAGTAGATGTAGACAGGTATGCAAATAAGATATGCCTAAGGTACTGTCTGTGCTCCAATGACAGTGCTACTCAAAGCAATGTCTTTGGACCAGGCTGAATCAAATCACAGAACAGTGCTTACTTAAAACCCAGGTTCCTGATCCCCAACCCCAGACCCCTAAATCATCTTGGGTTGGGAGAAGGTGTGCAGAGATCTGATTTTAAACAAGCTCCAAGGAGTCTTTGTACACTAAAATTCAGTAATTGGTATAGGGTGCAGTGAGGATGTGAAAAGGGAGGGAATGATCAATGCTACCTTGGCAGGAGTGGAGATCAGGAATTGTTTTATCATGGAGGTGATATGTGAGTTGGGCTTGAAAAAGATGAACATGGGTTCTAAAGACAGACATGGTCAGGAGGGGCCTTCTGGGCAAGGGAACAGTATGATCAAAGGAAGTGAGGCAGGAAGAGCATCACCTGTTCCTCAGAAGGAGCATCACTCTCTGTCTTGTTCCTGGAAAATGATCTGGGGGAGGAGCAGAAGTGGGTGTATCAAAATCTTGGCAGTTTGCAAACACAAGGCGGCATTTCTCATTCATGTGACATGTTGCCTGCAAGTCAGCAAGGCTCGGCTCTGCTCTGCAGCTGCCTACATGGGACACATGTAAAGTGGTAGCCAAATAAAGTACGAGAGCTGCTTGGGGAGAAGGAATGAGAAAACAGCAGAGCCATACAGTGACAGTTGAACTTCTGCTCAGAGGTGGCATGTGTCACTTTTACTCATAGTCTATCAGCCAAAAGATGCCACATGACATCAATGGGGAGGGGACATATAGCAAATATTTGGAATAATAACAATTTCCCTAGGTGAGGGTTAGTAGGAATCACTGAATCACTGAATTAAAGGAAAGAAGTAGACTATCAAAAAATTGAATGTGGAGTTCAATCATCTTTTTAAAGTAGTTAGGTTTTGAGAGTGTGATAATGGGATGTTTGATTCATCAACTTTTTTTTTTTAAATCAGTTGTATGTGTACCTATTAGCTAAAGCAGGTTAAAAAGTATATAAAGGTGTTTTCCAAAGTATGCTTTTTAAACTCACTAGTTCAAGAGATACTGTGAGGTAATATGAGAACAGGAACTTTATAAGCAAAGAAGTTTAGGAGACTTGGATTTACATAAAGCACATTTAAATGTTAAAATGTCATGGAAGTTCTTTAGTGGTGAAGCTCAATTGAATTTTTTAAAATTATCTTTGTTTTAACACAACATTTTCCAAGATTATTTGATCACAGACTCCTTCTTACATAGCACTTATTAATATGCTGCAGGACTTCTGTCTTGTGGAACACACTTGAGGAAATGCTGAATGAAACTACTTTAAAACACTGTCGAAGACAATCTCAGTTTTCCTTGGTAACCACTCCAAGATTTACCAAACCTCCCTCTAAAAGAAATCCACTCTGATGGCTAATCCAAGTGTACCGTAGTCAAAGTCGATTTCCTGATGTTTAACATACATGATTAAGATGTCAGCAAATGTCATAAAGCAGTTTTCATAGGACTTCTCTGCTAATTTCTTAGACTCCTACACTTCAACAAAACGAGGGCTGTGTGACACCTTGTACACAACAGATGCTTAAATATTTTTAAAGGTGGTACCCAGCTGAAGAATATAATCACATATACACAAAGCTTTATAAAAAATTAGTCAAGCATTCTGATTGTACAGAATTGTAGCAATCTGCCAACAACTTCTTCAGAAATCTGAATGAATGATTTGAAGTGTCAAATCACCCATGATGTTTGTTTCTAACACAACTCAGTTCAGTTTCCTAAAGTCTTATTGAATGGATGCCTGTAAGATACCAGGCTCTGTACTCTTCCTTGTTCGATACTTTACTGTTGAGATCTATTCATAATATTTTAAATTTTAAGACAGGGGTTTATTGTTGCTGTTGTTTACTTCTGGGACTATACCCAGTAGCTTCATTATAGTCTACACGAATAAACATCTAGTAATACCAAATTTATGATCTCCAATGATAATCCTCATTCAAAATCTGCATTTATTTATAGGGTATTTGCTTCCAAAAAGCATTGGTAGACGCATCTCATTAGGTGCATTCTAAGACTCCCTCCTTTCCACTAATCTCCTTTTGAGGTCTATAAAATGTTAGTGCCCAAACTTTTTTAACCTTAAGTGTTTATTTATCTGTTTTTTAAAACAGTTTCTTCAGTTCCCTTGCTTGTCCCTCATTGGTACATGAAGCCTTATAATTCTGTAAATGCACAGAGTAAAAACCTGCAATTATGATACAAATAGGTCCTTAAATTTAAAGCAGTTAGTTTTCAAAGACAAATGCATGCAGGATCCCGCGCCAGCATGAATCTGCTCAATATTGACATAGTGAATTGTCCTGAGAAGATTAACCCACAACTAGAAAAGCAGGCGGAGGGACAGTGAGTGACAGGGGCTTTATGGGGGGGCAGTGCCTCCCAGGGGGAGAGTTCATCTTCTTACTCAAAGAGACGCCTTCAGGGATCATGTCACTTGAATTCCCTGTGAATTCAGTGTCATCTTAGCTTGACCAGCTCTGGAAGAACATATTAACCTCCGCTTGTGATTTTCAGAAAACCATTCTAATTTAGCAAGTAATTACGGGTCACATGTAGGACAAAGAGCTAGATAATCTTGGATTACCCACAGGAAGCTTTGTCTCCAAGGCAACCCCCGATGGAGGGGCTGTTAATGCGAAGGCCAGTCGGTTAATGAACTGGGAAAGGTAACTGCCTCCCAAACCTGTGAGAGCCAAGCAAATGGACATAGGAATTATAATGTTATTGAATGATTCAGTGATAGAAAATATCTGGTGGAGGCAAAACATTTAGAGAAAGGATATAGTTGTCACTGTTCTGCTAGATCACGCCTACAGATCTAAAAATAGCCTGTTGTGAATTCAAGGGAGGCCCATCTTTATTTATGAATTTTAGCCTAGTCTCCAGCTGAATCTTCTGGTTTCAGTGCTTCCTATGACCTAATTACTCCACGAGCTGGTTTTTCCTGAGGGGCAGCCTCAGTTACCACCCTAGGCTGGGAGAGTGGCCCAAGATACCTTTGGAAGAACAGACAAAAGTGGCATTGTCCATCAGAGTCTTTGATATCCTACGCTGGACTAAAAATAAGATTAGGTTGCACAGATAAGCACCATAAGAGGATTTTAGACAAGGATGGTAAAGGTGGAAGAGAAGAGCACAAGCAACCTAATGAGGGAAATGTTATGAAGGGAGGTGCTATGACGAGGGAAAAGGAAAAACAAGGGCATCCCCACAAGGAAACTTAAGAGGGACAGAGTGGGACATCAAATGCTTTCTCTACTTCCTTAATACTTCTCTTTCTCTCTTTTTTTTTCCTTAATGGCCAAATTTAAGTCTTACATGCTCCATGAAGCTTTCTATAAAACTATGAGTCCTTATTCATTTTTCTTCTTTGAATGCATATTGAACCACGTTGCACACGTAACTGTATGTCCTCATTCCATGTTTATAAGTAGTCTGACATGCCTGGGTTTTGCATCTCTCAGCTTGCAGGGTAAGGGATCATGGTGTATTCACTCTACACTCGAAACATTTACTAGGAATCCATTGTGAGGTGGGCACTGTGCTGGATGCTGGAGATACACATATCGGTAGAACATGGTGTTTACAAGCAGAAGCTCACGGACTAGAGAAAGATGCAGGTCAGCCAACAGAAAAGTGCGATAACTCCAAAAGAGATGTAAAACAGCTGGAAGTGCATTTGGTGTAGTGCATTCTTAGATGTTCAGTAATAGGAAAGAGGAGCTAGAAATTATGATTTATCACCAAGGCCAATGTGTGGTTGACTAAGACACAGCTCTAGAAGAAAGGTTTTTAGGAAATATCAGCAGTGAAAAATTTTAGCACATAATCACCGAATCAAGAAACAGATGAAAAGCGAACTTTGGGGTTAAGGTAGAAAAGAGTAAAGAACAAAGAAAACATTTTGGCAAAGATTTACTACAACCTCCTAAAAAATAAGACCAGCATGATGTGTTTTCAGCATCTGATGAGGTACACAGCCTTTTGACCTAATTCTTCCATCAGGACGGACTTGAGGATGTAAAGAAGGAAAGTGATCCAAAATTGATGAGGTTTAGATTACAGGAAGTGGAAAGAGACCATTCATTAAAATGTGAAACTAAATTGGAAAAGGGCAGATTTTACAGTCGAAGGAGACTAATCTAAAAACTCTACAAAACAGAGGTATAAAGGCTGAAGGGATCTATGAAGGTTGGGTGTTTATTTAGGAAAATGTGTTAATGATAAAGTAATAAATGCCCAACGTTTGCAAAAAGTGAGAAAGACAAAAGGTAATCTATCTGATAGAATAAAGCTCAAAATGCTCTGGGGAGTTGAAAGCCAAATAAGATCTCTGAATGAGAAGCAGGACAGAGCCCCAAAGAAGGTAGAAAGAAATTCAGAGTCTTCAGGTCCAAATGTAAAAAGAGAAAACGAGATACCAACTCCAAGGGAAATGGAATACACTTCCTTGTATAGTGAAGACGCGAGTCAGGAAAATGCTTCTTATTGTGGGGGAGCAAAGAAAAGCTCGTGTGACCTGCATCTGCGATGTTCACACAGCTGTGTGCATTTACAAAGGGAAGTGGAACCGGCAGAGGGAAAGCGCATCTTGTTTTCCTTTCTCTGAGTATTTGTAAACAGATATAAAAGCACTGGAGGTTTGAGGAGAGGAGATTTGGGAGCAGAGACAACGAACAAGCTAATTGGGAGCTTGAGATAAACTGCACCAATTTATCTGACTGTTTAAATGGTCTGGAAGTCTGCAGAAAGATGTTCCATGTCTTCAATTCTGATAATAATTTACAACATTCTTTGGATTAAATTTCAGATATGCATGACCATATCTGAAAATCATGGAGACATGCAAGAAGAAAGGCCTGAAACTGTCAGCAATTTATTAATTCATTCAAAAAGCATTTATTGTGCACCTATATGACCAACACCTAACGCTGTTCTAAGCATTAGGGATAGGGAAATGAACAAGACAGGTGAGGTCTTGGCACCATTCTGTTTCACATGCTAGTCAGGAAAAAGAGACAATAAAAGTACAGACAAATTTTTATTATATTATATTATTCTATTTATTTATTTATTTATTCATTCATTTATTCATTTATTTATTTTGCTGATGGCTGGTTTGGGGACCCAAACTCTTGACCTTCGTGTTATTGACAAATTTTTTAAAAGAAAAATACAAATTGTAATATTGACAAGTATTGTAAAATCAAACAAACAAAAAACAGAGAAATGGGATAGAGATTGACTGCTTGGGGTTGGGTGGGTGGAGGAATCTGGAACTTCAGGTAGATGGCTCAAGGAAGGCCTTTCCATGGGGCAGATATTTGATCTGAGGTCTGCAGGATAAAGAGGCAGCCAAGTGAGGATCTGGAGCAGTGTCCCTGGCAGAGGGGACAGCAAGTGCAAAGTCCCAGAGGCTGGAAAACATGGCATGTTCAAGGAGCAGAAAAGAACCCCAGAATGACAGGAGTGTGGTCAGGTGGGGGAGAATGGTAGGAGAGGAGGCTGGGAGGGCTGGCAGGGGCCTTCTAAACATGGCAAGGAGCTTGGCTTGTATTCTAACTGCAGCAGGCAGCAACTGGAGGGTTTTAAGCAAGTGACTAATGTAATCTTTCTATGTGATGTCTGCCAGTACACGAATCCCAGCAGCACCAGCATCCCCAGGGTGCTTATTAGAAATGCAGGTTCTCAGATCCCACCCAAGACTGACTGCAACAGAGTCTATATTTAACAAGATCCCTAAATGATGCATGTGTACATGAAGGCTGGAGAAGCATTGCTATAAAAAGCATTTGCCTTAAAAAGACTCAAGTTGCATCCACTAGCATGGTTATAATTTTTTTTTTTAAAAAGGAAAATAACAAGTTTTGGTGAGGATGTGGAGAAATTGGAACCTTCCCAAACTGCTGGTGGGAATGTGAAGTGGTGCTGCTGCTGTGGAAACAGCTTGGCTGCTCCTGAGTCATGTAAATATAGACTTACCCACGTAGAGTGATTCCTCTTCTGGGTATATACCCAAAAGAACTGAAAACAGATGTTCAAAGAAAAACTTGTACATGAATGTTCATAGCAGCAATATTCACAATAGACAAAGATAGAAACAATCCAAATGTCCATTATCTGATGAAGGGATAAACAAAATGCGGTATATCCATAGAATGGAATATTATTCAGACATAAAAGGAATGAAGTACTGATTCACACTACAACATGGATGAACCTTAAAAACATGCTGAGTGAAAGAAGCTCAACACAGTAGGTCACATATTGTATGATTCCATTTATATGAAATACCCAAAACAGACAGATCCACAGAGACAGAAAGCAGATGGTGGTTACCAGAGGCAGGGGGAGGAAAGGATGGAGAGTGACTGCTTAATGAGTACAGGGCTTCCTTTCAGAGTGATGAAAATGTTCAGGAACTAGATAGTGATGATGGTTGCACAACACTGTAAATATACTAAATGTCAGTAGTGGTAAATTTTATGTTATGTTTATTGCACCATAATTTAAAAAAGAACTGGAAAGAGCAAGAGCAGAAAACATAGCAAATGGAATTTCCCCAATTGCTATTTTTGTGGGTTTACTGGGTGGTTGCAAATTGTATTTTAATCTTGCAACATTTTATTAGTGATCTAGATACTAAAACTTTAAAATGCTCATACATTGCATTGAGAAATCATCAAGCTAATAGACCTAGTCAGTATACTGTTGAAAACTGAAACAAAAATGAACGTGGCTGGATCAGGTTAGAATCAAGTTGAAGGTAGTTCAGCAAGGTCAAGCAGAGGAAATGAACAGTTACTAAGGTCAGGAAGGTGGAAAAAAGTGAAGGAGATAAAAATCAAAAAGCCCAAGAGCATGGCCATTGGGAATCCAGAAGGGAGCATTGTGGACAAAATGTCAATTTCAGTAAGTGGATTCATACATCGGTGAATTGCAGATCACACAGAAACCACTCGGTTCCCTTGTCATTACATTCAGCGTTGTTCAGACACATTCTCATATTGCTTCCAATTCTGGGTTTTGCACCTGGTTAACTTGAGAAACAAAGGAGAACCGTGGATTAGTTAGATTTCGATATTAACACCTATGAAGAGAAGTTGTTGCTTATTCATTCCTCTGTCCCCCACTTCCTACACCCTACCCACCCAACCTCCTGGTCACCTACACTGCTCCATGTTGTGGGAGGCAGTAGTGCACAGTGGTTAAGAGCATGAGCTCTGAGTCTAGAGTGGTCTTGAATCATGCCTCCATCATTTATTGTGTGTGACACTGGGCAAGTCACTTAACCTTTTATGTCTCTGTTTTCTCATCTATAAAATGGTGATGATGATTCAGAATTGTGAGAATTAACTGAGTTAATACATGGAAAAGGCTTGGAACAGTGCTTGAGATTTAGGAATCACTCAATTACATTAGCTGCTGAATATTATTACTCTGCTGGGCTCCCTGTTATGGCAGAATTCACATCTGGTGGGGGATCAGCTGCAATGCTGCCTGGCAAACTCAAAATAAGAGTTGATCACAAAGTGCCTTGGGATCCCAGAAGGGGATCATCTGAGTAGACCGGGAGAGGGAAGACAGTCATTGCAGGTAAAGGAAATAAAATGTGCAAAGGTCAGAAGTGTGCAATAGCCTGGCTTCCCTGAGGAACTGTGATTGGTCTGGTGCAGCTGACATAGAGTGTGAGGGATGGATCCCCTGCAGGTGAGCTGGAAAGGCAACTCTCCTAGATTGCGGCGGTTGCCAGCAAACCTTGGCATTTCTTGGCTTGAGGATGCATCATTCAAATTTCTGCCTCCATATTCACATGGCCATCTTCCGTCTGTGTTTCTGTGTCTAATTTTTTTTCTTCTTATAAGGGCACCAGTCATTGATTAAGGTCTATCCTGATGCAATATAAACTCATCTTAACTTGATTATACCTCTAAGACCCTAATCCAAATGAGGTCACATTCATAGGTACCAGTGTTTAGGACTTGAATATTTCTTTTGGGGAGGACACAATTCAACTGACAACAGGGTCTGACCAGTTAAAGAAGGGGAGAGATGCAGACAGATATGCATTCTACATGGGTCATTCTGGTGGTTTGAGGTGAGGAGACTGGCAGGACCGTGAGATGCTGGAGGATCAGTTAGGAGTTTATTGCCAAACAGCCAGTGAGGATTGCTGAGGCCAGAACAAAGGCCATATCTGTGAGAATGCTGAGCCATCAGAAGCACTGGGCAACCCAGTCAGAAATTTTGGCAAGAATAGTTCTAGGCAGTGGGGAATGTGTACATCCATCAGGAGGCACATCATGTGTGGTTACTAGCAGCCACTGGGCATCATTTCATAGACTGTTTTTATTTCATTAGATTTGATAAAAGGATGACATTTTAATTCCATCATTTCTTCTTCATTTATTAGTGGGATGCTTCTATTAAAAAAGCTTCCTCTCATCAGCTATTTATTTACTTTTATCTATAGTTTTTATGCAACAGGGAAAAATAAAGACTTTTTTTTCTTTTAAACCAGTTTCAAACTACAGAGTTGGGTCCCAGGCATCTTCCAGAGTAACCTTTATGTGTTTGTTGTTATTGACCATCACTATTTTTCTTTGTGTTTGGTATCATTTTGAACTCATGGATTTTAACATATTGGATGTGTTTTAGTCCACTTCAATTATTATCCTTAATAATGCCCAAATCATGCCAATGGTAGTCTCTTCAAGTTGCCTCCTGTGTCCTGCTAATAAATTCCCAGTAGTCTTTAATAGTTTTTTTTTTTTTTTGCTTTCTTGAACTTTTTCAATCTCATAGATGAGAAGTGCATTTCTTTTTTTCTATTAAAATATTATTGATCGTACATACCTGTGGGGTGCAGCGAGCAGTGCATTTCTTTTATTAATAGTAATGTGCAGGAGTTTTTGTGTATTTAACTGGTGGACTTTAAGTTTGCAGCTGACCAGTACATAGGCCAAGGTAGGTAGCATGCTGTACTTAAGAGTGTGCTGAATTATAAACCAGAAGGAGCCCTGGTCTCTACTCTTACCGTTGGCATGACATATAACAAAGTCCTGTATCTTTCAGAATCTCAATTTCTTCCTTATAAAATTGGGGGGGAGAGGGTGTCTCTACAATCCCCAAGTCCCCCTCTGGAGCTAAAATGCTGAGATCTTTATTTCTGGCTTTCACATGTGCCAGACCTCATATAAAGGTATTTTTCTAACAGAGCCAGTCGAATAATTGTATAAATTTAATTTAATTCTGTGTTTGTGCAAGTTATTTTATCAAATTAATTTGTGAAACAAAAAAATGTGTTAGATTACTTTTAAAAAATTTATTATTAAAAGATATGGTCACTGAACTGATGAAGGCCACACTGATTGATGCTTCGACTTGCTCTTTCAGAAGCTGCAGCCAACTGGCAAATAGCTTCCCCAGCCTCCTGCTGAAGCATCTGCTAATGCTCTGCAGATTACTGCACCCCTCCCCCTTCCCCACCTAGTCACCGCCCCCCACCCTCAGGCTGCTCATTAACTCATTAAGAGCTGCTTTAATAGCAGCTGGGGGGCGGGGGCGGTCTGCTCTCTGCTGACTAGCTCAGGGTTTCGAAGCACCTGCCTCAGTGTCGCCTGGAGTCTTTGGCAAATAGCACTGTGTCCGTAGACTCTGGCATTGCACACCGTGCACTGAACAATAAATTCCACGAGGGCAGGCTGAGTCAAGTTTTGCTCCCCTTCTTATCCTGCATTCACCTCAGGGTCTAATCCTTCTTAGGCATCCCAGTATTTGCCAGGTGCTGAATGCATGGGTGCAGGAGTGAGAGTGAATCAGGTTGTTGGAGCGCCGCCCAGAAACACAGCTACTTTCCTCTTGATGTACACATTGTCCATGTAAGATTAAAGAAGGATTTACCCCCAATTTGGGGCTGACATGGAGCTCTAGGTGTCAGTACATGCGTGTAAATACATGTATGTGTATGCTACATACAACGGGACGCTCCTGCTGTAATCTAACATACTCAGAAACTTCAGAGGATGAGGCTGGTAAGTTCCTCTTCCTGTGAGTCTGTATGCTGTTAGGAAAAACAGCACTGACCTGCTAGGTCAGAGATGTAGAATCTGGTGCAGACTCAGCCACTCTTGGTGACCTGGATGACTCTGAGCCCACACTTCATCTGCGGAACAGTGATCTGGGGCCAGAACACCTGTAGAGCTCTTTCTAGTGCTGCGACCCAGAGATTTTCTCTGTGGGCAGTGTCGTCTCACTGACCTAGACCCCAGATACTGGCAGGCTGCCATCTCAGCCCATGAGTGACAGATGCACAGTTTTCAAAACCAAATACTGCATCTCTCTTTCCTTACACAATCATCTTTGCCTTTTAGGACTCTGCTTCCCAGGTCTCTCTCTCTCTTGCTATTGCCTTATGTCAGCTTTAACTTACTGATCCCCAACTGCATGCTAGGCACTGTTCCAAGACCTGGACAGGTACACCTCATTGCCAAGGCTAAAATGCCATCCCACTAAGTTCTGCATGTGTCATATCCTATATTTACAGGCCAACCTGTGTAATGTCAATTTAATATTTCTTTGACTGATGTGCTGTAGCATGGCTGGATTTTACATTGAGGCAGCAGGGAAAAGGTAACTTAAGGATTTGGATACGTCAGTGGGAACCAAGGACAAACTGCAGAGTCACTGCTCTAAAGTCAGTTACAGTGTGTCAGAAGATTAACTTTCAAGAAGGGTTTGACCATGATATGAGATAACATATGAAGTACTAAGTCCTTTAGCATACTTTATAAATTCTCCAAGATACTTCATAAATCCCACCATAGGTCAGGGAACAGAGAGTTGAACAGGGGCCTGAGTAACCACGTACTTGACGTTCATCTCTGTATTTCCATGGTCTCCTGACTTTCCAGGAGTCTGTTACACAGCAAGGGCTCTGTGCCCTTGAGAAGATGTTTCTGGAAGTTCACTCTTCCACAGCATGCCTCTCTTCCCTGCTATACATTCCCTTCTGATCATTTTGCTGCTTAGAAAAATTAAGCAAAGTTATCTAGAAGATTTAAAAATTTTATTTTTCTGAAGCCAAAACTTATACAGACTCATTCTAGAGATTTGGGAAGCATAGAAAAGTATAAAGGAGAAGAATAAAAAACAAAAACAAAAACAAAATGCAAACAAAAAAACAACTCCAAAAGATCAGAACTGTTGGTAAGTCAATTGTCTTCTTTTCCCCAATTCATATCCCGGGAAGACATTTTCATCGCCACATTTAGCTTCATGCCTGAGATGCAGAGAAAAGTCTGAGATGAAGATCCACTCCGTGGCCAGAAGAAATGGCAAATCGCATCCAAAGGGCTCAAGAAAAGCTTTTGCTCTGAGAAGAGAGGAAGGTCAGCAGGAGGCACGCCTGTCTCCATACAATTTCTTCCTACAGTTTTGAAGGGAAGCCAGAGGGCAGGAACATAAACGCTTTAGCCTGAATTCAGTCCCAATATGGGAATTCAAGGACAGAAACTGCTAGACTCACTAGATGCTTTCTATTCTAGTTGACCTGTAAAGATGCTGTGGAAAGATTTTAAAATAAAATATCCTGAGCTCCTTTCCTCTCTCCTCAGACCTCCCCATCACCCCTCCTAGACACACACAAACCACAGTTTTATTTTTTGTCAAACTACACTATACAAGTTTTCTTTTTCCCCCTGTCTCATTAACTCCACTCCCTCAGCCTCCCTTGATTTTCCAATGATTAAAGTAGTGGGCTTTTAAAAAGGGCTCCAATTAGCACCTCATCAGCTCCAATTAGAGGAGACAAAAGCAGTGTAAAGATAACTCAAGGAGAGGGGCCGGCCCAACATCATGTAATCACTTAAGACAAGCATTGAGCATTCTCTTTGCGTACCACGCTGGGCCTATTCACCTTTCTTTCTTCCTTTTGGATGCATTTAAGACTGTTTTGCTGGGAAGACAGGCCTCCCAGGAGTCTCATAATTCCTCATTCAGAAGCTACCTGTTTACAGCTCACAGAGTCCAAGGACCTAAACAATCCTATATTGTATGCCCAGTGCTTCCTTAAACCCCAGCTCTCTAATGGTGTGCTTTCTGTAGCCAGCCCAGCAAGTTAAAGGCTGGCTTTATACTCACAGAGGGTTCTGCTTGTACCGTCTTCTAATGACAAGGGAGGGCAACAATGTATTTTTTTCAATGAGAGTTCTTTGGAGCAGTTAATTTGGTGCCTGTACTAAATGCCCCCAAACATTAATTAGGGTGGAAGGAACCCTAATTTCCTCCCCAGCTTTCTCCTCCACTTCCCCCATTTCACATAGGGCTGGATGAGTCTCCATAATGAAATTACCTCATTAATGCCTTTATTCTTCACAGTAACTCATTCAAAACCGACCATTTAGCTTTAATTTAATGCTGTCAAAAGGAAAAAGGTGCATTCATGGCTTTGATTAGCAAAAATTTTCCCCCCTAAGGGGCGGACAGATTTAAATTATGAAGATGGTAAGTAGTGAGTTATAATTGGGCACAAGTAGCACTTCAGAAAAGCTTAAATGCTTTCAAAGCCGGGGCTGGCCGGTCTGTGGACTATTAACTGTGTCCAGCGCCTTGTTCTCTGTGTTTGAATTGATGGCAACTTAATTATAAAAAAGAAAATGGGGTTTAATTTTTGTTTAATACACAGTGGGGTTGTATTTACCCACAGAGCAATAGCTTTTAGATGAGTTCAGTCTTTGTGCCTTTAATAATTTATTATCTGTGCTGCCTAACACGATTTTTGAAGGGTGCCATGCATGTCACTGTTTCTGGGGAAAAATAAAACCTTAAGTGCACAGACTGAGCGAGTGGGTTGACCTAACACCTTGGCTAAGACAGCACCAGATAGATGAGCTTAATGATATGATTCATAATTATTTTTAAAGTTACATACTTTGGGAATTTAACCTTTAGAAAGCTCTCTCCTCAGCATTTTCTCATTTGCTACAACCATCTTAGGAAATAAGGCTTAGATATGAAGTGCCTGGTGAAAAAGCAGAGGCTCAGGGGACCTGAGGGAGTTCCTCATAATCATGGTTAGTGGCAAATGCAGGACCAAAAGCCACTACAGTGTAAGCTTGGGGTCAGACACAATACTTTGATTTTTGAGGGGGGAGCTGCTTTTTTGTTACCTCCAGAATGTCAAGTGTGTTTACCTTGGCTCAGTCTCAATTTGTTTATAAAGAAGACAGATCACGGGCAATACTCTCCTGGCTGCAATGTCTATATATAAAATGGTACACAGCATGTGCGTCATGATATGTTAGTGAATCACAAATGTATGGAATAGATCTTTGTGGATCCAGAGTGGTGTTCAATCATTAAGCACAAGCTGAGAGAGAGAGAGAGAGAGAGAGAGAGAGAGAGAGAGAGAGAACGCACACCAAGCACCTTACATAAAAGGCCGACAGAAGTGTGTTTATTTCTAAACCTCAGACTGATTCAGGCAAGATAAAGCTTTCCAGTGATGGGGAAAAAAAGGGTAAAAACCAAGTAAAATTATATTGCTTTTTCTTTCAAAACCAGAAACAACCAACAAGGCAGTATAGAGGCTCAGTGGAAAGAGTATGGGACGCTGACTCAGACGGTCTGCTTTAGAAACACCACCTTTGCCGTGATTGTGTTACTTCAATTTTCTCAGTCTTAGTTTCCTCATTTTTTCAATGGGGATAATAAAACCCGTACATGAAGATGAAATGAGATAACACATGTGAAGAGTAAACATATAAACAGTGCCTTGCAAGTTTCAAAGGGTAAGGAAAGATCAATAGAAATAATAACTACTTGTTGAACCAAGCTAAATGCTCATCACACCTTGGAAAAGCTCCAAGGTGTGTGAATTCCTATAGTTTTGCATTAATTCATATATTTAATATTTATGGCTTATCAGATAATATTTTAAGTGATAACTATTTCAAAACTGTCAGATATTAAGCATGCCATTAAAATGCTCTCTATATTTCTAAGCATAAAAAACTCAAAACATTTCCGAGAAAAGGTCATAATATTTGGGCCACAAATACAAGTAGCTCTGACCTTGAAGAAAATACCAGCAATGGCGAAAAATGTATTTTTCTACATCAAGTCATTGTAACTCTATCAGATAATTCGCACATATTCAACCTCTCCATCATTGTCAAAGCCAAGCATATTATTTGCAAAAACTTTTTTTCTTCATCAGCAAGGCAAAATATCTCCCTATTGAATATAATATTGGTTGTTTTAGCAAATAATTCATCATGCCAATGTGAGAACCAATATTATTCTGGCCTCTGGTCATAATTCACTGGGCTTGGTCACTGTCGAAATGGCCACTGTGCACTCTTGATTAAGACCCTTATTGTTTTTTGACTTGAAAACAGGAAAACACATTTGGGTTTTTAAATAGCTGGGAAACACTAGACCTCTTACACTAATCTCAGAAAGTTTCTTTTGTGTTCCTGCTGAATTCATTTACCTCAGTCAACAGAGTGAACTCCTCCATCCCTATGTGTAGTTATTGGGTGTGTGTGTGTGTGTGTGTGTGTGTGTGTGTGTGTGTGTGTGTGTGTGTGTGTGTGTGTGTGTTATTGAAGAAGGTTAGAATCCCACCAGCTGACGTGACATTGATGTGCACAACACACCTCATAAATGCAGTATTTCATGCTACAGGCACTTCATCTCAAGCCCTTCTCCTCTTCCCCTTACTCCAGTGCTGCAGTTTTTAGATATGGCCTTGGGCTTTTGATAATAAAAGAGAAGAATTTGTTCAGAATCTAGTTATGTACTTCCTCTTAATTTATAACTTTTTGCTGTCACATCACTGATATCAATGAACTACAGTCATGCGTGGCTTAATGACAGGGATACATTCTGAGAAATGTGTCATTAAGCAATTTAGTTATGCGAACATCATAGAGTGTACTCACACAAACCTAGATGGTAGATCTTACTATACACCAAGACTATATGGGATAGCCATCATAATCTTATGGGACCAGCATTGTATATCTGGTCTGTTGTAGACTGAAATGTCATTATGTGGTGACAGTATTCACCAGGGTGATTTAGTCCTTGAATTAGAAACATTATATTATATTGGTAATATAGTCCACATAAGATTCCAAAATGCCTGAAGGGCATTGGAAAACAGGTGTTGTCATGGGCTGACTCAT
Source organism: Cynocephalus volans (assembly GCF_027409185.1). Taxonomy (NCBI): domain Eukaryota; kingdom Metazoa; phylum Chordata; class Mammalia; order Dermoptera; family Cynocephalidae; genus Cynocephalus; species Cynocephalus volans. The sequence continues at coordinate 54,180,364 of NC_084472.1, forward strand.
CTTCCCCACCAAAAAATATCTGTTGAAGTCCTAAGCTCAGGTCCTCAGAATGTGACCTTATTTGGAAATAGGGTCATTGCAGATGTAATTAGTTAAGATGAGGTCATAATGGAATAGGGTAGTCCTTTATACAATATGATGGTGTCCTTACACAGAGACAGACATGCACAGAGGGAGGAGGATGTGAAGACACACAGGGAGAGTTGGAGGGACACATCTAGAGGCCGAGGCACACCAAAGGTTGCTGGCAATCCACCAGGAGCTAGACGGTGGCCTGCAGCAGATCCTTCCCTTGTGTCTTCTGAAGGAGCATGATCCTGCCAACACCTTGATTTGGACTTCTAGCCTCCAGGACTGGGAGATAATAAATTTCTGTCTCTATATAACCAGTTTGTGCTACTTCATTTTGGCAGCCCTAGAAAACTAGGGCTGCCAAATACAAATAGTTTTTAGAATTGATTATTTACCTTGTTGTAAGTAATGGGCCTTATTCTATGTCAAAAACGTACAAATATTTTTTAGAATTGATTATTTAATCTTGTTATAAGTGATGGGCCTTACTCTATGTCATTGTGGTTATTGGTAATACAGTGATTTATTATATAAATCATGTAATATGTTATTAGAGCAATATTTATTTTTTGTTTACATAGTCCTTTCCTTCCAAAGATCTTCAAGCACTAGCAATTTGATCTTGCTAGATATTTATTAGAAAAAAATATTTCTGAGACACTCCTTTGACACCCTCCACTTCTCTCCCTCACTCCTTCCCCTGTCAAATGTTCTATTTTTAGGCTGCTTCAATGTCTTGCCTTTACTCTGTGGTGTTCTTGACCGTAGAGAAAACACCAGATGTCAAGGTAACCATCTCACTACTAACAGGAGGTCATTTCAGTCTCTCATTGGTAAAATGAAGGTAATACAAACATTTCAAAAATTATAGGTGAAATTATGTATTTATAGCACTGACACACATTAAGCACTGGATAAAAATAATATTTAACATTTTACTGAACACTTACTATGACCAGGCATTAAACTGTGGCTTTACATATATTTTCTCAATTTAATTCTCAGAAAATCTTACAAAGCTCCTGCTATTATCATCATACCCTTTTAGAGCTGAGAGCAAAAACTGGATTTTCCCTGCAATGTATGCTCCTAATGCCTTATATATACAAGGCCACCAAAATGCAGGAAAGGAGGAAAACTAATTAATGAGCACTTGTTATGCACTGAGCATTGGCTGTGTGCTTTGACATATGTTACTCTGTAGTACTCTCAGCTGCATGATGTGGCGGGCATTGTTTTGCCCATTCTTACATGTGTTAAAACAGAGTCTCAGAGAGTTTAAGGGATTCATCAAGGCTGCCCAGTGTGTGAGTAGCAGAGGGACTTATAAATGTGAGACACAGGGAGACTGGAATAAAGCAGAACCAAGGAGTAAATGAAAATCTCTGCAAATAAGTGAGAAACAAACTGAAAGTGCCTAGTTCAATGGCTGGTACATATTAGTGCTTAATAAATATGTTTTTCTTCATCCCTTTCCCTCTTTTATATAATAGGGCATTACAATTAGTGTAATAGAAACAAGGAAGTAAAGTGGCAAATCTGGTTGTAACCAAAGAGCTATGTGGAAGATATTTAAAGAATCTTGTAAATTCTTTAGACAGATTTAAAATATACATGGTGTGAGCTTGCAGGAGCATCAGAGCCATGAGCTTCACGTAAGGCTTTAAAAAGCACAGGTTAGACTTGCCCAGTGCACTTGGATGTGACCTTTTCAAGTTTTGAATAACTATGTTACTTTGCAGTTCCTTTAAGCACAGTCTGCCTTGGATACTATTTGTTTGTGTCTGTAAATTATCCCCTCTAACAGACTGTAAGCTCCCAGAGGGAAGGAGCCCCTTCTATTCACAATTTTTATTTTGTTTTTTGTTTTTTTGGTCCATAATTTTCTCAATATCTTGCCCCAAGTAGTCTTTTTCCTATCTTTTCTACACTGTTTACATGACTGCCTTTGCCAATGAGATATGAACTCCCCAAGGGCAAGTACAAACACACAAGCACATTCTTATTACCACTTCCTGCTCCGAGGCACTGGACAAATTAATCTCCATTTCAAAGCCACTCTTGTTTCTAACAAAATCCACCTGGACCTGTGCTGGTTTCCTCCCTGGGTCAGGGCCAAGAATTTTAACTCCTATTCTGCATGAAGGATTTCCACAACATAATTCAATACTGGGCATATTGTAGGTGGTCAATAAATAATTATATTGAAGGGGATCAGAGTATGCTACCCCAAAATATGTCATTGTGGCATAAAGATTGTTTGGAGTTTAAGGCAATTAGCTCTCTGCCCTTCTCCTTTTGGTCTAAAAACAGGGCATAAAAACCTTTATAAAGGTAACAAAAATTGGGAAGGTGCCTCTCATAACAGGAGACAACTACTCAGAGACAACTCTTACCACCTGAGCTCTTATTTGCATAACAAACCTTACTAAATGACCCTTATTTACCACTCATTTCTTAATCACCTTCTCATAAATCACCCCCAGAAGCCCCAAACTTTCTTTTCTTTATCTAGCTTCTTCTCCGCACTTTAATACCCTTTGTTAGGATGATATACAAGTCCCTAATTCTAACCTCGTCTTTTAGTTATTCATTACTGAGCTTTCCCATGTGTATGCACATCACATGCACAAATAAACTGTTTTTTTCTCCTGTTAATCTGTCTTTTGTCATTTTAATTTGCAGAGCCCCAGTCACTGAACATTAGAAGGTAGAGGAGCAAGTTTTTCCTCCCCTACATTATGAACTGTGGTTGAGCATATGATAGTGATAATTAAAAATTCGGCAGTCATATGACATTTGATGCTGACAAAAGGTCAGTTTGAATATGGAAAGACATGCCATTCAGTCAGGGTAGGGATTACCCAAGGGCAAGTGACGTGTGTAGCTTTATTGTACTTCTTGTGTCCTGCTCTAAATAATGAAAATAAGAATGCCAGCTGTCACTGAAAAAAAATACCATATTCATTTTTCAGGGGATAGTTTTCCAATAAATAAATAAAATTATGAGCCTTACAGGGTATTTACCTCTTTTGATTCCTGACCCATTTGATTCCTATTAGACTAAGGGCTAATTTTGAAGAACATGGAGACAGTGTGTAATTATGCCCTGGAAAGTACACGATTTCATTCTCTTCACCATAGTTGGATGGGAAGGAAAACTGAACACAAACCCTTTCTCCTCTCCCCTTCCTTCCTTGTTGCATCTGGTCGATTCTAACAAACACTACTAATGACCAGGCTATATCGGCATTACATAGTCAAGTAGCCCATTCAGTTTGCTCAAAAGAGCACAGACATAATCAAGCATTTGGCTGAAAGAACAATTCACACTGAATAGGGCAAATATTTGGATTCAAGTATAGGTCAGCAGCAACCAATTGAAATATTGATAAAGGAAGCCTGTGGGAACTAAATGTACATAAAAGAAAGAAAGGAGGAAAGGGAAAAAAAGAGATTCTCAAGGGGTGAGGCAGGGCCACAGGACCACAGGGGGCGATTTGTCTACTCCCCAAGAAGAAGGTAGGTGCCTTAGCTGGGGAGGTGAGCAAAGCCAGGCTGACAGTCTGTTAGTCCAGCTGCAGGGAGTGGTGCTTTCACACTGTTTTGCTATGTTCCAAAGAGGAATTCATAATTTACTACAAAAGTACCATGAAACTTTCTAATAGGAACCACAACCACCCAACTTGGTTTTAAAAAAGCGAATTAGGAGAAAGTTTCTTTGTGTTTTTTTTTATATTGTCCTATTCAGATATCAGATCTTACCAAGGCTGATTTTATTGACTTGAAAACACCTCCAGAGCACTGAAAATTTCCTGGCAGCCTCCCTCTTTGCCTCCAACCCCCGCCATTCATTCACCCATGACGCTCAGCAAATCCAGACCTCTGTCGCCCAAAGTAAATGTTTGCCACACTCACAGCCCACATATAATGCCTTGCTTTAAGGGTGGTTTACTTCTCAAGCATCGGCTCCGCATGTGGGCATTAATGCACCCCAGTGCCACACTCAGCCACATCCTCTTCCTCCTGAACGGGTCAGAAATCCAAATCTCTGACTTAACCAGAATATTTACCTTTCTTAGCATTTCTACTTTCACCTCCCTCCCGCCCCCAAGACTCCTCTGCAGGTCTGGACAATTCCACCAACTCTTCTTTGAAAGCCCTCAGTGAGCAGAGATTGGGCCAAGAACCCTCTGCTGCTCCCCCAGTTTTCCTAGGCTTGCCCCCCCCCCCAGAATTGCGGTGGCAGCTATCAGTAAGACCGGGCTTGTCCTCCGAGTGTTCAGAGTTTGGTGGGACTTAAGGGCTTGTGGATAATCATTTGGCGTCCAGGGTTCACTCCTTGGAAATGAAAATTCTGCCTCTAGCCCTCAACTGTAGGCTGAGGACTGTAATGTGCTTCAGAGAAGAGAGGATTTGGGGCTTTTCTGAGCTTGTTCAGAATGCTTTCCTTATACCACCCTTGGGGACTTCACAGTTCCCTGGTTCAGTCCCCTGGGCAACGGGAGGCAGAAAGTTTCATGTCACTGTTAGAATACTGTCCTGAGTCTGAATACGGAAGTTTCACGTTATAAGAAATGTAAGGTTGGACTATACGTCAGAGAGACAAGTGATTGCGGGAGGAAGGTTCTATGGAGAAGAGGCATGTTTCCAAGGGTGAGCAGCACGTGGATATGAGGAGACGGGTGGGAAGGGGAAACAAGATGGAGGGGGGGGTGCAGTTGGACACAGGCTGAGCAAAAAGGCCTAGAAGCAGAGAGTGGTCACTGCCGAGATGGACAGAAGTCAAAATAGCATCCATTCAACCCAGTTTTTCTTGGCGCTCACAGCCTGAAAAAGAAATTTATCCCAAAGATCCTAGCTTCCCTCAGTAAGTGAATAAATTTAAAGAGTGATTATCTATTAGAAATAAATACTGAGGTATTTACAGATTAAATGATATGTCTGGGATAGGCTTTAAAATGTTTCAGCAGATAAAAAAATGTTATGGGAGGACATGTGAAACAAGATTGGTATTTTTGAAAGCCAGATGGGGTATACTGTGGGTTTTTTGTACTAGTCTTTCCACTTTTGTTCATGTTCTTCATAAAAATTTTAAAAAGAATTCACTTATGGGTCTAGCATTTATTTATTAATCTAAAATCTCGGAAGAAACTTTGTTTTCAGTTTTTACCATCTCTTAGGATAGTGTTTTCAAAACATGTTTCTATGATTATTTGCATTGGCAACACCTGGGAGCTTGTTAAAACATGCAGTTTTCCAGGCCCCCAGCTCAGGCTTACAGAACTGGAACGTCTGCGGGAAGGGCCAGAGAGTCTGTTCACACAAGGCTACAGGTGATTCTGATATTTGATAAAGTGTGAGAACCACTGTCTGTCTTCAAGCAAAGCATTCTGTGACTTTTCTAGACCCCGTGGAAAACAGTAATTCTTTCAGTTTGCCTAATATGTCTTTTTGGAGCTTCAAGAGGGGCTCCCTAGTCTTGAGATTTGTGGGGTAAGTTCATGCTTACTATAGGGATAATATTCATTTTATATTTATTGTCTCCTCCTTGCCCTGGGCTTTCTCTTTCCAAATTAGAGGGTCCTAAGCTTTTGAACCTTGGCAGTCTCTCTTCCAGCTGCTTACAGAGTCCTTCTTGTCTGGACATTCTGCAGCCTTGCTGTAAGGCGTGAGCTGCCATACCTGCGGACAAGCCATGGGTTTAATTAATCATGGGATAATGCTTTATATTTTGAATCTATTCTGAATCGGGACCAGTGTATTTTTTATCCTTTTAGACAAAAGCAGTGTATTCATTCAATTGATCCACTAATTCACATTTATTGAACCAGGCGTAGTCCTAGTGCTGGAGATTCAAAGATGACTACCTTGTCCTCAAGGAGTTCAAGGTCGGTGGGCCACATCTCTACTTCTAGATTATACAGTGCAACAAAGGGGGAAGCAGACAGCATATTTGCCAAATCCCTGTGAAAATCTTTCTTGTCCAGAAATCACACTTGCTTGCTGATTTTACATTTCTATTTTATCTTGCCCCAGGCAAGGAAAGAGAACTATGATCGCATATTATAACAGCTGATAATGTAAGCTCCAGAAGAGATTTTTTTAAAAAAAAACTGTAACATCTCCCCCATGTGGAACAGTCCCATAAACTTCAGTTAAGGGTTTGCAGGAAAACTCCTCATTGTTCTCTCTGCATGCATGAATTAATAAGAAATAGCCTGGTCCTGAGCAATCAAAATTAAAAGCTAATTTGTCCTTCAGTAGAGAGCTGAAATGTAATGTAGGTGAGTGCTGAATATTCCCTATTATGTCTTTGGTAGAGAATATAGGGGACAGCTGAAAAGCCCTTTGGCTGATCTTTATCTCTTCGGGTCCAGAAATTTATGCCATATAATAAATATATGTATATGTGTGTATATATATGGAAATATAGAAATTTGTATATATTTTTATATAGAATTTATATATTTTTATATAGAATTTTATATATTTTATATATATACACACACATATAGTTTTGCCAAACAAAGACATGAAACCAAAGTAGGCCATCTAAGACTTTTGGATAGATTCTAAAACCATTTGTAATAAATATTTATTGAACGTAAGGATCTAACTCTAACCATGAACTGACCTCCACATACACCCTCCATGCCAGAAACATTGTGTTTTTTCCATTATTATCCCATACGAAAACATTAGTGGCAAATGCAGTTGTACTGTACTCAGAATCTCAAATGCAGAAGCCTCTTGTGGTCAGCAGTAGTTGATTGGTTAATCGAGAAAGTCCATCAAATCACAGACTTTCAAAAAGCAAACGTTTTCATTTAGCTTAAGGCATAGAAAAGTGTACTCACACCATTCTTAAGATACAAGCCTACCGTCTTTTCTTTGCATAAGATCCATCAGTTAGATCATTTCATCATTCATGTTGCACAAATCATATCCTTAATGCACTCAAAATCATTTCCAGTTGGGGTTTCTTTAAACTGCAGAGACACTGCAACACAATAAAAGTGTACAATTATGCTAAATTTGAATTATTTTCTCCCAAACTTTTACAGCAATCTCAGCTATCTCTGATTTGATCAAAGATACGTTTTAGTGACTACTTGTTTATACCAAGTCTCTTGAAAGTATTCAATTTAGTTTTCATAGACACAGGATTCTTTTTTAGTGTACTCATTTTTAGATTTAGTCAATATTTAATTAGCTGCATCACCACACTAACAAGTACTTGGGGTTACACCTGCGCAGTCTGACAGCTTTCAAACTGTCCTGGCTCCTTCCCCATTTTTTCTCACAGGCCTTTTTCCTAATAGAGTCTGCGTACATTGAATTCTATCTTTTCATCTGCTTCTCAGAAGATCCCCAACTAACACAGCACACAATGCGTTTAGTAGAAAAAACATAACAACTGAAACAAAAAAATCAATTAAACTTTCAGATTTTCTGAGACCAGAATCCACATTAAACACAATCTCTGATGCCTCTGAATCTCTGATTCATCCTTTGTGGTGAGAAATTTCAGAAAGAGGAGCCTGAAGACTTAGAGTATTCTCAAACATAAAACAAAGGCTCAGTTCTCTAGTATATACTATTTCTTAGGCCAGGAAACTGGATTCATGTGTTTACTAAAGGCATTTCTATTAATATAAAAATCTTATTACCCCATTACAGGAAACTAGAAAATAGAGGAAAGAAAAAGGAATCTTGCTAACTAAACATTATTGCTCCGGTAAAGAGTAAGTTCATGAATTTTAGAAAAGTTTTACTAGTATCAAAGCAAAGATTGTGAATTAACTGTAAAGTAACCAAGAGCATTCAATCAGCCCAAACCAGTGGCCCATCTGTAGCCCTGAGTACCAAATAGTCCCAGTGGCCAGCATGGAGCTGGACCAGCCCTGTGGCCTGGGGAGCTGCGGGGGACCTTGCTTCCAGGCTTTTCCTCAATAACCTGTGCAGATGGGGTGTGGAGGAGAGCAGCTCAGGGAATGACCCAGGTGTCCCTCTGTGCCTGTGTTTCCTAGGCTGATTTTGGTGTGTTGCAGGGCTGTCCCATCCCAGGTCTAAGATAATAGCTGCATCATCAGACAGGAGTCTAGAACAGATCCTTCCAGGGATAGGTCTTTACTCTGTGTTGCTCTCAAATCTGGGAGCAGGTGTGCAAAAGTCTTGGCTTTTGCAGTTGGTGAGGTCTTAGGTAATTACCTGGAGAATCTGATACTTTCTAAGAGTTCTGGAAGGCAACCAAAGGTCTTCCCCAGCTCTGCAGCCCTACCTGGTCCTCCACACCAGTGGTTATCAACAGCAGCAATACTGCCTCTTAGGTGGTGTTTAGGAATTGTGTGTGTGCGTGAGTGTGTGTGAGAGAGTGTGTGTGTGTGTGTAGGAGGGGTCATCGTCACAACAACTGGGAGGCCTAGAGCCTGTTTTGCATATAAACACATCTTATTTTTTATTTCTTTAATTGACAGTAATTGTATGTAAAGTAAGGAATGAATATACTTACATTTAATTGGAACTTTACTGAGAATTACTCACCTATACAATGCAGTTCATGGTATGTGCATCATCAACACTTAGTCTGTGTTTGTGGCCGTCATATTTAGGGTGATTCTATGAACAGGCACAAGCATCAGACTACTTCCTTATGTGTTCTAGCATAGTTGTGTCTGAGTATTTACATATTAAAATACATATTAATTTATTATAAGGACTTTGCTTTCATTTATTCTTTATATTACTGTGCAGACATTAGAGGGATTAAAACATAATGTGTACAGACAAGTTGTAGTATCCATGCATTTCACTTTAGGATACTATAGGGGAGAGTTATACAATATTTATTATGAAAGGGGGCATTATGCCTGATAGGGTTGAGAAGTGCTGTTACAATTGAACTCGCATCCCCCAGCAATTCTGCTGTGCTGGAATAACATGGAAATTAATTGTATTCTGGAATATTGCTGCCATGGGCTCTGGCCTGGCATGCTGTAGTGACTGCTCATGTGCTTGACATCCTGCTGTGTAACACAGGTGCCCCGACCCCAAATGCTTCACTCATGTGGTTCCATCACTAACCCAGTTTCCTGGAGCAGGACAGATGGGGTGATGTATGTTGGATGCTGGAAAGTTAAGTGCTGGATTAAAGCTCATATAATTTTGAGGACTGGCATAGGGAAGATGACCTTCTAGAAGAAGTGCCTCTGAATATCCTATTCCAGTCTTGTGTCCAAGCTAGAACATCAGCTTTCCTTGACTCAAAGAGACCAAAGAATGGACAACCAACACACTGTCCTTGATCCTAAGAGCTAAAAAAACTTTATTAAGTAGTTAGGTAATTAACAAAGTCTTCTTGATAGACAGAATGTTAATTTGATAAGAACTTTGGCCCTAAAGAATTGCCTCTGAAGCATGCCCGAGAGCCTGTAGGAAAGTAACAGACACCTGGCTTAACTGCCTTCGACATGGAAAACGATAGACTGTGCGCCTGTGGGAGCCTCCTGGCTGCTCAGTGTTTCAGTGAAACCTCTGTCTGCACTGCTCCTGCTGTTGCTGCCTTCTGCCAGGACAGCTGCCTTGTCTGCCTAATTCAGCAGGAAGGCAAGTTTGTCCGAAGTGAAAGCAGCTCAGGCCAGCCATGCAGAGGCTCACTGTGCGATTCAACTGCTCCATCTGCCGAGTCAGCTAGGAAATGCGGAAGACGCTGGAGAGGGGAGGAGGGAGAAAGGAAGGAAGGAAAACAAAGATCAAAAAGAGAACTATTATGGTCCATGTATTGAGCTTGTTGTTAATCACATTTATGACTCTGAGTAGCTTGTATGAAGAAAATATTTTCCCATTTCACAGAAAAGGAAACTGAGACTTGATGAGGTTCAATTGCTTTGCTCAAGTTCACACAGCGGCTATGCGTGCGAGGCATGCCTGACTTTGCAAGGCCTTCCAGTAACTACAGTAGGGGAAGCTAATGTTGTTGATGAGACACTATGTTAAATAATTTCATTTTTAATAAAACTATTACTTTAATATTTAATTTAATCATTTAGTGCACCAGGCCTTTGAAGTAGGTGCCATCTTGATTTTTATAAACGTGGAGCCTGAAACTTAGAAACATTAGGTAACTTATCTGAGGACCCAAAGTCACAAAACAGCAGAGTTCTCTCTGGTTCCAGAGGTTGGCCCTCATAAATGGAAAGTTGAAGTGAACACATAGAGACAGTATGGTATTATACCTGTAAATAAGGACCACAGCCCTATATTAATTCTGGATTTACTGCCATGCTCATAATTTTTCAGTAAGTTCATATACTTTGCTTTACACAGCACATATAAATGAGAAAACGTGTATAAATAGAAATTTGGTAAACTGGACACTTTGTAAAGAACATAGGAAGCTCATGATTGAAATAGATTCCATTGCAAATTATTTTGTTACAGAAAATAAATCTGTAATTTAGCTTTTTTGTAAAAAATGGATTTTCATACTTTGTATTTGCAGCTAAATAGATAAATTTCACATTCATTTATATATATGTTCTCTTTATACAAATAAAAAATTACTGATAAGAATAAAGCCATTTGACCCTCTCCCCCAATACTCCACTCCACACTACCTAAGTACACTTCCCACAGGTAAATGGTACTTACCTGTCTAGACTTTTTTCTATGCATTTGCTTTCCTATCTTTAAAGTATATATTAGTGTATTATCAGTATCTTTACATAAATGATGCAAACTCTTCAAACTGCTTTGTCTCCCCCTCACCCTACTTAACAATATGACTTAGAGATTTTCCCACATCAGAGCATAAAGATCAGCTTTATTATTCTTTAAATGTATTTTATAGAATGGGTATATCATAGTTTACACAATTAATTCCCTATTAATGGACGTTTGGTTTGTTTCCAGGTTTTTTTCTTTGCTATAATAAACAATGCTGCATTGAACATTCTTGTACATGCCTCTTAGTGCACACGTGTAAGTTTCTTGAAGTTAGATACTACAACATGGAATTGCCACATAGTAGGGTATGTACATTGGAAATATTAATAGACAGAGCCAAATTGCCCCTCCAAAGTGTATGTACTTACCAACAATATCCGTCTTTCCAATTACGTTTGTCAACTCATTATTATTACTTTTAAACTTCAGCATTATTTTGGGTGAGATTATCTCAGTTTTTAAAATTTGCATGTATCTGATTCCTTGAGTCTGAGTATCTCGTCCTATGATTATCAGTCAGTCATGTCCTGATTCGTCCATTATGCCCTTCTTTCTATAAAATTATTTTTCTTCTTTCTTATTGTTATATGGAATTCTTTCATTTAAAGTATGCATTTTGATGTAGTGAAATTTAAATCTTTTCCTTTATGTATTTTAATTTCTATGGGTTAGTTAAAAATGCTTCACATATAGTAAGATCATTCCAGATAGACTCCTATAAAACATTTTCTTTTAATACTTTTGAGTTTTTATGTTTATATTTAATATAATTGGATTCAACCTGTGTTAATGATGTGAAGTAAAAACCAAATTTAGTTTTTCCAAATGGAAAGAATATATTCAAAACAACATTTATTAATGATATATCCAATGATTTGAAGTGCCAATATTATTATATAATAGATTTCAGTATACACATAGATACATTTCTGATTCCTATTCTAACCTTGATTGATTTTTCTATTTGTTCACTTATTAGAATAAAAATACTACATCCTTTTAATTATGGTGGCTTTATAATATGTTGATAATATGCTTTAATATTTGATAGGGCAAATCTTTCTTTTTGTTTTTTAAAATTGGCATAGCTAATTTCATTCAATTGCTCTCTTTTAGGAACTTTAGGATAAGCATGTCACATGCCAAAAAAATTCTCTTAAAATGTTGTTTAGGGTTGTTTTGAACTTACATATTAATTTTGTGAAAATAGAAAACTTTACATTGAGTCTTCCTATCAGTGAACATGGTATTTGACTTAATTTTTCCAGTTTGTTTTTAAATGTTAGTTGGGAAAGTTTTATAGTTTTTACAAAAAGGCCACATACTTTTCTTATTAGGTTTATTTATGGGTCTTTTATATTGTTTGTTGCTAGGGCACACAGAATTTTCTAATTGGTATGGCTGGGGCATGACAAAGCTATGGATGCTTGTATTTTTATCTTGTCTCTGATCACTTAATTGTAAACTCTTATTAGTCTTGTGATCTCTTGAGTTTTAAAAAAATAGATCATTATATATTTTGCTACTAAAGATAGTTTTATTTTTTCCTATATTTGCATCTTTGAACCTACTGGTGTTCTTCAATTTTACTATGGTGTATATATGGGTGGGTTTCCTTTCCATTTAATTGCATTTTGTTTCACTTCTTGAATCTGAGAAATGTTGATTTTCAACAATACAGGAAAATTCTCTGCCATTATCTCTAACTATTGCCCTGTCACTTTTTAATACTCCATTTAGAATTCCAATTAGTCTATTTTAGTTCTTGTCATATTGACCCATATTGACCCATTTTCCTTCATATTTTTTATATTTTTATCTTCAATTTGCTGATTTTCTTCAAATCTCTTTTCCAGTTCACCAATTCAGCTGTATTTTTACTTGCTGTTTAAACTATTCATTTCATTTTAGAATAATGATTATACTTTTCATATATGGAAGTTTTTTGGATCCTCTTCTAAATCTTCCTGATAATATTCAATAGTTCCATGTATTTTCAATGCCTTTTTCTTAAATCATATTAAGTATACGTATTTTATATTTTGTATCTAAAAATTCCATATCTCTATTCTTTGCAGTTCTGTTTCAACTCTTTAGTTTTCTGATCAACACTTACTCTTGTTTTTTTGTGTGTTTGATGATTTTTGGCCTGGAGCTCATGTTTCTTGGAAATTTATTCATGGGACTCTTCCTTGAGTATTAGGTTTAAAGTATATTTCTCCAGAGGGATTTGTATTTGCTTCTGTCAGCTGCCAGGGTACACTATCAACCTGGAATCATTTTAAGCTAAAATTCCATTTTAGAGCATTGCAGGTCACAGAAGTAGTCTGAAGTCCGGCTTGTGATGCCTCTATCTCGACTGGTTCCTCTGTGGCTGTTTTTTCTCCTTAGTTCACCCACTGAGCATGTTGTACTTTGGGTGGCCAGGCTTTGGGCCAGGGCACAACCCAATTTCCTCTTTTGTACTGGTTCCTAGGGCTGCTGTAACAAAGTACCACAGACTAAGTGGCTTCAAGAACAGAAATTTCAGGTTGGCCAGTTAGCTCAGTTGGTTAGAGCACAGGCTTAAAACACCAAGGTCATGGGTTCAGATCCCCATTTCGGCCAGCCACACATACACACACACAAAAACGAGCAGAAATTTATCATCTCACAGTTCTTTAGGCTAGAAGTCCAAAATCAAGGTGTTGGTGGTGCTGGTTCCTTCTGAGAGAGAATCTGTTCCATGCCTCTCCCCTAGCTTCTGATGGGTTTCTGGCAATCTTTGGCATTTCTTGGCTTGTAGAAGCATCTCCCTGATCTCTGCCTTCATATGTTCATGGTGTTCTCCCTGTGTGCATGTCATCTTAATTAATTATATCTGCAGTGACTCTATTTCCAAATAACATCATATTCTTACGTATATTCCAGGGGCTAGAACTTCAACATATGAATTTTGGCGTAGCATAATTCAACTCATAACATCCCTGTCTTGCGCCAGGCTTTGTTTCCAGTCCACATGTGCATAATCTATTAAAATGGAGATTCCAGGAGACAAGAGACTAGCAGATACCCAGGGGTAAATGCCAACTCAAATTCCTGCTTGTCTCTCTGGATTTGTCACTTCTGACATCCAGATAATCTCCTTAGTTTCCCACCAGGTCAACAAGGCATCTAAAAAGATCTTTTAAAAATTTTATCCATGACATTAAGATTCATAAAAGGAGTGTTTTTTTCTGAATCTTTAGTCCAAAATATTCCTGGAACCCCTTTTGGTGTAAGATGAATGCAGAAGTCCTACATAACTTCTCCTTGGAAAGAAATAAGAATTTCAAATTATTGGCTTAATGTGACCAACATTTTTGAATAAATCTCCCAAATATTTCTCATCTTAAAATAGCACAAGATATGAAAGTGATGAAAAGTATATAAAATATAATCCTGGCAGGAATTCTATGTTTATGAAAAGAAAATATTTAGCAGTACTGTGCACACTGCTTGAACTGGTGAGATGCTAATATACATTTGGAACTATTTGAATTAGTTTTCTTTGCTCTGATACATTTTTAAAAAAAGTTTGAAGTTATCCTTCAATAACCCTTCATCCTACAGCAAACTGCAGAGCTACAAAATGAAGACTATCTGCCCACATATTTGGTCTAACTGTAATAATACATTTTACTTATTAGTTTAATTTACTTATGTAGTTTGATGCCTATAAAGTCTTGGTGCATGTGTTAATTTTTCAAGTGGTGTATTTTCCAGAGAGGATTTGTTTTTGCTTCTGCTAAAACAGTTTACAATAACTCAGTTCTTGAATAGCAGGAAGGAGATTCATTGAACCATGCCAGTTTTTAAAAAATTGAGTTTACTCTTTCCCACCCACCTCTTTCACAATAGTGTAGCAAAACCTTACCTTCTTTCCCCAAATTCTTCCTCCTCCCCCCAGCCCCCTGCCTGCCTCCCCCAGCACTTCCTTTGTCTCTTTGGCTGCACTTCTGCAGAGCCTCCTTGAAAGGACTTTCTTCCCACCCTCACTGCTTTTAAAGATAAGATGCATCCTGCAGGATTCTTTCTCTTTTCATCCATCCTCTCTTCTTCAAGTCTACTTTCGGGTACAGTACATTGGCACATGTTAATTATTTTTGTGTGGTCACACTTTTTTCCTGGTCAAAGAACAGACCAATATCGAAAAGAGCCATGTATACAGTATTTTCATTTATAGTCTAACTCTGGGGTTCTTAAGGTGTGGTTCCCAGCACTGGTTAAAAATGCAAATGTTCCAACCCTACTCCAGACCTGGTGAATCTCAAACTCTGGGGATGGAGTCCAGCAATCTGTTTTAACAATCTCTCCAAATGATTCTGATGCACACCCAAGTTTGAGAACCACAGGGCCGTCTCTCTTGTCTTAGTCCGTTCGGGCTGCTATAACAAAATACTTTTAAACTAGGTATCTTATAAACAACAAAATTTTATTTCTCACAGTTCTGGAGGCTGGGAAGTCTAAGATCAAGGTGCTGGGAGATTGGGTGTCTGGTGAGGGCCTCCTGTCTGGTTCATAAGTGGTGCCTTTTCATTGTGTCCTCACATGGTGGAAGGAACAAGGCAGCTCTCTGGGGCCTCTTTTATAAGGGCACTAATCCTATTCGTGAGGGCTCCATCCTTATCATGTAATCACATCGCAAAGTTCCATCTCCTAATGCCATCACCTTGGGAGTTGGGATTTCAATATATGAATTATTGTTTTATCTATATTCCCACCCATTCACACTACCCATGGGATTATTTTAAAAATATCATATAACAGACTTCATACTCTTTCAAATAATTATTTTTAAAAGATTTAAAAAATATATATAAATGTTTTAATGGTACCATGAACTCACCTGCACAAACTCACAAATCAGAATGAGATAAACCTGGGCCAAAAGTATCATTTTGCTTTTTCCCTCCCCACCCTTCCAGCCCCCTATTCCAAAATGAGTCACCTCAATCAAGAATAATTATGGAGATATTTGGACATCTCCTATGCCAACAGCATAATTTGATTATTGGCCCAAGGTCAAAGAATTGTGAATCTTTGCAGACAAATCCACACATGCATGAGCTTCTCCCTCCCATTTTGAAAGCAAATGACTCCAACATTTGGTTTGCCATGAACATCATTCCTTTCATTTTTTACTTTCCCCTGGCATTTGGAGGAAATCTCTGCCTATGTCTGGACTTCCTTATGTGCACTCCCCAGTGGAACATTAGTTGTGAAACACCAGAATGGTTAAAGCAGAGAAGGCTTTCTTCTGAAAACAGAGAACAGAGTTCTGATGGATGGTGCTAATGGCAATAGGATGCTATATCTCCAAAAAACAAAGGAACGTGTCTAAAAGTTCAGATCCATAGCTTTGCGGGCACTTGCATTAGATTGTGATTGGTCTCACGCAGACTTAAAAGGTAAAAAAAAAAGACCATCTCCATGCATAAATGAATATAATTGAAGTAAAACCCCAAGTAACTATAAGGTGGACTTGAAAGTACTAGTTTAAATATATATATGTACACATACATACATATATACACACACATAAAATTTATAATTGGCTTATTGAAAAATCTGAATTAGTTGGGGATAGAAACTGGTTTTTAATTTTTGTTGAATGTGGCTCTGTTCGTGAAATCTTGCCCAAAGTCTAATTTTCTAGTCACCTCTGGGATTTAAGACAAAGTCCTGTTCACTTTAAAAACTTGAACCTCGAGCTTGTTTTAAAGCTTGGCTCTTCCCTCCGCCCAACCCCCATGGAGGCTAGGGCTGTGGGCCTGGCTGTTTGGAAGGAAGAGGGGTCTGATTCTGGGAGCCCCCTTCCCCCTGCTTCTATGGATTCAAACTCCTGGAGGGCTGGAGAGAGGCGGCTTTGGTGGGTGTCCCCGTGTCAGAGTGACGAAGAGACCCTGGCACTGGGCTCCTGCCCTCCTCTTACCTCTGTGTTCTTTCACACATAGACAAGTCTGTTGCACACAGCTGGGGACAAGGGGTTGTCCCATCTTCTTCCACAGTCCCTTCAAGCCCTGTGGAAGAGGTGAGTCCCACCAGGCCTCTGAATTCCTTGGAGCAGGTGTTAGTCTCTATGTACAAATACACCCTCTCCCTGCACAGCGCACATGCCAAGCACCCCTCTCTTCTTCCCCATGGTTGGGGGGAGGTATACTGAAAAGAAGAGCAAACCATACTTAGAGACTTCTAGATCATCCTCCCAAGAATGCTTGTGGCAGGACTTGCTCCAGCGACAAACAACATAGACCTGTGAGCATGGCAGCTCAGCACACATCCAGCTAGAGAACATTCTTAGAAGCACCCCATATTGTTATGAGTAATTCTTTTGGAGCTGTCTTTCTTGGCCTTAGGGGTGCGTAACCCCTCCTCCCAGTGGGTAGGGGCTAACTTGTCATCTAGAACACCATATTCTTTACAAGGCTGTCTACACCTCCTTCTCCCTAGTCTCTTCCCCCACAGCTTGGTGTCAGGTGGGGAGGTAGTTGGGGAGCCACTGTTCTGAACAGAAGCTGCTCACTAAACCCTGTGGTAGGTGGCTGCTCCCACACTATTAGATGACGCTCACTTTAGAATGTGGGTTTTCCTGTGCATCTTGCACTTAGCTTTGAGTCTAAACACAAGTTTGATTCACTAGGAAAATTACATTTCCTGGGCCGGCCTTGCAGGTTGCTAAACTCACTTATAAGCTCATACTTAGTAGAGAAGAGGGAACGGGAGGAAAAGCAGGTTATAGGTCATATCTTGTTGGCCAGTATGCTCAGGTGGTTGGTTCCTTAAAAGGGGTGAAAGTCAGAACAGTTGGTATTATCTAAGATGAAGAATCCATTTTCAAACTGTAAAATAAACGTCCCCAGGGAAATTCTATAAAAAATGAATAAAAAGCTGATGGTGCTTCAGTATACATCGATATAGTCTTGTGACATCATCCACCAGATGACAATCCTGTAAAAACAGGGCCCAGTGCTGTTTTTGATATCTACTATATTTCCAGTGCTGACCACGGTGTATGTCACATAGAGGACATTTGATACATATCTGTTGAATAATTAAATGAATGGAAATAATTGGGGGCCACTGGTGGCTGTAAACTTTGGCAACTGTTTGCTTCATGTTAACATCTTTTGAGCTTTTAATGTGCACTAAGGACTGTTCTAGTTCTCCCAGAAGCTATGAAGATGGTTAAGTCAATTCCTGTCCTCAAGTACTTTATGACTAAGGGAATACAACTACCTACAAATAACCCCCCTGCTCTGGTTTGGATGTGGTTCGTTCCCTCCAGAACTTATGTTGAAATTTGATTCCCAATACAGCAGTGTTGGGAGGTGGGGCCTAGTGAGAGGCATTTGGGCCATGGGAGCAGATCCCTCATGAATAGATTAATGACCTCCCCTAGGGGTGAGTTTTTGCTCTTGTGGGAGTGGATTAGTTTTAGTGAGAGCCCATTATTAAAAAGAGTCTACCTTCTTCTGTTGCTTCCTCTCTCACCACGTGATCTCTCTGCACACGTGGTTTCCCTTTTTGCCATGAGTTGAACAGCATGAGGCCCTTACCAGATATAGCTGCCCAATCTTGAACTTTCCAGCCACCAGAATCATAAGCCAAATAAACCTCTTATCTTATAAATTACTCAGTCTCAGGTATTTGGTTATAGCAACACTAAATGAATTAAGACACCTCCAGATTCTATTTGGAAGAAAGCAAGGACCCTGTCTTTGAAGGCAGCAAGGGATGGGAGATGGAAAAGCCCCTAGTTTGACACCTACCTGGACACATCCCTGATTCCAACTGTTGCATATGAGGTGAAATTCATTTCTTCGTGTCCCCAGTATGTCATGAGGGCCACCCAGCTAGTAATGGAAGTGACTCAGAAACCCCCAAATTCTCAGTGATGGTTGGTGGAGAGACTGTTCATTGTATTGGAGGAGAGGGTGCATCTGAGATACCAAAGCTCATGGATTCTCATGTTAGCCTCTCTGACAATTCCACTCTCTTCCATCGAAATCACAGCCATGGACAAGTTTAGTTCTGAGACTGACTCTATTTTTAACTCCCTCATTATATCTCACCAATTCTCTCAAAATTGCTTTGTTTGGGTCTTAACGTGGAGTCAAGTGGGTAACTTCTTCATGTACTGCTGGTTAATGAATGAACCGGCTCTCATAACCAAAAGCTGTAGCCTGAGTGAACAGCCCTAAGAAGGGAAATGAGGAAATGAGTGGTGAGAATTTCAGGCCCCTTCCACACAGCTGGGATCCCCCACACCACCCCTTTAGCCCTGAGGGACCACAGGGCAACTCTCCCTTGAGAACAGTAACCAGATTCCCTGGTCTCATTGGGGACTTTTGGAATCAAGTAAAAGGCAAGAAAGAGACTGAATTGCCCAAGGGAGGGATGCCTGTTCACATCTCCACTGAATAGTCATGGGGGAAGTGTAGCAGCAGCTCTCCAGCCTCTTCTGACCATGGATGAACCCCCAGGTGGAACTTGGAGTCCAGTAATCAGGATGAGTGGAGGAAGACTTAGTCACAATGAAGTTGTCACAGGATACTCAACAAAGACTTGACTAGAGAAAGTGCTTCCTCTACACAGATTATAGGTTTTATCCTTGGGATAAGGTGCCTGTGTAGCTGGAGAAGCCAATATCTGGGGGCTAACTTTATTTGAAACACCCAAATAAAATCATATCAATTCAAAGACTTTTATCCCACTTCGTGTGAATATCTGTATCTGGCTGGTGGTGTTGGATCTCAGCAGTCAACAGCGTCATAAAGTTCTGAGAGAAAAATGCATTTGGCTGTTGTCCTTGGAAGGCTGTTTTGAAGGGACCTCTTTTTGAAATGTTTTCTGGCTGTTATTTGCTCTCTGAATAATTTGAGCCTAATTCAACTTGTGACACCTTTCTCTTTTCCAGATTTTTTTCAGAAAGCCCATGACTCACATATGATTCTCTACAGTTGTATATATTCCACTGGTTTTGACTGAGATTTTTAATGAATTGTAAATAAATGACCCCATCAGTACATGGGAGAAGCGTTCCTTCCACGTTACATGGTCCTTCAATTCCATAGCATGATGGCAGTTTAGCAAGATGCTATGTATGATCTCCAGAGTACTGGGGGTGAAAGGTCAACAGCAGTCTCCAAGATGAGTCAGGGCAGATCCAGCACATTACTTTGGGGCAGACAGAGCCAAGGATGCCCATGGATTAGTTGAAACTGTTCTGTCTTTATGTATCACAAAAACTATAAAGCAAACTATGACTCTGTAGCTATGACTTTCCTTCTAGTTTAAGCATTTTCCCACCCAGCTCCCATTCCCACTGTGGTTGCCAGTGATGTTAGAGGTGGAAGAGGATAAAAAGTCACAGAAAATAGAGTGGAAGAAAGTGGGAATGGAGAATATAAGCTGTCACCTTGACAGAAGTGGATAAGAATCAGGAGTCCCTGATTCTTATTCTAATCCACAGGGGATGCCAGTGAAAACTATACCCTGCAGGAACAATTGGTGTATCAAGCTTAACTAGGATCAACCTGCTGCATGGACTTCATTTCTGCCCTCCCACCTCTGGGAACAGCCTAAAAAAGACTGGTTATCTGCGGCAAGGCCAGGGCCCATGCTGGGGAGAGAGCCAACAAAATGGGCAAAGCTTTTGTTTGCTACCCTCCCAATTCCCTTACCAGGGTCTCCTTTCCCCCTCCAGATGTTTTTTTTTTTCCCTTCAGCTGGCTAATGGAGAGCCAAGTTTTATCTGATGGTATCTTAAGATGTGCCATTTTCCAGGGAAACTATATATATAAAAAAGTGGCAGACACAAAGGATTGAATAATTGAGATATAATAGCCATATGTGAATTCCTGACTCTTGTCAGAGTTCTAAATTAATCTTATTTTTTCCTGCTCCTAAAACCCAGAGCAGATACTCTGTGTGAGAGATGAGAGTCTGCTACTCACAGCGCAGCTCACGGAACAGCAGCATCGACATTACCTGGGAGCTTGCTAGAACGCAAATCTCAGATGCCTTGAATCAGAATCTTCCTTTTCATAAAATTCACAGATGATTCATATGCAAAATAAAGTTTGAGAAGCACTGGTCTAAGTAAGTGTTTTTCAAACTATGGGCTGCCACCCACTAGTAAGTCATGAAATCAATTTAGTGGTTGTGACCAGGATTAAAAAAAAATTGCATAGAGAAAATAGGAGAGCATCTATGTAGTAAGGGTAAACACTGTAAAACTTCTGTTTCAATTATATATACATACATGTGTGAATATTGGGTAATTGTGTGAAGTTAGTGTGTTTTCCCAGCGGCTCACTGTTAAAAACATTTGAAAACCAATCTTACGATACAGGTGATCACTTACTCATCAAGGCAGTCTATACTTATCTTTCAGTCAAGTTCACCCATCAGACCAACACCTGCAGCTCATTAATTTTGCTCCTTGCAGACACATGAATCAAATCATGCCTTCTTATGTTGCCTCATTTTTAGCATGAAGCTTTATGAGAAATATGAGGATACTGCAAAAAGTTCAGAAAAGATTCATATTATCTTTCAGTTCTATTCTTCCACGATGTTTTTGAAGTACCTTCATATATGTTGATCAATGACTATTTAGTAAGGACTTACTTGTTATATTCCTTCAAGATAAAGCTCTCCTGAACAATAGCATGTTTTAAGCCACCTAGATTGTGGCACGTTGTTATGCAGCCTAGGAAATGAATACACCCCTCTACCGGTCCCCTAGAACTGACACTCCAGCTGCAGGCACTCACATGTCCTTGCAGAGTTGCCTTTTCCTTGTAGATCACCCCGTAGGCCAAGTGCCGCCTCCCGCCTCTCACTTGGCCACCCTGTCACCTTGCATCTAGACATGAGCGAGGCTGTGCACATTTGCACATGGAGCTAAGCTGGGGTATTTCAAAGTTTTGGGTTTCAAAAGCATAGCAAATTTTTCCCAAATCTCAGAGTCCCAGTTGGGAAGAAAAAAGCCTCAAATTTTGCTGAAAATAAGACCAGAGCACATGTTACCAACCAACTGCACAATGTCAAGAAGCCATGAGAGGAAGTGTCACCCAGCTTTGGGTTCATTAAATGAAAAGAACTGGAAAAATTACGTATGAAGTGGTCTCCCAGTTTCCACCGTCCACTACTTCATCCAGGCATTTGCAAAGCTTCTGTCCATGAGGGGCCATGAGGTCTGTTTAGCTGGTGTGAACACTGCTGGGGCATTGTATGTGTTGCTGTGGGAGGGAGTGCATGGGGGAACTACGGGCGGGTCCTACTGGCACTAGCCGTTATTGACTCTTGTAACACCCAGCACTTCTCCTTCATAGCACTTATCGTAGTTTGTAATTGCACATTTATGTGATTAGTTTATTTTGTTTGGAAGGATCCTTCTCTGTTTTGCCAAAAATCTCCAGGAGGACGGGGATTGTGACTTTTTTGCTCCCCATTGGGTCTGCAGTGCATAGCAGAGTGCCCTGCTTATAACAGGTACTTAAATACTTACTAAATGAAAGCAAGATGTACAAATAGCTTCAGGACGCCAAAAGCATGCTGCCAAAGACTGCTAAAGTCTCCTAGAAGTAACTTTCTTTTTATTATATAACTCCACCTCCTCGATGGCCCCATTGATGAACATTCCCTTCCTCTTATCTTTACAGAGAGGACTTTAGCCACCACCTCATGCGGATTCCTCCCCACAATTCTACTTCCTTTTAGGTAGTCAACTCTCCTCCCCCCCCCCCAGAGGAAACCTTATGTGGAATTCTCCCAAACAGAACAAAACCAATTGAAAACTGAGTCACTCTTGGTGTGAGGGTTGCGGGGGCGGGGGGCGGGGCACAGAACCTTCACAGGCCCCCTCTTTGTGAGCTTCTAAGGTACTTTCAATGAGCCCCCGAGATTTCTTGGTTTTAAAATCCCACCCTGGGTGTCCCAGAGGATCCATCCGGCTGGAGAACTGGACCTCTGAGACCCAGTCACAATGGTAACTGAGCCTTCAGATCTTGATTTAGACTCAAATTCTCAGACCACATCTAGATTCTAGGAGGATTTGACCCAGAACATACATTACACTCTTTTCTTAAGAGAAAAGAACCTCTCGGTCTCCTTGTATTCATCTGGTAAAAAGATGACTTATTCCACAGGACTGGGTGTCAGAACAAAACACAGTAGAGGCCACATAAGAAAAATAACTTTGTTATTAAGCATATACAATCACATCAAAAGTACTTCATAGTACAAATCCATAACTGTTTGAGTACAAGTCGGACTGTTATACGGACCTGTTATAAATAATGAATGACAGAGCTAATGTAGTATATGATTAGTCACTGGGAAATCAAAACAACCTCATGATAACATGAAATTCCCCAGGGCTCTTGCTTTGTAATTTAATAAAGAATGCTAGATCCCTGGGGGATGAGCGAAAGGATCCCTTTCTATGAGTTTCCTAAAGCAGTAACATTGAAGCAATATGTAAAGTCCAAGCAAGATTTTATGCTTTAACAATTATGGTCACTGTGTGGGTTTCCAAATGGAAAATCATTTTCTGATTTATTGTGAAATACACATGTTGACTGTGCCAGGAAAAATTTCATCTATTTCCTTGAATTCATTATTAATAACTTTTGATGGCTCTATTCTACTAGTTTTTTGGCCCAGATTCCTGCAAATAACTTTCCTTTTCAGAAACGTTATCTGAAAGATGTTAAGTTTGCAAAATGAGGCTGCTGTGGCTGTCTCTGTGGGACAGGCTGGGATGGGGGAAGAGAGGGAGGGACACCCAAAATATGATGGAGGAGTTGATGCCTAAAAACCCAGGGTGATGCCTGATGCCTAGTTGTGGACAAGGTCTTCCCCTGCATGCCTGGGAAATGGGGCTCACAGGCCAACACAGATATGAACCTTGGAAAGGGAGCAAGACCAGACCAGGGAGCTCTTCACCTGGTTGGTGGTGGGGCAATACTTACCGCTTTTTCCCCCCAATGCCAATGAGCATTTATTATTTACCTGTTGGGCTATGAACACACCTGAGTTTAAACAGTAGAAGCAGACTTCAT
The DNA here is from genome assembly GCF_027409185.1 of Cynocephalus volans. Lineage (NCBI taxonomy): Eukaryota > Metazoa > Chordata > Mammalia > Dermoptera > Cynocephalidae > Cynocephalus > Cynocephalus volans. Next base: position 54,204,255 of record NC_084472.1, read on the forward strand.
GTAGTCAACCAATCCTGTGACTGGAGCTGGGAATTAACATAGAAGGCGAGAAAAGGCAGCCCCCTCTTTGTACCCCACTCTTCTTTGAAATAGTAGAGCTTATAATTTCTCCCTCTGGAACTGGGAAGGGAGAGGGGTTTTCTTAAACTAAAATGCATGCTCTCCTTATACTCAACATATTTTTTATTCCCATTGCTTTGCAAAACCAGAGGCAACTTATGAAGTCCTATTCTAAGTCCTAGTTAGGAGGGTGCAAAAAATTGAAGTCAACATTTCTACTAATGGGTTGAGGAAGCAAAGCAAACAAAAATCTTTTTTCCCATAAAACATGAAGTATCTTAGTAAAACTGTGGCAAATTAAAAATGGCTTTCTCATTGGGTTTTGTGCAGAATTCCTGTTCAGTCAATGAAGCATTGGTTTTCTATTCATAACCAAAAGATACATTAGAAATAACAATGCTTTATGATGTCTTATCTTTGAAAAATATAATTTGTGCATATAGATTATATACATAGCCTTGTAGTAGTCCAAGTTTTGAAAATCTGAGGATTAATAATTATTTTCTAAATTGACCTGGTTTAGCAGATTAGGATTACAAAATACAGGTTATTGTGTGTTTTGTTGGACAACACTGTCTAGAAGAGTCTTATGAATCCCAGGTATTAGTACTTTTAATTCATTCTTTAAATATATTATCCTATCCGATGGCCAAACATGTAGTTTGGTTGCATTTTATGAACATTTGACAATAAAAACTACATTTCTAAACACAGTGTTCATTGGCAAGAAAAATAAAAGGTAATAAAATTCCTCATTTTTTAGAAAGCCAAAGATGAACCAAATCGTCTCTCATAGAGCTTGTACATGGTTTTTTTTTTTAAGCATTCATCCATCCACACCCTTTAAATACTGTGTCCCTCAAGAGAGAAGGAAGGCTATTGCCACTCGAAATTTGCCAACAGAGCCCCTCCTATGGTTCTCAAGGACAAAGATGGAAAAGTGGCATACAAACACCACCATAGTGGTTTTCTTTAAACCAACTTTCAAGGTAGGGGAGTTAAAGGATGGAGGCTAGAAGGAGATGGGGGAAAAAGCCAAACACAAAGCTATCAGAAATATAAGGGGACACTGCAGGCTGGGAAATGGGAAACTCAACAGGAGCAAACGTGACTGTGAGAATGATCATTTGTGAAGCTCCATGTGAGGTGAAATTTCCTGAATCAGTGGGTCAAAAGCCATGTTTTGTGTCCAGTGAGAAAGCGGGACCTAAGAAGCCCATAAGCTGCCCATTGAAACAAGAGGCCCCCCGACAATGTTAAGAAGGAGCAGATTCCCTTGGTCTTTTGCTCCTGATGCCTGTGAACCTGGAGAAAGCCTTGTCAGGAACACGTTTCCCTCTGGGACCCAGATGCGCTCTGAAAAAACACTGAGTCTGCGTGAGGTTGGGAAGTATACCCCTTTCTGAATGGCTTCCCACATTGCTTAGGAGAGAACTGGAACTTGCACTAAATTAAGGAAAAATGGGAACAGGAGGAAGGACATGTCTGACAAACAAGGAAAACCACTGTTGTTTTTCTCTTCCCATCCAAAAGAACTTTCAATACTATACTATTCTCAATATGTCGGCAAGATTGGCCAGCCCCAAACAAGGACATCTGACATCCAAGGAGAGCAAACTACCTGACTCTGCTGATTTGTCTTTAGTGGGGTCCCTGCCCAAGGTTCCCCCTCTCCTTTGCCAACAACCCCAAACAGCAACCACTTTCCAGCCTTGAGCCCCACTGAACATTGATTCATTGATTCACTGGCCTCTTAAGGGTCAGCCACCCTTATTTAACAAACTAGCTTTGGTTTTATTGATTTTTATTTTTGTTTCCCATTCTATTAATTTAATAGAATTATTAAATTTTTATTGTGGCCAAACATCATACTTCCTTAGAATTTTTTTTTTTTTTTAACTTCTAAGGGTCACTAATTTTCAATCTGGCTGGCTTTTTAATATATTCCTAAACCTATAAATGTCACTCATATATTCAGCTGTGTCCTTGAGTTGTGATATAGTCTTTCACTGCAGTTTTAAATATTTTGTAATTTTCATTTGATTTCTTCTTTGAATTATTTAAAACAATTTTTCTCATGTAAGAGATTTTCCTCATTATTTTATGCATTGCCTTCTAATTATATTGCACTGTAGTCAGAGAACATAACCTGTAGGGCACTGATTCTTTGGTACTTACTGGGACTTTTTCTGAAAATAATGTACATTCTCTATTTATTGTGGCAATGCTAATAAATAAATTCACTAGATCTTGTTAGTTAGATGCGTTTTTCAAATTACTGAATCCTTATTTTCTCTGCTTGATCTATGTTTCTCACAGAAGGGTTTAGACTTAATAACCCTGATTGTAAAGTTTTATAGTTATCTGTATATTTTTCCTCCTTCTGCCTTATGTATTCTGAGTCTGTGTTATTTGATGTATATAGGCACAGGATTATGGATTCTTCCTAATTGAACTACTCCGTCTATCACTGAGGAATAAAACTCATTCTTCATTAAAAAAAAAAAATCTGTGACTTTTAGAGCAGGCCCTCTCTTTTGATCAAACAGCTTTAAAATATCCTGGCAAGCCAGGAATCTATTGTTCTAATGTGAATTGGGGCATTTCATTCCCTTACTGACTTTTCTTTTTTTAACCTTACTGTCTTTTGAAAAGAGGATCTATTCCAACAGATAGAGTAACTTTCTTCTCTTACAGATAAGTGTGGCCTGAATCCTTAATCGTTGTATTTTAATTTTAAAATGTGGCAACCTATATGAGAGTAAATATATGACTGTAGTTCTTCTCTATCTTCCCTAATCTCCACTCTTTAGTTCTCTCCGTTCTTTAACCAAATTTGGGAAACAAAATTGGCTAAGAGGATAGAATATTTAAATCTATTAGATTGACAAGTAAAAAGAATTACCCACCAAGATAAAGCTACATGGTTGTCCTCCCCACCCCTTTTTAATTGAAGAGCCCTAATTTTGTACCAGAGGAGTACTAGTCTATTTCAAACACATATCTATATTTTTTAGATGTAGCCTCACATTTTCTTAGAGCTCATCTTGTTATTTTTCCATTTTGGTATTCTGCCAAATTTTAAGACACCACGTGAGAGGACTTAACTCAGAGGTTCATAAAAAAATAAGACGCTAAAGAAAAGTCCCAGCATGGACCACCCCAGCTGACTCTCAATGGAAAGTGTCTAAATCCATCATGTCACTTACTACATCATGTCACTAGTAGGTCTACTAGGGGACTCTGAAAACAGTATTTGGAAGAAGAAGAGTAAGGAGAAGGCAGGAAAAGAGTAAAGAAAATAACAATGTGTCTTTTCTAGGTCTCCAGTGATTTTTTCTTCTTTAGATGATTTAACTGCAGGACAAAACACTCTTTTCTCTTCCTTTGGCCTGAAAATGTTGGGGTGTGCTATGGATAAAAGCCTGTGGGGGCTCCCCAGTCTCTTGCCTCAGTTCTTCTTGGGGAGTCATCTCCAGAGCCCAAGTCCATGGTTTCTGAGTTGCTGGATAACTCCTGAGGTAAAGGGAACTCTTCCACTGAAGAGTGAGTCCGGTGCCCAAGCACCTGTTCCTGTAGCTCAGCGATATCGTTGCGGATGTCAGCCAGCATAAGCAGCAGGAAGTCAAAAGAACCAGGGGGTCCCTGTGCACAGGGGAGGAATCAGAGTTAGAATACAACCCTTTGCAACAGCAACAGCCTCCAAGGGCTCCGTGCTTTGCTAGTCCTGCTGCTTGCTGGCAACTACTTTCTCAATAACACTGTGACCCAAATGGAGTAAACGTAAGGACTGTTCCAGGAGCCTGAGGGATTGGCAAGATTGTTTTTAATTCCTCCATCTCACACAGGAGCTTTGATGACATATTCACCTCTCCTCCCTCCTAACCCTAGGTTATGTCGTCCTGGTAGAAGATGAGAATAACCCTCCTAGGTTACTTCCCAAAGTAATCTGGAAGATATTTATGAAGGCAATAGAGCAATGGTTAAGAGGTTGGGGTTCTGTTGGGTATTTATTAAACCTTCATTTCCATGTGGTGCTTTGTGGGGCATGGTAAAAAAAAAAAAAAGTGTAAACATGCATTTTGTGGGCCTGTTAGAAGTTTGTAGTAAAATTGTTTTTGCCCCACAATCACTGCTGCTGTGGCTACCATCTTAGAAGCAGCAGCTTTCACTGTAAAGCACTTTGAGAGGTAGAGTATTTTGATGTCGTTTGACCCTCACAATAGCCAATTGAGGTATGGCAGATCAGACTCCACTTCTGGCATTGCACAGGTAAGGAAATGAATGGCCAGAGTGATGTGGTCATGGTCAGAAGCTAAGAGGCTGAGATGGGAACCCAGACCTTCTCCCTCTGTGGCCACATATACTTCTATACTGACTTCATCAGAAGCAGTGGAGTTGCTTGAATTTTCTGTGCACTTGGATACTACCAATTTTCACTTTTAATCCCCTAGACACTGTGTATCTATGCAGCTGACTTCTTCTCAGGTCCCAAGCAGCCTGCTTGTCTTTGCATTTTTTGGAGGGGATGGTCATCTGACCAGCTAGGGTTGTGGCAGTGGCTAAATTCTCAAGTGTTCAAAGTTATGATTAACCCCATAGATGTCCTTCCTAGTCCTTCAGATGTCTTATGATATACTTGGTAACAGACTCATAGCATACTGGGGTTTTGAAACTTAAGAGAAGACATTTGAAATAAAGATTAGCCAATGATAAGAAAAAATAACAACAGAAAACAAATTTAAAAAATAAATCTAAACCAGCAAAATCTTCTGTGGCTCTTCTTAACCTCAGAGTTCTGTTCAGTGGGCTGAGAGATGGCTGGAAGGGGTGGGCTTTTGCTACTAAGACCAGCTTATAGGCTCATCAGAGCTGCATCCCTGAGAACATTCCCACCGGGGAAGCAGGAAAGATAGTGCTACTTACTGGAGACCCCCTGGGCCCAGGTGCTCCTCTTTCCCCCTAAAAACAGAAAGGCCAGGGTTAGCTTTCTGGACCACCTGGATACCACCCTTGTGGTCTCTATTGAACACCCACCATAACCATCTCCCTGCACAAAACAACAAATATTTTCTACAGGAAACAAATGTAAGATTGAAGCTGGACTCACAGACCACTTATTGGGACAGAACTGCTTGGGTCAAGTGTCTCATTCCCACTTCCCCCAAGGCCACATATTTTCAAACCAGGCCCAACAAGAGGAATGATCATATTTCCAGGCAGCATGTGGACTTACAGAAGCTTTCTCAAGTAGCTCACACTGACTTTGTGAGAAAATCAGCAGGTCGCTCTCAAAGTGAAACCACCCCCTTGCACAGAATGAAACTTCTCCTGTTCTTGACTTAAACATCCCAAAGAAATGAGGACACACACAAAACACTCCTACACCACAATGCTGGTTAAAGAGAAAGGCACATGTGACTATTCCAACACAAAGGCTTATTTAAAATGTATAGGGGTCATTTTTCCTAGGAGTGGTTTTGGTGGCTGTTTTAGTTTTTAGGGTTGGTTTCATACTTGAAGAAAACTGCTCAGATTTTGTTCCCAGATTTGGGGAAAAATCTGTGTCTCAATTTTGCCACATGTGAGTAAAGAGTGCTTGCTGAGTTTTACCAACAGCTACACAGCAGGTGGAAAGTGAGACTCCTCTGGCTTGTAAGGACCACTCATGAGACCTACCTTAGAACCATCTCTTCCTGGTGCACCTGGTGGACCCTATGAGACAAAAGGATCTGGTTTAACAGAAGGAAAAAGCATGGGACAAGAACATGCTTTCCCCAGCAACAGTAAGTGGATCTCTGATAAGATACTGACCACAGGGCCCCTCCGGCCTTGCTTAATGTGGGACAGATCAGGAGATGGTCCCATTGGCCCCATTGAGCCCCGCGGGCCAGGCTGCCCAGGTGGGCCTGGCATACCAGGGAAGCCTGGGCTCCCCTTTGGTCCTGGTGAGCCTGTAATGAAAGAACACCTCATTAGCTCACCGCCCGTGGAAGGGCAGGGGCTCTGAGACAGTCCAGGGCCCCTGCAGCCTCTCCTCTTTGCATTCTAACCTTTGCCTCTGACATCTCCATCAGGATGTCCCACAGGCATTTTAAACCTAACAGGGTCAAAAGTGACTTCCCCTTCTTCCTCTCTTTCCATGGACTACCAGTCACCCATCCTGTCAAACCAGAAACTTGAGTCTTCCTATATATAATTTCCTTATTTCCACATCTTCCTTATACAATCAGTGACCAGTTCCTGAACAATTTACCTCTTTAACATCTAACTGTCTGCTCCTCTCTATACCCTTGATCATGGCAGCGTAGTGGCTGTCATGGCAGGTAGGGGCTATCGCGGCAGGGTAGTGATTAAAAGTACAGGTTTTTGCATCAGAGAGACCTCAGTTGGAATCCTGGACAAGTTACTTGAGCTACAAGGTACTTCAAAAAGTTCATGGAAAGACTCATACTCTCTTTTAATTCTTTTTCCATGAGCTTTTTGAAGTACCCTCATATTTGAACCTTAGTTTTTCATCTCTAAAGCTGAACTAATAAAAATCTGCCTTACAGGGTGATTGTGAGTGTTAAATGAGATTTTAGATACACACACACCACTTGGCATAGTATCTCAGACACAGGAAGCACTAAAAAAAAATCTGTTAGGCCTTCCTATATTTGCTTCAACTCTTGCCTCAGAGCTAGTCCTTCTGCCTCCCATCAATCACCCCTCACCCATTCCTCACACTCCTATATGAATAATACTTCGAAAACAAGTCTTACCATGTAACTTTCCTATTTCCAGCCATTTAGGGCAAATGCCTCAAATCACTGGGGTGGGGCAGCAAACCCTCTCTCTTGCAGGACCCAGACAAATATCCACTACTTCTGGGGGAGGCGTAGGAAACGTTCTCCTGTCCAAGATTTGCCCCAGATACAGGCACACTGGGAGTGGGTGGGCATGGGAAGAAGATCTGACCCCATGTTTAGGACTGCAGCTGGACCAGGAGAACTGAAAATGACCCTTACCCCCCAAACTCTAGCATGGAATAATAAGAAACAGTAGTCTACCACTGGGGGAAGGGCAAGAGCATGGAGAGAGGATCTCCACAGAGGATACCTCTGTGGTACAGGTGTGCAGGGGCTGCTGAAAGCTGAGAGTGGGGTTCAAACACCAAGAAAAACTAATTGGCACCCTAAACTCCCACTGAGCACAAGGCAACAGTATCCTACCCTTGGAGGAATTTGAAAATTTGAAGACTACAGAACACTGAAGGTAAATATAATAACAACAAAACCCAAATGAATCTCAATTATTCATTAGATTGACTCAACTTCCCATGCTAGTGGCCTGACAAAAGGAGAGGGTACCCATCTCCAGGAGTAATCACTATGTACCTCAGTTTCTACTGTGACCTCTACAAAGACATATTTAATAAAAAAATTTGAGCATTCAATTAAAAATTTTGATTTGATCAAAACTTTTGAGGCACATAAAAAAGCAACAGCAAAACAAACAAAAAATCATTGTCAAGCAATAGAGCAATCAGCAGAACCAGACTCAGAGGGGACACAGATAGCAGAGTTATCAGTCAGGGACTTTAAAATAACGATGATTAATATGTTAAAGGTGCTAGGGGAAAAGTAGAAAGCTTGCCTGAACAGAAGGGGACCTGCAGCAGAGAGATGGACATTAGAGGAGGAAAAAAGCCAAACAGAAATAGAAAACATAATATTAGAGATGCAAAATATTTGCAATAGGCTTATGAGCACACTGGACAAAGTGAGGAAAGAATAGTGAACTTAAAGATAACTCAGTAGAAGTTATCCAAAATGAAACACAAAGAGGAAAATAAAAAGTAAAACGGAGCATCCAAAAGAGGTGGGACAACGTCAAACAGTCTAACATACGTGTAATTGGAGTCTGAGGAGGAGAAAGCCCTACCATGGCTCCCCTTTGCATACAGAATAAAGTTAAAACTCCTCAGTATAGCATATGAGCTTATTCTAGTCTTCCTCTCCAGGCATTTTCCCTCCACCCTCTTTCCTAATCATCTGTCAGCCCCCATCCGCCCTGGATAAACCATGAGACAGTGCACCACCCAGCGCAGACCACATTTCCCTCCTTTCCTGCTTTGCCTCCATCCCCATATAATCACCCCGGACAACATATCTCCAAAAACATCTTAACACCCCCTTCCCTATAAGGGAATTAACTGCTTACTTTATTGTGTACCATAATACTATATCTATAGTACAATGTGTGTGTACATATATGCACACTGACACACATCTATGCATACATATGCACACACTCTGTACATTCTGTTTATGCATTCCATTATCCTCTGAATATTCCTAATATTTTTAAATTGGGAGATTTCATATAAAAATCTGGGCTCCTGGCTTCTGTTTGAAAACAGAAAGAACCAAAGCCTGGAGCACAATTCTGCCACTGCGCAGTTGACTGGAGCTTTATGCAGGGGCTGCTGCTTTAGACAGGGGCATGTGCCTTCTGCTTTGGTTCATTTCTCCTCAGTCCCTCCTGCTCGCACCCACCTCTCCTCATGCCTGGTCTCTGTAGATATTGAGGTCTTTTTTGTTTTTGTTTTCTTAAATTCTTTTCAGAGGCTTAAATCAACATAGCACTGGAAATATAATGAGTTTAAGAACAAGCTAACAATTAGCATTAATTTACTCTATGTTATCAAATGACTAGAAGAGAGAAGATTAATGTCCTCGACACAAAGAAATGATGTTTTGTAATGATGAATATGCTAATTGTTCTTTATTCTGATTTGATCATCACATACTGTACATAGGTATTGATATTCAACTTTGTACCCCACAAATATGTATAATCAATTACATTCAATAAGAAAAAAACCCAACAAGCTATAGGACTATTTTCGTGTCTGTTTGACAATTGTTTGTATGTGTGTGAGAATGTGGTCATACCACCTTATCATGGAGGTTGATGGGGAGAGATCTTTAGGTCTCATCTACCTTAAACTACAGACACAGAGAGTTGTAAACAGCCTCTCTGGATTGGCTGGGCTTGTGGCACATCTCCACCTCAGTTTGGGACACAGCATGTCTGCCACTCTGAATGCTCTGGGAAATATTGCGCTGGCTCCCCAGGGGCCAAGCTGTGTACACTGTGGGGCAGCACCTTGGTGCAGACATCAGCATGTTCACCTCTGCATCAGACATTGAACATCAGCCAGGGAGATGAGGGAAAGGGGGTGGGCACTTTGAGAGCATTTTATTAAAATTGTGGTAAAAAACACACAACATAAAATTTACCATCTGAACCATTTTTAAATGTACAGTTTAGTAGTGTTAAGTACATTCACACTGTTGTGCAACAGACGTCTACAACTTTTTCATCTTGTAAAACTGAAACTCTGTACCCATTGAACAACTCCCCATTTCTCCTTTACTCGCTTAACCCCTGGTAACCACCAAGCTACTTTCTGTTTCTATGTATTCAACTGTTTTAGACACCTCATGTGAGTGTGATCATACAGTACTTGTCTTCTCTTTTTTTTTTTTTGTCGTTTTTTTTCGTGACCGGCACTCAGCCAGTGAGTGCACCGGTCAGTCCTATGTAGGATCCGAACCCGCGGCGGGAGCGTCGCCACGCTCCCAGCGCAGCACTCTACCAAGTGCGCCATGGGCTCGGCCCAGCACTTGTCTTCTCTTGACTGGCTTATTTTTCTCAGCATAATGTCCTCAAGGTTCACCCATGCTGTAGCATGCATCAGAATTTCCTATTCTTTAAGGCTGAGTAATGTCCCATTGCATGTTTATGCCACATTTTGTTTTCCACCCATCTGTCAGTGGACACTTGGGTAGCTTCAACTTCTTGGCTATTGTGAAATAGTGGCTGCTATAAACATGGATGTGCAAATATCTCTTCAAGATCCTGTTACCAATTCTTTTGGATATATACCCAGAAGCGGGGTTGCTGGGTCATATTTGTATGGTAGTTTTAATTTTAATTTTTTGAGGAACCTCCATACAGTTTTCTGTAGCAACCGCACCATTTTATATTCCCATCAACAGTGCTCAAGAGCTTCAATTTCTTCACATCCTTGACAATACTTTCTTTTTGCTTTTTTTAAGAAAGGCCATTCTAATGGGTGTGGGGTGATATCTCATTGTAGTTTTGGTTTGCATTCTTCTATGATAAGTAATATTGAGCATCTTTTAATATGCTTGCTGGCTGCTTGTGTATCTTCTTTAGGAAAATGTTTACTTAAGTATCTTGCCCATCTTTTAATCCAATTATTTGATTTTTGTTGTTGTTGAGTTACAGGAGGTCTTTATATGTTTTGGATATTAATCTCTTATCAGATATATGACTTGCAAATAACTTCCTCCCATTCTGAAGGATGCCCTTTCACTTTGTTGATTGTTTTGTTTTGGATTCACAAAAGTTTTTAAGTTTGATGGAATTCCATTTGTCTATTTTTGCTTTTGCTGCCTGTGCTTTTGTGGTCCTATCCAAGAAATAATCAATAAATCCAATGTCATAAAGATTTCATGTTTTCTTCTAGCAGTTTATAGTTTCAGGTCTTTAATCCATTTTGAGTTAATTTTTGTATATAGTGTATGGTAAGGGTCCAACTTCATTTTTTTGCATGTGGAAGGACATTGAGTTTTAACCCCAGTTTTAGATTGTCAGCTCTGTGAAGGCAGGGGTTGTGTGTTATTCGTTAGCACACTTTCAAAGAGTCCCAGATACATAGTAGGCTGTTTAGTAAATGTTTTTTGTTAAATGACTGCATTGAAGAGACGGGGCTAATTGCTGGGCTATCCTTACTCCTCAGAGCCACCTCTTTCAAATGCATACAATGTTTACTTTTTCATCATACCAGCCTCTACTGCTGACAGAGCACAGTGACAGGATGGAATGACCTTCAGGCTTTGTAAAACAAAACAAAGACTTCAGACTTTTCATATTTTGGGGAATCTTTTCTAGTTCACAGAATAATTAAGCCAAAGTTAAAGGCAGTCAATGTTCCATCCAAACATGTCTCACACCCCTGCTCTCAATAATGCTTCCAGGTACATCCTGAAAGAGTTCATCTGGAAAGGGGGGCAGATCCCTATCGCTAAATATTTTACCTCCAACAGAACCAAGGACAGACCAGAGATAATATCTTACCTGCATTTACACAATCAGTGAAGTTCAGAGATCACCATATGTCAAGTGCCCTTAAAATGTGGGACTTGGATGTGCCGCACCTTAGACATAACAGTGGGAGCCAGACAGAAGCAGCCACCTCCTCACCACCAAAGACAAAGGATACTAACGCAGTGTCATTTCCTGTCCTGGAGCTCCAGTCTGTGATTCATCACAGGCCTCAGGACTGCAATCTTATTTAAGGGTGAGAGAAATGTATTAGCTTTCTAGCTGCCCTAATACATCTCAATGGAGGGCATCGAAAACTCTAGAAGTAAGGAGTGAGAAGGAAACAGGATGGGAATTTCTCTATGCAAGTGCTCGATCTATTGTAAAGGCTCATTCATCCTCAATCACTCTCTGCTCCATCAAGGACACTGGACAGCTCAAACCACATTAGAAACCAGATGGCAGAATTAGAGGTAAAAGCCAACAAGTTATTTACTAAGAAAAAGGCAGCCAATGGGTACTGTTCCTACAGCTGTCCTGGCCCTCATGATACGGAGACTGGCCTAGAGATGAACTTCCTCCAGGGAGGCAAAGAAAAAACATTCTCTTATGGACAGGTGGGGAATACTGTGCTAGGAACCAGTTTGTGAGGAGAGACTCTAGTTTATGGAGAAGTTGCATGGCTGTCTGCCTGAGGTATGTGCTGGGGAAAACTCCACCAATACCCAAGAGTATCTCAGGCCAGGGGAATGAACAGGAGTGTGAACCAAAGTCCCAGACCAGCCCTTATTCTCTGTACAGACTGAGATCCAGGCCACCAGTGTTCGAAGGAAACTAGGAGATTAAGACTTAAGTAGAGAGAACACACCTAAATTCTTTGGAAAGAACTCTGAGCCTTTGTTCTTGCTAACCTTTCAAACCTAAAACCTGCCCATGTCCTTCCTGTTTGGACAAATTCTACCCATCTTCCATGTTCAGATCAAACACAAATTCCCCTGATCACTGCAGGCTACAGTGATCTCTCTCTTCTTTAAGCTCCATGGCAGGAAGCATCTGGGTACTTACTTGGGGGCATGTGGATACTGCTTTGTCCTATTTGTATTCACTCTATGTGTCTTGTCCTCCCAATTACAGTGTTAGGAGGTCATTCATAACACCCAGCACACAGCTAAGCAATGATAACCAGGGATAAGACACCCAGTGATTTAGACTCATTTGCTAATATTAATGTCATTTCCTTTACTGGTGTGAAAAAAATCCACCGATCTCTCTATGGAGGAACCCAGAGTAAAATATAAAACACTTTGTAACTATTTTTTTAAGCTCTCATTGTATATTTCTTGATGAAATAACATTTGAGATTTTTCTTCAATTAATATGAGTGAATCTCCAAAGCAGTATACTGAATGAAAGAAGCCAGACAAAGACTCCACTGACATGCAGTTCTATAACAGGCAAAACTGTAGTGAAAGACAGCAGGTCAGTGGTTGCTGAGCGGGGGATGGGGAAGTGGAATGACTGCAGATGGGCACAAGGAAACTTTCTGGGGTGATGGAAATGTTCTGTATCTTGATACAGATATAGGGTGGTGGTCACATGGGTCACATGGTGGTCACATTTGTCAAAACTCATCAAACTGTAATATAATTTGTATCTCAATAAAACTGACTTACAATGAAAAAGATATAACAATAAATATTGATGTAAATACGTTAACAGATAATAAGGGAAGGTGGAAAGATTGAGAAATATTGGAAACCAGGCTGGTCATGAATTGTTAAAACTGGGGGATGAACCCATAGGGTCCATTATACAATTCCGGTTTTGGATACGTTAAAATTTTTCCATAATAAAGTTAAAAAGTAGTTCTCATTTTGTTTCTCTGTAACTTAAAATCTTTAAGGATCTTAAATCTTTAGGAGTCTTATCCAAACTCAGGGCAATCACCTTTTCTCCCAAATTGCAATTGATTGTGAGGGTTTCAGGCTGGAGGGCCTAATTCGCCAAGGCCTCTTCTCACCCAGGCATGTGGCAGCTCCCTGGACTCTGCTTAGGGTCTCCTTGATGGGAGCCCGAGAACACCATCCACCCCCACTAACTGTGAGCTCTTGGCCCACCTTTGCTGGAGACTCCATCACCCTCCTATGCCCTCCTCCACACTCACCGGGTGGACCCTGGCCCCCGGGCAGGCCAGGAGGTCCTGGCAGGTAGGTGTTTGAGGCCAGCGCCTTGTCACCAGTGATATACTTGCCCAGGTCAGCAGCATTGTTGGGGAGCAGGGCAATCTGCAAAGAGAAGAGGAAACCTTGGTGAGGAAGCAAGGGCTCCACTGCGAGGGAGATTCTCTGCATTTGTGCTGTTGGCACAGGCTGCAAAGCCTTTTTGTAATAATTTTCTATTTATCAGTGCTTGTTAGAGCTCAAAGGGACTGTAGAGATCCTCTTTCTAAACTTAGTGGCCTTCTAATGAAAACAACTTGCATGAGATCATCGAACTAGTTAGTGGATGAACCTACATAGGTTCCAGATTGTCTATGTGTCATTAGACCCCATTATTATCATAATTAATAGAATCCACCTGTTTCATACTCTCAATTTGTTAATTAATTGCTTTATGTCTCAAACATTTATTGAATAGCTACCATGAGCCAGACCATGAGCTTGGTTCTATGGCTGCATAGTGTCTGATATGTGGTCCCTGCCCTTAAAGAACTCTCTGCCCTGGAGCCTGGTCCAAAAACGCGGCTGACAGTTCACCCGCACACTCAGGGGTGGCTTCAGTACAGCTGGGCAACAGTGATTACAGTGGTTTTAAAATGTGTCCACACATTCTTTGACACTCCTCTCTTCCCAAGCATGGGCTGGACTTAGCGACATGCTTCTGATGAACAGAACATAACAGAAATGACTGTGTGTAACATCTGGGACCAGGACTGAAAGGCACTGAGGCTTCAACCTTGCTCTGTCAGGCCACTCCTTCTAAGGGAAGCCAGAGGACTGCACGAGTGAATGACCTTCGCAAGCTGGAGATTAGGTACACTGTGTGACTCTGTGAAAACTTCAGCGAGAACTGAATGCTACCAACTTTCCTTTCCTCGCTGGTAAAAGGGAACAGTAACACTCACCTTGAGGGCTGTGAGGATGAAATGAAGAACCGTATGTCAATGCCCAGCACAGGAGTTGGGACATTCTAAATGCCTGACAAATGGTAGTTCTAGTCTCTTCCAAGAAGCTAATTTGGGGGTGCAAAATCAAGTGGGGAAAGACAAATTTCTAAGCACCAGAGCTACCTCCTGAGGACTTAGTCTGTGTCCTAGAGTCCTGTGAGAACCAGGCATCTTTGCCACTTTCTGAAGCACATTGCATCTGTCTTCCATCCTCCCGGACAAGGCCCTGCTTGGGGACTCTCTGGCAGAGGGCAACATAGCACTGGAGAAGGGGTGTGGCAGATCCCATCCTTACCCTTCAGTGCGTTCCGAGGCTCTAAACCCATCCTGGGATCTGAGCTTTTGAGAGAGGTACCTACTGTCTGTGCATGATCAGAGGTGGCCACCTGCCACTATGGTCCTGGTCTATGGGGTTCAGCCCCAACACAGAGCACTAAATTAAAAATTGTGCATAGTTCTTCCTCTGAGGCTTATATCAACTCCGAATGACAACTTTGGGGATGAAAAAACATACAGCTGAATGTTGATGTGAACAACCATGGAGTTTCCTTTACTTCCTGCCTTCATAGCAAAGTCAGGATCTATCACCTGTAATTTCCTTCCTCGGGGATTTCCTCCTTTCCCCAAGAGACTATAGACCCCCAATCAGGACCCAATGCAGAATGGTAAGGCACACCCAGTGATGCCTGCCCAGGTACTTCAGGGCCTGCACGTATCTCTAATATGAAAGGAACTTCTCACCAGGGGCTAGGCAACTGGCTTGATAATAAAATAGCAGGGAAATGGAGTAAAAGAGGATCATGAGATCTTGAATCCTCCAAGCCTAGGCCTGAGGTGGTCATACGGGGGACCACAAAATACATCTACTGAGCTACAGCCAAGACAGCAGGCTGTGAACAGCCTCAGGTAGACTAGGGAAGATTTGTCCCAGATGATCTTATCTGGCTTCTGAAGGTCCTCTGGCTCCTGCACTAGTGTCTGTTTCTGAGCATTGGAGGTTTGGCTATGATCGCATTTAGAACTCCCATTATGAAACGTACTTCTGCTGGGACCTCTGGCAAGGATCCTGTCCTCCTCCTGGGTGGCTGCTGGGCTTGGGGCCTCTTGATACAGCTTTAGAAGCTGATGATTTCTCTTAGTCACAGAGGCAGATATTCTTGCCAACAGAAGAAATCCAATATTAATGAAAATAAATAGCATGTGAACATGTGGTTTGCACTTTGGCAAGCAACCTTTACCTGATGTATCTTATGGAGAACAAATCCTTCTAGCTACTTTGTAAGGTGACTGCCCTAGTCCTGTACCCCATTAACCCCTAATGAAGCACTTGAGATTTTTCTCTAAGATAAGGCCAGGGGAAAGTGAGAGAGGTTTTTGGATGTATCCCTCCTGCCCAGCATAAAGAACAAATTGAGCCATGAGGCAGATGGAGTCGTTCCTGCTCCTCCTGCTCAGTCTTCCCCATGCACCTGCAGTGCAGGTGTCAGACTCTCCTGGAATCAAGAGGTCCTTTTCCCACTCAGCTGCCCTAGGTGTCCTATTGGAGCCTGGGATGTCTCCTCATCTAGAACTTCCTCAAGATTATGGTTTTTTTTCCCACTTGGATTTCCAACTGAAATCAAATCTACGGAAATACATCCAGCTCAGGGTGCAAGGATGCTCAGAGGGACAGGAAACTCAAGCTTCAACGCTATCTTCCAAAGGGTCCCCTCAGTATCTTTAGGACTTTTGAGCATGCATTCTTAGGAAACTTAGAAGCCTTTAGCTAGTACTAACATCCTTGGATAAAGACAGCCTTGCAGGTCCATGAGCTAAGAGATTCCTGACCACCCACTGCCTTCCAGACATAAGGTCTTCCTCCATATTTTGAGAAGAACTAACGTTCTTCAAAAGTTACAAGGAATCGCAACGTGCAAGGGATGTCACCAATTCAATTCCCCTGTGATCACTACTTAGAATCCAACAGGGGTGACTAAGAATCAAAATCTTGTGCAGTCTGAAACTCAGCTTTGCACAACTTCAGGTCAGGGCTCCTGGTTCATAGTCACCACTCGGATACAGCTGTGTTCCTGGGGTTTATCTAAAATTATCTGGTGTCACTGTGTCACTGCAACAGACCACTCCAACCTGCAAATGAGTGTCTGTGGTCCTGGGGATGGTGTGGGGAGTGAGCCAATGAGTGAGGGAACCTTACAAGGAAATGTATCCCAACTACAGGACAGAGGCCAGCCCTGGAAGCTGAAGATGGGTCCAATTTTATCATCCACTTCCAGCTGAAAACCTGAAATGTGGATCCTAGCCATGTGCCTTGGTGTTAGGCAGACTCATGCTCAAATCTCAGCCCTGCCACTTTCTACCTGTGAGATTTGGGGTAAGCTATATAACCTGCATTTCCTCATCTATACAATGGAGATTGTAACGTCCACCTAAAGGGGCTGTTGGAGGGTTAAAGTGATGTCTTTGATGTGCCCAGCCCAGCATCCAGCCATCATCACTGACACAGCAGAAACTCTCTGCCTGGGGGTCACTCCTGGCTCTGTTTCTGAGCACCTGTGTGACTCTGGGTAAGTCCCTTCACCTTTCCAGATATTCTTCTTTGTGTGTACAAAATGAGAGGTTTAGACAAGATGACTACAGCTATCCTATTCTGGGTGTATACCCAAAGAAAATTAACCCAATTTTTCAAAAAGACACCTGCACTCCCATGTTCATCGCAGCACTATTCACAATAGCCAAGAGATGGAATCAACCTACAAGCTCATCAATGGATGAATGGATAAACAAACTGTGGTGTATACACACAATGGAATATTACTCAGCTATTAAAAAAAAGATACACTATCATTGGCAGCAACATGGAAGGAACTGGAAACCGTCAGGTTAAGTGAAGTCAGGCACAGAAAAACAAATACCACATGATCTCACTCATATGTAGAATCTAAAAAATTTTTAAGAAGTGCTTCTCATAGAAGTAGAAAGTAGAATAATGGTTACCAGAGGCTGAGAGGGGAGAGAGCTGGGAAGGAGAAGTGGGGGACTAATGGGTACAAAACTATGCTGTCTACCCTTAGTGAATCATTGTGCAGTATATGCATGTATTGAAACAACACCCCGCACCCCACGAACATGTACAAGTAAATGGTAAAATAAAAATTAAAAAAATAAATAAAATGAAATTTTGTCAGCAGGACCGGAAGATGAGACCTGCACATGGACGGGCTTCAGAGCTGCTCCCTTGAGCCTTTCCCAGCCCTCCATGCTCGGTTCACTCCATGTAAAAGTTCTGACATGAGCCGGTAAATGTTGACCTGAGGCTCCTGGCTGACCTCCGCTGGGTGATACATTTTGGCTCCCTCAGTTCCTCTGTGCGTCAGCAGGAGGAGTGGAAAGGTAAGGCTGGTGCTGTAGAGACGCTGTCCAGAATCCCTGGCTTGACTTTCTGCACAAATGCAGAAGATGGGCTTGTAGGATGCCAGGTGTTTGGGAAGAAGATTGTGGTAATGTAAGAAGAGTTTCTCCTGGATTCCAATCAATGTAATTATGAGTATCATTATCTCATATTAGCCTTCGTAATAGTGATCTACGTCACAGAGCTGTTTGGATGAGTGAGATGCTGCCTGTAAAGCACTGACAAGTGCTAATAATTAATGTTCATTATTTATTTGGTAAACATTTACAGAGCTCTTTCTAGATGGCAGGCATTGCTCTAAGTCCTTTATAAATATTAACTCATTTGATCATCATGAGAATCCTATGTAGTAGGTATTAACCCCTTTTTATAGAACTGAGAGGTTAAGTAACCTACCCAGGGTCACACAGCCAGCAAGTGGTACAGCTAGAATTTAAATTTAGCCAATTTGCTTCTAGAATGTGTGCTCTCAGCCACCAAGCAGCCTCTCTTGATATTACTATGGTACTTGGCAAATCAATATATAGTCACTTTAATGTGGATTATTCTTCCTGACAATCCTGAGAAAACTCATCTTACAGAGTAAATAGATCAAGGTAGCAGAGTAAGTCATGTATTTGCCTGACAACAAAGGCAGTGCTAGTGTAAGCAAGTACAGACAGCAGGCTGCAAATCTGCTCGCTTTTGAAACCTCACTGACCGCCAACTTCTCAAGCTTGCCTGTCTACCCCACTCCATCTGCCCATTGTTTGTGACTGACACTACTGGCTTGGTTTCCCCATAAAACAGTAAAAGGTAGGACCCTTTCCATACTGTTTTGTATTTTCTCATTTCACAGCCCATGGTAGGGCACAGCAGGGGCTCACCAAACACTCCCTGAATCATTTTTCACATTTCCCTCAACTGCTCACTGTGGCTCACTGTGGGGAGAAGTTTGCTGTTGTAAGAGTAAAGAAATTCCCTGCTCCCCAGGCAGCCACGAGGGGAGGCTGAACACACCAGTCCATCCTGGATTACTGAGAGTGCCGAGCCTCTCTTTCTGGAGTCTCACTTTCCTGCGACTCTCTGTAGCTATCCCACTCTCAAATCAAAGAATCTCTGCAACTGGAACACAAGTGACTTTTAAAAAATTGACAGGTTCATGAGCTCTGATTTTTCTTCAAAGCTTGGATGGTGCAGAGAAACCTTTCTACAAGTCAAAAAACCAACTATTTTATCTATCGCCATACTCTCCCTTTCTCACCAGATCACCTGTTTTTCTTTTCCCCACACCACAGAAGAAATGGTGGAGATGGAGGCACTGGGCTCAGCACACCATTTTTAAAAACTTTTTATTTTTCTATTTTTTATTAGAAAATAAAGCACAGGGGCCGGCCACGTGGCTCACTTGGGAGAGTGCAGTGCTGGGAGCGCCGGGGCTGCAGGTTCAGATCCTATATAGGGATGGCTGGTGCGCTCACTGGCTGAGCGCGGTGCGGGCGGCCCCAAGCCAAGGGTTACGATCCCCTTACTGGTCACAAAAAAAAAAAAAAAAAAAAAACCCGAAAAAAGAAAATAAAGCACAGAATCTGGAAATCCCACAAAACAAATATACACCTTAGCAAATTATCAGAAAACAAGCACCCTTCTGTTGAATACTTGAGTCAACAAATAGAACTTTACCAGCCACCCCAGGTTTCCCTTCTGTGTCTTGTCACAATCAGTCTCCTCCCTCCCCCCAAAAGTTACCACTCCTGACTTTCATGTTAATCACTTCTTGTGCTTTAAAAAATAATTTATTACCCAACTGTGCATGCCTAGACACGTTGGTTTTAGTCTTGTGCATTTAACAAACGATAGGTCTTTAAGTTTCTTGTACTCTGCAGCTTGCTGCTTCACCTCTCTTTTCTTTATACTTTATCGACTGAAGAAACCAGGGCATTTGACCTGCAGTATTTCCCACAGTTGGGATTTTGCTTGACTGTACATTCATGGTGCAGTCCACATGTTTACACACCATTTTATACCGTGGAATTGGCCACAGTCCAAGATACCTGGTACTTACTTCTTAGATGTCCTACGTTCTTTTGCAAATGGAACAGATGGCATTAGCAGTATCAAGATGATATTAAAAACTAACTGACAATCCAAACACTGGCACAGGAGCAGAAGTGAGAAGATCTAGGTTTTAGGTCTGGCCTCTTAGGCAGTTACTGCACCTATGTGGGAATATCAGCATCTTCCTTACAGGGTTATGGTGATGATTAAATGAGATTCTGTAAATAAAACTGCTTTACAAACTGCAGAATGCAACACATTCTAATAGGTATCTTTAAAAATGAATTGCTCCTCATAATGTTCCTTAAATGTTCAGCGTTAGTTTAATTGCCATAATGCACTTGCAGGGAGAATTTGGTATTGATAGACCAATTGTAGTCCAACCAACTGCATGAGAGTTGTTGGAATAATAAGATCTTGTGGATTTTCATATAGCTCTATAGACAGGTATCTCGATACAAATTTTTTAACTTTAAAAAAATATTTCTTATTTTATAGATCAAAATGTTGCAGGGAGGTTAATGGAAATCCAGATGTTGAATTAGCAACTAGATTTCTGAACAATTTGTGATATTTAGCCCCACTGTTCCTAAAGATCACCCTAGCTAGAATGAATTTCCCTATGGCTTGTGGATTATCTCCAGGGAAGGAAAGTGAGGGTAACTTTATGCCTTGAGATGTTAATCAACAGCCTCTCCCAAGCCCTAATCCTTTAGCCTAGGAAATGCAAACTTACTTCTTCCTTGAACCCTTTCTTGGGTTTGCTCAATAAATACTAATATTAATCTAAGCTCAGCACAAGGATATCTGTATGAGGCGTGTTTGTTTATATCTCTGTGTTTACACTGATATACATAAAAGATTTCATGCCTGGTCTCCCTATAAGATCACAAGCTATTTGGGGTCAGATCTGTGTTTTATTCATAATTATACATCAAATGCATACATGCCTTTGCTAAAGTTAATCACATCTTCAACAAAGGCTTGCGAAGCTATTTCTCTTCTCTGCCTGTTGATGTGCTTGTTTAACTGGTAGCTGTGGTTTTCATTAGGGGCTGGCTGCATGTTTGTTGAACATGGAAAAGAGATACTGTCTCACACTCACCCTTTTGCCCTTTAGAATAACTGGATGCCAAAGTTAAACAGATTACATACACCTCTTTGATATACTAAGAGCCTTGAGTAGAAGCAAGTACATAAATAAACTAGTAAGTTTTTTTTTTATCAGCACAAGAGCAATTTCTGAATTGCTGACACACTAGCAAATTGACTAACCTTAGGTATGATAAACAATGTCTATCTGGGTCCAGGAGAGTTGTTCCATAAGTCAGGTCACTAGATCCATCACGGGGGCATTACTCACAGTCTAACAACGTTACTGGAGATCAGATGGATATTCCATCAGGCGTCTGTGGAGGCTTTTATAAATTGAGTCAGTTCTCACTCTCGGTGACAGAAGGCACCCAAAGGGCTGCTTTCCTGGGGGCACGGAACCCAGACAAAGCACAGGCTATAATTTTTAAATGTGAAAAGTAAAGCTGCTGCAGAAATTCTTCACTAGTTTATGGAAGTTCATAGGATGTTCTTTACAGATAAAATATACATAAAACAGAATCACATGGTCTACCCCAGGGCCATGTGTCTGAACATATATTTTACAAGAAAGGGCAACAGTCGTGGCTCACCCTCTATGGTTTCACCATGTGCCCCTCACCTAGCATCTAGCTTAATAATTATCTCCTTGATCTCTTGCCTTCACTGTGGTTTGCTGTCTTTTAGAAGGTCAGCTCTGTAGGTGGGTGGGAAAAGCATCCTCCAAACCCAGCTGGCATTGACTGCAGGGAATGCTCAATGTGAATGATTTATTTTCTCATCGTTCCTGAACATTCTTCCACTGTATCTCCACCGAGCCCTCCTTTCATTAGGTACCACTGTTCCTACCATACCCGGCACCTACCTTCTGCTTCAGCTGCAGCACCGTCTGCTTCATCTGGTGGAACTCCTTGCACGTGGCGCAGCAAGTCCCAGCTTTCACTGCGTTCTCAGACTTCTCCTCATGGCCTGAGAAAGGAGACTGGTCAGTTCTGTCTGCGAGGCTGGCTGAAACCCAGTCCCAGAGACAGCATCAGGAAAGGCATTTCCGGGGGCAGAGTGGGTGACAGCAAAACGTGCCTGGCACGGATGCTGGTGATTTTACAGTTCTCAGTTCCCCGCCAGCACACCCCAGGTCAGGCAGGAGAGGACAGAAGGAGAGAGGCCTCGGTACACTTCAGGCCCAGCTGTCACTATTTAGGCATCCTAGAAAGATGCTGGCTTTTCATGTGTGAAAATGTGTACCACGGCCCTTTTCCCAGCACCTCCGTATGCAGGCTCCACAAATCTGATGTGATTTATGTTCCCCTCAAAGGGCTGATGTTCATGCACTATAAATATTCCCCCAGCTCAGGCAATGGGACTCCCACAGGTGGTCTTTAAAAGGAAGTTGGCAGGGTCGTGGACAGGGGCTGGGAGCCGACCTGACTGAGATGGAAGGCTAGACAGGGAACGTGCCAGGCACTCTGGACAGCCTTGCCTGGGACAGGCAATGAAAAGGCTGCCTGGCCAGCCCACTGGGAAGAGTCCCAAAGCCATCTCGTGGGGCATTGGATGCTCCAGGGGCTTTTTAGGAAATCATTTTTTGCTAAAGAAAAATGTGGGTGAAGCAAATGGTGACATGGTTGAGAATTGGGATAGTTCTCGTCTGCCTGGCAGTGGGACGGGCTGCACCAGCCTGTGTGCAGAGGAGATGAGACACCCGGACCATCTTGCTACTGAGGACCATGCGCAGACTACTAAGGTCTGCACAAAAGGTGGCAGTAGGGTGGACCAAGACCAAGAGTGTGTGTGTGTGTGTGTGTGTGTTGGGGGGGAGTGCTCTACTGGGATGGCACAGGGCAAACTCCTCTGGCTTAGAAGCCCGTTGGCATTGGGTGATGTAACAACCACTATCTGGAATGTGGACCAGGGACAGTTGGGTAACGTGTCACTTTCAAATCATCTCTTGTGCCTCCTGGCCCATATGCTTTTCTTCCTACTGTTCCTGTCTTCAACAAAGCCCTCTCTTCTATCTCCACTTGTTGAATCCTACCAAGACCCTGATCAACTGTTCCATGAGGCCCAATCTCTCTACCCCCCCCAAGACACTGCAGTCCTCTGTAGTCAGGTAGCATTTACTATGTGTCCCACTCACCTGTTGGGTCTTCTAGGCTTCCCTGTGGAGGGGCTATTAGTGCACAGCCTGGAGTGTAAGTACCCTAAGAACCAGTCATTTCCTGGTATCTCTCATAGCGGATGCTCTAAAAATGTTTCTGAAATGGCTTTATGGGTTGAATTGTGTTCTCCCAAAATTCATTGTTGAAGTACTAACCCTCAGTGCCTTAGAATGTGACTTTATTTAGAAATAGGATCATTGCAGATATAATTAGTTAAGACGAAGTTATACTGGAGTAGCGTGGTCCAATATGATTGGTGTCCTCATGCAAAGGGGAAATTTGGACATAGACACAGGGAGAGTGTGATGTGAAGGTGAAGGCAGAGACTGGGGTGATGTGGCAGAGGCCGAGAAACACCAAACACTGCCAGCAAAGCACCAGAAGCTGGGCAGAGGCCTGGAATGGCTTACCCCGCACAGCCCTTAGAAGGAACCGAGCCTGCAGCTACCTGGATCTTGGACTTCTAGCCCCCAGAGCTGAGACAATAAGTTTCTGTTGTTTAAGCCACCCAGCATGTGGTATGTTGCTATGGCAGCCCTAGGAAGCTGATGCATAGGCAGGAGGAGAACCCCATGCTCAGGTGAACCCTCCTCACGCAGCCCTGCTCACCTTCCCTCTGCCTGGTGATGTACGTGAGGACCAGTGCTTCTGCTCTTTGGGAGGGGAACAGGCCCAGAGGCAGTTCGGCAGCTGAGAGCTCACACTACCCACCTGCAGCATGGTGGGGGGGGGCGGTTTCAGAGCTCACCTGCCACGCCCCCATCCCTGCACCCATGGAAAGCCTGAGGCTTGGGGCACAAGAGCCAGGCACATATTTTCCAAGCCAGGAGGTTGAAGTGGGAGAAGCGGTGCTCCTTCTAGCTGAGCTTCCATAAGTAACAGGGCAATTCTTGAATATACTTGTGCAGGTTTTACGTGTGTAACTGAGAAAAACACTTGAATCTCTGGGAAAGTGGTAGTCTTTCAAAATCCAGCTTGTGTGCATGCAAGATAACAGGCACACCACATTAATTCCCACTTTCTAGGCTAATCCTGCCCTCCCAGTAGCTTCCCTGCCTGTGCTCCCGCTCCCCTCCCCCCATGTTCAATTGGCACACCAGAATGGCTTTGACTCAGGCTGCGGCTGTGTAATAATGAGCTGAGCAATGAGAAGGAGCAGGCAAGGTCTTGGCTTGGAGATGAAGTGCAACTGTTAATAGCACAAGCTCTAGAGTCACACTGTCCTGGGTGCATGTCCCAACTCTGTCACTGACTAGCTCTATAAACCTCAATTTCCTCAGCCATAACATTGGAAAAACAATGACTACCACACAAGGCTGTTGTGACGATTACATGAGGCAATACATGTAAAATCCTTGGCACAGGGCCTGGCAGTAGGTAAAGGGGAGACAGTGCCTAGCACAGCCTTTAGGCCCACCAAATCCTTCAAATTTCCTTTGCTTGACAACCCCAGCAATGGTAGTATAAACAGAACATCAGAATAAGGGAACTGAGGTCTGACAACTTCCTGAAGGTCATCTAGCAAGTAGCTCACGTGGGTTTAAAATTGAGGTATCCTAAATCTAAGTCCAGTACCTTTTCTGCAAATCAATTTCCTGTGGGCTCTTTACCCCTATTCAGTGTACCAATTTATAATTCTCTTGCCAATGGAACTTTAATAAATCTGAGGAGAGCTAGAGTTACTTAGAATAGCCTCCAACATCACACTGACCCAGGCAATTTCCATGCAATAATACACTTCGTGGTAAAGGACTGAAGCCTTAACCAACTTTGCTTGTGTTGATTGTAGAGAACGATGGACCCCTGCATAAACAGATGACCCAGGCTCCAGGTTTACTAGATTTGTTAACACCTAAGGACAGGTGAATGATATCCATCTCTCTCTACCTAGACATTCATTCATTCCATCCCTTCTACTGGTCAATTTATATAATCCCATCCATCTATTTATCCCATCCCATCTTCCCAACACCTGTCTATCTGTCTGTCTGTCCGTCCACCCACCCATCCATCCACGCAATGTTCCCTTCCTCCTATCTACCTATGGAGCATCTGCTATTAGCCAGGCCCTGCCTGAGGCCCTGAGAATGCAAAACAAGTGAGAATACCTGGTTTAACAATTTACCATTGACTTTCTTTTAAGAAGTTAGCCCTGTTGGCAGAGCTGTGCTGTCACAAACAAAAGTTAAAAGCCCATCTTTCCATTTCTACTTTTACCTGCTCAGCAGACTCTTCCAAATGTTGGTGTGATTAAGCAATTTGATGATTTCACGATAAGATCAACTTCTTTACCAGGTTCTAGACTCTATTTAGATCATGGAATGTTAGGACACATCTTTAGTTCAATCTCTTTTCTAGATAAGGAAAATAAGATCCAGAGCAGGAAAGTAAATTGCTTTAGGTCTCCCAGAGTGCTGTGTAGAGACAACGCACTTACAGGGCCCCAATCAACTGTCTTGGTGTGGGGGTGGGCAGTGAGCCTGCTATTGGAAGCTCTGTTGAGAACACTCGAGAGCTATCTGCCAGGCAGGCTCCAGGGAAGCAGCTCTGCTGAGTGACCTTTCACATGAAAATGCAAGGGCTGTTGTCCGTTCCTTTATGGAATTATCAGAATACAGAGAATCAAGATTAATGTCATCCAAAAGATCTGAAGCTCCCACTAACACAGGAGCATGCGGCACAACAGCAGGAGTGTAGCTCTGGTGGCGTCAGATGATCAGGATTCGAATCTCGATGCTGTCACTTAGTACCTCTTAGGTTAGACAAGTCACAGCTTCTCTGAGCATCTGTTCCTTGAATGGTAAAATGGTAATAGCACCTACCACCTGGGGTTGCTATAAGGAGTCAATGAAATAGCACAAGTAGGTTCCCAGAACAGTGCCTAGTCCTGGGCAATTCTCCATACGTGTAACTCGTTGTTATTAGTATTACTTATTGTTGTTGGTATCATTATTTATGATTAAGTTCCCTACAAAATTAGAGAGGTGGGATAGGGCACTTTATACCATCTCTCAGAGAGCTTGCAGATAAATAAAACATGTCATCTTTGTGTGTGTCGACTTAGAACACACAATCTATTCTGAACTGGGGCTCACCCACCTTCCTATCTGTCTGCAGTGATGCCAATATGAGCTAAAAACCATCTTACGTGTGCCACACTAACAATGAATTTACAAAACAGGATAGACATCTCTGCATGTTTTCAGTCCTCGCCATGAATGCGGTGTGGTCACGCGTCTCTGAGAAAAGTCTGGCAAGGCATCCCATCATGCTCCACCTTGTTCGGATTTTAAAGGTGTAATACTATTGATTAGCCACATGGGGGCACAGAGTTCTAATTTTTACTGGAGTTGTGTAGCATATACTAAGTATTAGTAATGTAATGCCTCCAATATACTAGCAGTATCTAATAAACTTAGAAAAACCAAAGAATGTTCCCAACATATTTCATATGAACAGTGTCACCAACAAACAAAATATGTTTGTAAAAGTCGATTGTGCAGATTTGTGCTCTGGAAGTAGTGCTCGACCCTGACGGCACATTACAATCACTTAAGGGGGCTTTTAAAAATCCTGAGGATTCTGCTGAAGCCTGCCCATCTGGGGGTGGCAGTGAGGCAACAGTATCAGCAGTTGTAAAGCTCCCCAGGTAATTGCAAGGTCAAGAAACACCGATCTATGGATTAGAGGAGGTGGAAAGTTATATGAAACACCTGGCCGTCTCTGACATTTTGAACTGTAATAGGTGACTCTGGGGGTCATGGTCATGTTATCAGAAAATAAACAATAGCTGAAAAATAAAGGTCAGCAAGCTAATTACTACGGAGCCAACATTTCCTTAATTTGTCTCCCCATTTGTGCTACACAGACTCCCTGGGGCGACTAAACTGGCTCCAGGTACATATTTTGAAAGACAAAATCAAAGTGACTGAATGTCTACTAGCCAGACGGCTCGTGTCCCCAAATCTGTGGACTGCAGCCTTTCAATCAGCAGAGGCTGTTCTGGGACCACGCCCCCTTCTACTCTCTGCCTGCACTCCTAATAACCACTGGAGGCCGTGTTCGGTTTTAAATTCCTCTGACTATAACATTACAGACACTGCACAACCCAAAGTTAAATTAATAGAACAAAGGAGGGACAGGTGATTTCAGTCACATGTGTTTATACTCAATAATCATTACCTCGTCATCAAAAAATTATCATGATGACATACGGGGTGATAAATTAGCCCCAAACAGGTGAAACCGCTTAGCTGCCTCTGATGTTCCAGAATGCAGGGCTCTTTTGGCCCCTAACATTTCTTACTGCTGAGTCAAATGTTCAGAAGTGTAATTATTCATCTTCTAGCTATTGTAAGGAAAGTTTTCTGCTCAGAAGGTGTTGAACTGGGCATACTGTCAAGCATGGTAGTATTTTCAAATTTGGTACTTGCTTAAATGGAGGACAAAGAACTGAGACATGCACAGGGATCACAGGCTGGCCGGGGATTATATTACTTATGCTAATCACGCCAAATTTTTAAAAGGATTTGAGAGTGAAAGGGTCTTCACAGTTCATGCAGTTCAACCCTTTTGTCCACAGGTGAGGAAACTGAGGCCCAGAGACCTGCCCGGTATCACTAGCTAGTTAAATCTGAACGAGCTGTGCTTACCAGCTCTTCTAACTTCCAAGCCAAGGAACTTTCCATGGCGTCACAGCTGTCAAAAAAGGACTCCAGGGCACCTGATTTCCCCCTCCCCCCCAGACCTATCAAGCCCAGCCCCTACCCTTCCCAGTGCTCTCATCACTAGTTATGACTTTAACGTTCAGGGCAAACAATGTGCCTCATAATTTTAATTATGCATATGAATTACTTCTCTCAGTCTCCACCCCAAATATCCTTGGTTACTGGTTTTATAATTTTTTCTAAGTAAAATATAAAGCCAAATGCTCATCCTCTGTGCATATGTGGTGGATTCAGTGGAGACTAGCAACTGAAAATTAAATACTGAGACCTTCTTTCATAAGGCTGCTGCTGGAGGCGTGTAATTCAGCAGAGAGTGGATCTGTATCAGTATATAAAAAAAAAAAACTTTTTGTAGCTGCTATATTTGGAGGAAGATGAGGAGGGGAGAGAAAGAGGAGAGAATTCCCAGCCTAATCTCTGCAATGAGTTTTGTTTTATAATAAGGCTCAGTGGTATCACCAACAGCCAGTTCTTACTCGATTAAACAGGACATCTCCCATTTAAGTCACAGTAAGCAGGAACAAACTCTCTCTCAGTATGACAGAAGGGAGGAGTACTGTCCTGTTTTCATTCACTAGATGCTGTGCAGTCTACAGTAAATCACTCCCTTCTGGACTTGGGCTGCTGCATCTGCTGTTAACAATATCGTTGCCTGAAAGTTGACCAGATGGCCTACCAGGTTTGGCACCAGAGCTAAAATCTTTGATGGTAAGTTAGTATTTTCAAAACTGTATTTTCAGGACACCATCACCTGAGACACATTTATGGGTTTCTTAAGAAATAATTTTGGGTTATTCAGGTTTAATCAAAGTTAAATTTTAAATGGCAATCTCTCTGAGCTTTTAATGCCCTCGCACTATGAATCTTTAAGAAGTGGGTGCAGTAATATACACTTGCCCAAACATCTGAAAACAGGATATTGGGAAAATATAGGAAAATGGTCAGGGACCTCCAGATGTTCAGAATCTTGCAGAGCATTTGATGGAAATATGCACGTGCACCCAGGTGTTTCTTGGCTATTGACTAATGTAATTGCGCATGTTCATACAGGTGTCCTGGGTTATGAACTTAAGTATAAAGGATGAGCGGCTCTGATCGACAAGGCCTCCCACCCCCGGGATGCTCCCAGAGTGGTCGCTACTGCTGCTGGATGCTGTTGCTGCCAGGGCCCCTAGGACCCCTTGAGAGGCCACCACTGCTTCTGCTGCTGTAAGCTGCTGCTGTTACTGCTGAGGACTGAGCTCCTGTTGTCTGCCAATGGGATCTTTCCCAATTACGTAGCGTGGACCTGCGTGTGAGGAGTCTGGTGACCCAGTCTGTACAATGGGTTTGAGGGGTCTGAGCCCTAGCCCTGACAATACAAATGGAAACAGTATAACTAAAATAATAAAACGTTTTGACTTTAGTTATGAAATGCCTAGCCATACAATTAGCGTACTTATTTCATCGATCTGACAACTGGTGTAATCGTGTAGCTATTTGTGTAGCTTTACACAGGACATTAAGAAATGCTTATTAACACCTCATAGGACCCCAAAGTTCTGCAGAACAGAATGTGGGGAAATGCTATTAAGAAATGGATGAAATAAAAGACATCCTTAAATGTAATATCAGATAAGATACAAAATGTTTCAAATAAGTGTAGGGAAAATATAGGAAATGGTCAGGGCCCCTCAGATGTTCAGAATCTCGTCAAGCATTTGATATAAATAGGCACGTGTGCCCAGGTGCTCCTTGGTTACTGTCTAATGTAATTGTGCATGTGCACCCAGGTGTCCTGGAGTATGACTTAAGTATGAAGGACAAGTGGCTCTGATCCACAGCACCCCCTAACCCCGGGATGCCTGCGGGGGTGCCATGGGGAGGCCGCTACTGCTGCTAGAGACTGTTGCTGCTAGGGCCCCCAGGACCCTCTGTGAGGCTGCCACCACCACTGGACCTGTAAGCAGCTGGACCTGTAAGCTGCTGCTGCTGTTGCTGAGGACTGAGTTTGTGTCTGCCAACCACTCCCGGGATCTTTCCCAATTACCTAGGGAGGACCTGCATGTCAGGGGTCTGGTGACCCAGCCAGGTATGTGAGGGGTCTGGTGACCCAGTCTGTACAAGGCGTTTGAAGGGTTTCAGCCCTAGTCCTGATAATGCAAATGGAAACTAAACTAACAGTATACTAAAGCTTAGTATAATTAGCTATTGTATAACTTAGTGTACTAAACTTAGTATAACTTAGTATAACTAAAATAATGAAACTTTGGCTTTTCGTTATGATTTGCGTAACCTGACAACTGGTGTAGTCATGTAGCTTTAAAATGAGTATATATCCCTTCTAATATTATCACTCAGATTTTTTACTGATGTTTCAGACATAGTGGTCAACTGGCCATCACCTAAACAAAATTCTTGATCTCTTGTACTTGCCTGAAACTTTGAAAAATTTTAAGATACTCCTCAGGAAAGGAAACAGGTGAGTGTGGTCCCTGTACTGACTTAGCACTAGAGACTGCTAATTCCAAAGACAGTGAGACCTCCCTGTCTCACCCAGCCTTTGCATGTCCACAGGTAAGTGCCTCTCCCCAGTGCAGACCTGTCAGTGCACTCTGACTCAGAGCCGTCCCTAGGGAACCCCACAGCTGGGTGACTGTATGGATCTTACTGCCTTGGAGACTGAAAAGGAATGTGGTTGGAACACATAGGGATTAATTAGTGCAAGAGGTGGAGGCCACCTGAGACCAAAGAACAAGTAAACTCAGCATGTAAACTCTTATGCTAGTCTGTGGAAATTCCACCTGGCTTCTAGGGTCCCTGCTGGTTATGGTCAGTCTTCTTGCAGACCACTCTCCCCTACCAGGCAGGAACTCCTCATGTGTGGGGCTTGGTCCTATTATGTCTACATTCCTAATGTGGAATCCTGCCCCCCTGATAGTCAGGAGTATGTGTCTGTTGCTGCTGCTCCTGATGGTTATGCTCTGGATTGGGCTGCTCAAGGCTGCCTACTAAGCCCATGTAAATGGGATTCCACCTGTACGTAAGTGTGAGGCAAAAAGCCAATGCACTTGCCAGGTTAGGTAGCCCAGAGCAGGGGCTACCTGGCTCAGAGCACAGCTGGAAATCAATACCAACATGAAAAACTAGCAGGCTACTTTCTTGTGAATAATTCTCAAGTAGGGACTTGAACAGATAGGGACTAAAAAGCTGTACCCCATTTATCAAAGAGTTTCTTCCTTTCAGTAAAGGACATAATCTAAGTTACACATTCCTGCCCCTTTCCCACCTTTTCCATCACAGGACAAAATGCAGTAGCTTTAATTTTGAATTAAAAGAGGTGTGTAAATATTTTTTCTCAATTAACCTTTATGGCAAAAACTGTTTACCCCTGCTTTATGAACACCTCTGGGTGGCATGTGGGTGGGCTTCTCATGCTTCAGGCTTTCAAATGTGTCCCCAAGCTGTCTAATTCATTCATATGATCCCAAATGGCCCACTCCTGAGCTGGCTGCAAATAGTTTGCTGCTAATGACATATGGTGGCGTCCTCATAACTCAACCCAGTTGCTCCTAAGAATTTCGCTTTGTACTTTTTCTGTGTGAGGCAGCTGGTCCCCAGCTGTTTGGTGTCTTCAGCTGATGGCAGCCCCTTCCCACCTCTTCCTGGAGCTCGGGCCACATGCAGAAATCAACATCTCTCAAGTGCCCCGACAGTTCTAGCTTTTTCATCTCCCTGCATTTCTTGATGTATGTAATTTAACCTAGGAACCTGCTCCCCGCTCACGGATAGCCTGGGCTCTGCTAACCTCTCCTGATGGTGTTCCAGCCACCTCCCCCTCCTTAGGGAAGGAGAGAAGAGCTGGGCTCTGAGCTCCACAAGACGGGAGCAACTTCCTGGCCTACAAGTGGTGGGTGCAGGACCCATGGCCATTGTGTGACCTGCCTGAGGCCCACAACATGGCCGAGGATTTTCTCTCTGGGGAACTCACCATGCCAACCATTGTCAGTGGAGTACATTTTGCTGTGAAGTTCACCCTGCCTGGAAGGCCCTTGACATTGGCCTGTATAGGCTGAAATCCTAAATTTTAATGATTAGGTAGGCACTTGTAACTTGGCAGAGAAATTAGAGTTGCTTCACCAGTGAGTGTGGTGATATTTTGCTCTTCGAGGCATTGCCTGAGGCATCGACATCAGTTTTGGAGATCTCCCTTTCCCCTTCTCCTTCCCCCTCATTCTTCTTTCATTTTTCCTCCACACTCAAATAAGAAAGTAACCCAACATTTAGGCTGATCATATGCCGGAGTGACCAGACATCTCAGCTGAATCTGGTTGACACCGTGTAAATCAGCTTCTCAATGATGTGCTGAAGGACCAGCTTTTAGAAATGTTCCAATTCACTGTGGACTGATACTTTTATAAAATACCAAAATGAGCTGCTAGAAAAAATAAGACCTAAAATACAAGCATACACTTTTGGACTTAAACAAAATACTTCTGTCAAATTGGTATAAAAATGTCTAAACACACAATTTCTGTTTTCAAGAAATAGTTCATGGACAGGCACAGGGCATGGGCTACATTCTGAGTAGCACTCATGCAGATTGTGACCTTACATGGAAATGTTTCATGTTTATATCTCTGCCCATTTTCTTTGGGAGACCACAGTGTTTAAGGCCTCTTCTCTGCTCATCCTAGTTTGGTCTAAACATATAACTAAGCTCTACTGATTTTTTTTTTTTTTGCTTCCCTACTCCTCTTTTATCATCCCCCAGATAGAAAGTATTCATTAGTATCTACTACCCAGCTAACCACCTTACTGTGATTAATCAGCAAGGAAGATTTTTTAGGAAACTAGTAAGAGATGTAGGGGCTCCTTGATACAAGCCATTTAGGAAGCTAGAAGAAATTCCTGCATCCATCAACCTCACCATGCACCACCACAATGACTTTTGTAAGATCTCATTAGAAACGTATCTGGCATAATCTAGGATGCTGCATTTTGGTGTTTGGAAAGCTTTAAAAAATCAATGAATGAAATGCTTAAATTTTAACGTGTAATTTTAATGTTGGAGTACTTGTTATAGAAGACTGGAAAATTATTCTAAAAATTTATCTAAATATTTGCTTTAATTATGTATGTGACCTGCCTACGAACTATATCAGAATCTTAGGAACAAAACACTAATTATCAAGGAGATTTAAGTTTCCTGTCAATCTTCCTACTAAATACATTTGGTTTAATATATCTGATTTTCTTTTCTTTTTTTTTTTCCTTTATTTTATTTTATTTTATTTTTTTTTAATTGAAGCTCTACTGATTTTTCCATGAGCATACTCGCCCAGGTGAAAAGCTTCCTCCAGTCCACTCCAGCTTACAACCCTTGATGCTAATGGGCATGACTTTCACTATTTCTCTTTAGGAGCTTCAACTTACATTCTCTTAGCCAGGTCCCATCTCCCATTTGTATAAGTGCCCCTTCCTGCCCACTGTTCTCTGAGGAAACTGGTTGGACTCCCAGGTGTCTCTGTATATTATATATATGTTATATACAGTATGTTAATATGTATTATATGTAATACATATATGTATTATACTTATGTAATACATATTATAGAATTACATATAACACATTATATATGTATTATATAATATACATAATTACATTATATGTAATATATAGGTACTTGGGAACCTTATATAATTTATATTATATAGTACATGTAATATATATTTTATAATATGCATTGTTATATTTCTGTTATAATATATAATCACATAAGTATATGTTAAATAGATATATCTATGTATAAGCCCCAAACTAACATATATAATATAAAAATAGATATAATAAGGAGCATAATTATACTTGCCCTACTCACCAGTGTCATTGGGGTATTTGTCTCCCTGGGTGCATGTCCT
Source organism: Cynocephalus volans (assembly GCF_027409185.1). Classification (NCBI taxonomy): domain Eukaryota; kingdom Metazoa; phylum Chordata; class Mammalia; order Dermoptera; family Cynocephalidae; genus Cynocephalus; species Cynocephalus volans. The sequence goes on from NC_084472.1 coordinate 54,237,927, forward strand.
CCCATCATCCTCCAGGATGTAGCCCTCGCGACACTCACAGTGGTAGCTGCCGACAGTGTTGATGCAGATGTGTGCACACAGCGTCTGGTTGCTGGGGGCACACTCGTCAATATCTGGTTCAAACCAAATGCGGAGAATACTCAGTTTCAGAGAATTCACTTTCAACACAACAGATGACACAGGGGTTAGCCCCTTTGCTAGTGTCTGCAAAGGATACTTTGCTAGACCTCGATCAGAGAAGTCTGGAGCAAAGTAGGAAGCTACAAACATGGGCTGTCCCTGGAAGCAGCACTGCCAGCTATGTCACCATGGTTACAGAATGATCAGTGACGGGGCTCCTGACTGTGGCTCCACCACTCCAAGTTCACGTGGCTTGGTACAGTCATTGCTAGCCTTCAGATATCTCACCTACTTGCATTCTACGGGGAGTTTCATCTATTGCCGTCTCTCCTTCCAGCCGTGTCCAGAGAGAGCTCTGGGCAGTACAGGCAGATTCACGCGTGAGTTTAGGGCAGGAACGCCTGGAGAGAGGTGGTCAGCCTGGGGAATTACAGAGGAGGATCCAGAAAACAACAATGAAGCCTACCCTAAATACCTCACAGAGCTCTTTAGAAGAGAAAACGAGATAACCCACGGCAATACACTTGGAGAAGCAAACATTAAATAAATGATTTTTGCAAGTACCTAGTGTGCTGAGGGATTTATGTTCCCCTTTATGGCTAGAGGTTGCGAACAGTATGATGGTGACCCAAAGGTCACTTAGGAATGGCTCCTTCCCAGTTAGGGGACACAGGGGTAACTGGGAAAAGCTGCTTCTGAAAAAACAAAACACTCATAATGGGTCTAATGGAGTGAGTTCCCCCCAGGACATTTCTGTCTCATCAGTGGCCCAAACGGATCCCCATGGGCTGCAGAAATGAGCCGTGAGACCATCAAACGAGTAGCCACTGGGAGTCCGTGTTAACTGTGCACATCATGGACGTGCTCCCCTGCTGCACGGGGTGGAAACAAAAGTGTTTCCCACCATGGCAAGAGAGGGAGGCCCACTCCATTTCCTGTTTGCTGGCTGAAGACACCAGGTGGCAGGAGTGGGAACCATGCCATACAGCCCAGACTGTGCACATGTGGCGGGCAGACAGAGCCCAGCCTGAACTTTAGGATGTTGACAACTTCCCAGCCACTCCCTGGACAAGCTGCCAAGGCCCTGGCTCCAGCAGGCCATGTGTGCTGAGGGGAGTGTGGTCATTCATTCGTTGCCCTGGCAGTACACACTATGTCATCTGTAGATGGGAGGTCACATCTGGATCCTCCTTTGTTATTCCCCAGGCTGACCACCTCTCTCCAGGTGTTCCTGCCCTAAACCCAAGCACGAATCTGCCTGTACTGCCCAGAGCTCTCTCTGGACACGGCTGAAAGGAGGGACGGCAATAAATGAAACTCTCAGTAGAATGCAAGTTCTACCTACCCACAAATGAAAACAGGGTACAGTAGCTGCTGCAAACTGAAATAAGAGCCCTTGTGCCTGGGACCAGGGCCATATGAAACAGCCCATGCTCCCTGTAGGACAGGCCACGGTCCCAATTCCATTTGTCAGTACCGGGTGCCACTCCCAGATGGGGGGAACTAGTTAGAAGTTCTCTTAAAGGGGGCTCCCTAGAGCCCCTGCCGGGTCAGAGAAGGAGGGGCTGCCCATCACAGGTAGTTTATTTCTGCATGAACCTATCTGCCAGTCCCCTCAGTTCATCCTCCAGCTGATTCTTAAAGCTCGCCATGCATATGAGTCATTAGAGGCACTCCTGTAAATGCACGTCTCCAGACCCACAGAGTTGTGACTCATTCAGTCTGGAGGGGAGGCCAGGATCTTTATTTTTTAAAGCAAGGATCCCAGATGTCTCTGAAACAGGTTATCCCCTGTTAGTGCCAGGGGACAGTTAGCCGTGAACCTGCCTCAGAAATTCAAGGAGTGCAGTGCTGGGAAAGACCAGTCAAGGAGGACGAAGGGAATGAGCTGTGGCCACAGACGGTGCTGCCTGTGCTCTGCTGCAGCCCAGGTGGCTGGCTCTGGCTCCCTGGGACTCACTTCTAACCTGCCTGCCATAGGGACACGTCCTTCCTTCCCAGAACTTATTCTTGCTTCGTTCTGAGTTTTTACTTTTCTGACCACTTATACTGTTTTATTTACATTATTCTAGTTTACTTTTGTTTCCCTTCTCCCGCTCTTATATCTCACTGTCCATTAGGATTGACTGGTGCTAGTTCTCTGACGAATTCCCTTTTAATTATCATGATGAAAGGCAGTGACCGATCTCTAGGATAATACCAAAACCATCCATCTAACAAGCACGATGACTTAAGGGGAGGAATCAAAGCTCAGAACAGCTCCTCTGAGCCTGTCCTGCTGAAGAAGAAGGTCCAACAAAGGACCAAACCATCTGACCAAGGTGTATCGTTAGGAGCTGGAAAATAACGTGTATTCCCAACACACCCAGACAGTACGGCTTCTCCCGCTTCCGGTGTCTCTCCCGGTCATATCGGTATCCTGGATAACAAGTACACAGCACTCGGCCGAAGTTATCTGTGCACTGCTGTTCACAAGGAGCCTCAGCACAAACATCATAATCTGAAAAAGAAAAGTGTGAGCTCTCATCAACCACAGGGGAGGTGAGTAACCCAGCCCCGGCCTGGAGCAGACCTCCTGGGCTGCACGCTGCTAAAAGGCAAGTGTGAAGGGTGAGAAGCATTATTATATTTAGAGAAGCATTAACTCTTTCAGGCTCTCGGAACCTTCTAAGAGTACTGCAATGGGTAACCTAAGGTGTGACATAAAAGCAAACATCACTTGTGATTTTTCCCCTAGGTCACTGCCTTGGCCTTTGGTCTTTGTCACATCCAGGGGGCAAAGATGCTTCAGATGGCTAGGCTTTGCAGCATTACCTGGGGCCTGTTTTGTGTTTTTCACCAGCTGCTGTAGAGACAGGGAACAGTAGGGTTCCAGTGCAACACTAAAGAAAGGCGAGCTCCAGTGATGGGCACTGGCGTCATCATGTGGGAGGAAGGGCTGAAAGTCAGGCAGGCTCTGAGGAGTGCGAGAGGGGCTTTGTAATGGACACGTGTGTGAGTGATTAGAGAGTCCCTGCTTGTGGGTGGGGGTCCTATACGTGTGCACCCTGCTGGGGGGAGGGAGGGTTGATTCTGCACTCTCAGAAGGGGTTGGGCATGTTCGAATGGCCAGAGGTCTCTTTCCAGCTCTAAGTCTGTGCTAATTGGAGTGGATACTCTACTACTTGTAAAGAAAGAGGGCATCTCTCCTCTCAGTCCTTGTGAACTAATATTTAATGAGCCTCTGAAGGGACTTTGGCTCTAAGCTAGTAGCTCAGGCTCAACGTTTACTCCCAGACCAGACCCAGCATCTCATAAATCACTGCCTTATCTTCCCCAGGTGCTGACAGATAAACTATCCTTGGACACATAGTGAGTCTGGCTATGCTCTGCCGCATGTGAAGGTGAATGGTAGGCTGTCAGCCTTTATGCAGGCGGGGTCAGAGTGTGACAAGGCTCATGCCATTCTCACAATGACCTGGAAAGCTGCCCTTGCTGAAAACTCTCTCCCACATCTGTGACTCCAGGCCTTCTTTGCCTGTGTGGTGTTCTGATCAACCCTACAAACTGTCTCTGGATAAACATGATTTCCTCGAGGAAGCATCACCTCTAGGCAACTGATGTTCTGTGTTCCTTTTGCTCAGGAGCAAGGTCTCAGTGTGAATGGCTAGGGGCTGCCCTGTTCTGCCAGCTGTCACCACCATTCTGCAGCAGCCAGGGAGAGGAGGAAAAAGGCAGAGGCTGTCAAAAGTACTTGCGTTGACTGTGGTGCCCAAAAAGGATTATTTCAAAAAGACAGTAACTCCCAACCTCCCCTACCATTCCTGCTTCCTTGAGGTACCACTTCCAACCCTCCTTGACGGTTCTTGTCTATCTACCACGACATCTTTAAGTGGCCAACTTGCACTGCTTTTCTTTTTCTTTTTTTTTTTTTTTTTTTTGAGTACTCTTTATTGACTTCCAGACACAAAAGTGCACATTTAGCCATTTCCCTGCCCCCGCCCCCAACACTTCCTGTTCCCTCCATCTGGCCAGTATAGTCAGGTTGAAATTTTGGTTCAATACATCTTCAGTGTTTGCACTACAGTGATAACATAAAAGCTATTCTTTGCTGAGTCTGGAGATATACTCTAATTACTTAAACCTTTATTGAAGACTTTTTTGTCTTCCCTGGAATTAAAAGAATCATCTTGTGTATTTTGGGGGGTTTGTTATTGAGCTTTGTCTCTTAGCTTCAAGCTCCCCTTTCCATGAGCTTCTCTGTGACTTGAACTCTGGAGACCATATTTTTCCTTTGTTAATTGCCAGCCTATTAGGTACTGCCAATAAGGGGTGAGAGAGAGAGAGACAGGCACAGACAGGGAGGCTGGAAGATGAAGAAGGGATATGTGCATTTCTGTTTGCTTGCTGTTCATGACAACCTCATCTCAGCCTCTCTTGTTCATCCTACTAGCTGCAGATTCCTTCAACAGAACCAGCAAAATCCAGTTTGTGGTGATTCCAACACTTGCAGAATCAGCCTCGTTATATACCATTTCAGAGACACCAGCCATCTGGTTCTCCCTTCCCAAAGGTCTGGGTCCCAGATACATGGGTAACTTCCAATTCTGGCCAGGGGCCATTCCTCAGAGGTCTGGGTTCCATGCCACTGGGCACCTCCTCTGAGCGTCTAAATTTTAATCAGTCCAGTATCTTCTTTTTGTTCCCCTAGCCTAGGGGTGGTGGCTGCTTCCTGCAGCTGATACCTCTACGATAGTTAGTGTTTTCTTTTGCCTTTCCATTCTCAATTCCTAGTTAGCAATTCTTCATACTAAGTTCTCTCTGTTAAATAACTGGTGAGGGCTCTATTTCTGGACTTAACTTTGAGCCACACACTCAGTTTTCTACAAATCTATCACTAATCCATCCCCAGGGATTCCCCCAATTTTGCAAATCTCCTCTTAAAATGTGCAAACACATTAGACATTTTAACAATTTAATCTTGAGAAAGTTTCTCCTAGAAACTTCTGACTTGCTCCAATCAGGACTCTAAGTCTGTTGCATGGCTGCCACTTGGCATGCCCATTCACCATTGTCCTGGGAATTCCCATCGCCTCTATTGTGTTCAATCCTTGTGTCCTGGATCCCATGTCTCCCTCTTTTCTGGTTTACTCCCTCAGTCTAGCGGAGCATATTCTCCAGTGACTTTCTGAGAAAGGTTGTAAAAGAGGTAAAAGTTTTGAGATCATGCATGTCTAAAAATGTTTTCTGTCAACCCTGATGATTATTGACAGTTTAAATATGTAACTGTAGGATGAAAAACTTTACCTTAGAATTTTGAAGGCATTGTTTGACTGTGCTCCAGCTTTCAGTGTTGCTATAGATAAGTTTTATGAGATTCTAATTCTTGATCTTTTGTATGAGTCATTTTTATCCTCTGAAAATTTTTAGGATTTTCTTTTGTCCCCAGGGTACTAAAATTTCACAATATCTTTATGTGGGAGTTCTTCAGTCTTTGATGGGCTCTTTTTATCTAGAAATCCCCTTTAATTCTGAAGAATTTTCTTGAATTATATCTTTAATGACTTCCTCTACGTTCTGTGTGGGCTTCAATTATTTGGAGGTTGCATCCTCTGAACTGTTCCTCTAATATGCTCTTCTTTACCGTTTTTCATTGTTTTGATCTTTTGCCCTTATTCTTGGGAAAATTCATCTTTCAACCCTTTTGCTGTTTTTATTTTTCATACTTTTAATTTCCAAGATTTATTTCTTCTTTTATTGTTCCTTGTTATTAACATCATATTTTTGTTTCATGGATACTGTATCATCTTTACATCTCTCTGAGGTATAAATGGTAGTTATTTTGAAGTTTTCTTCTCTCTGTGTAGGTTGTGTTTTCCCTAAGACTCTTTTTCCTGTATATTTCTTTTTGGAAACTTTCCTCTAATGTCTGGTGATCCTTGTATGTCTGCTCTAATTTATTTATGGACTATTAAAAATAGCTGAATAGAAGCTTTTTGCATATAGCAGATTTTATAAACTCTAGGCTTCATTGTAAGTGATTTGGCTGATACATTTCAATGATGATTTCTTTAAGATCTTTTCCTTGGGTTGTCTAGAATGTCCAGAGAAGACATTTCCAAATCCTTGCCTGGGAGTACATGTAAAGTTATTCTGGAACTCAAGTGAAGGAGAAGGCTGTGTGTTTCAAAATTTGATGTGTAACACTTACTGAATCCTTCCATTTTCAGTGCTGGACCCTTTCATCCCTGACTGGTATCCCCCAATCCAAGAGCCTCTGGTTTACCCTCTGAGAAGAACATATCTTTGGTCTTTTGCACCACTGAAGAAGGGGCAATATTCTGTCTGGGAAGTAGAGGACAAGATCTGGGAGTCCAACTTCTTAGACTTTCAGTCAATCCTTCTGTTTTTGATATCACTTTCACCTCTATTTCTAGTTTATTTTTAGTTTTACTGATTGTTATTTGTTTTGGTATATAAACTGGCTTGCTCCTTAGTTTTCCTTGATGCTGGCTAAAGATTCACCTTTCTCATCTTGCTAAGCTATTTGCCACCTCCCTGTCCTCCAGCTTCCAAAATTTTGTTGTTATCTCCTCTTCCATTCTTTGTCTTTGTGGGTTTATGTCTTTTTCCCCCCGTCTGTGGTGTTTCAGAAGGAAGGTTAAGGAATTTATCCAACCCTTTATTTTTGATGCTTGTTTCCAGACCCTATCAGTGGCACCATTCTAACGCAGATCTTCAGAGCCTCTCCCGTAAAGAGGATCTTCATCCCAAGATTCCCCCCCTTAAATCCATCTATCATGCTGCCAGGCTAACCTTCCTAAAGCACAGTGCTGTGTATGTCACCCCCTTGCTCAAAAAACCTTTAAACTCTATATTAGTCAACATTAAACTATTTCATTTGGGGTCTGACATTATATCCTTTGAGAATTTTCCAACCGTAAGATTCATCTATGAGCTCCTTAGCCTGTGGCAAGACTAAACTCTCTTTTCCTTCATCCTTTTTCACATCCATGCCTTGTTACCTTTTATAATTGTGTTTTATAAAGTGTTTTATAATTGTTGATATCCTATCTAGATTTACAAGTGCCAATGTAAATGCCATTCCTTCAAGAAGCTTTCCTTGATCTCAACAGGGTTTAGTTTGTCTATCTCATCATTCAGGAGTCTGTGCCTCTTTTACTCATGTGCTCTGTCATATTTACTGAATGCCTACTCTGTGCCTACCCTATTCCAAGAGGCATACAGCTTTATGGTGCAGACCACAGGTCCTGGAGCCAACCTTACCGACTCTGCCACTGTCTCTGTGCTCTTAGTTTCTCAAAGCCTCAGTTTCCTCACCTGTAAAATAAGGATAACAATAATGCCCACTTCGTGATGCTTTTATAAAGATTAAATTGGATAACGCATGAAGCACTGTGCCTGGCACTCAGTAAAAGCTTTCCCTGATCTTCTGCTTCTTTTGCTGATAGTTCCTATAACTGTTTTGCTACGGGGCGGAGACAGTGTCCCTTGGAGTAACCAGCACTACTCCCTTCCCACAGTTTATGCTCAATTAATAATTGTTGAGCTGAACAAATCAGGTCATCCTATCACCTGGCCAATCAAGATACCACGTATAGCAGAAATCAGCAAACTTTTTCTGTAAAGGAGCCAGATAATATTTTGGCTTTGCAGGCCTCTGTTGCAACTACTCAACTCCACTGCTACAAGGCAAAAGAAGCCATAGGCAATACTCAACTGAATGGGTCTGGCTGTGTTCCAGTAAAACTTCATTTATAGAATTGGGCAGTGGGCCACACTTGGCCTGCAGGCTGTAGTTCACTGATCCCTGACTTAGAGCTATGCATATGAGTCAGCAGCACTTAAAAATTGTAGCTTCCACTCATTAGTTAGCATATTTGTTTAGAAACACTAGTCTTTTTTTTTTGCCACCTGGGATGGTTAATTTTATACATCAACTTGGCTAGGCCATAGTAGCCAGATATTTGGTCTGGGGCAGGTTCCCCAAAAAGGTGTATGTGCTCTGAATCAGTATCAGACGTATGGTGTGGTTTCTTCCATAACAAGGATCAACAGGTCCAGGAATCAAGGGGTAGAAATGGGAGTGGCACTACTATTACTCCTAAGGATCTACTAGCAGAATTTGTGCTTCTTGTTCCTGCAACTTTACGCTCTGGTGGCTAGAGGTCTTAGTTCCAAAGGAGGCATGCTTCTACCAGGAGACAGTGATTCCACTGAACTGGAAGTTAAGGCTGCCACCCAACCACTTTGGGCTCCTCATGCCTCCGAATCAAAAGGCAAAGCAAGGAGTTACTGCGCTGACTGCGGTGATGGATTCTAATAACCAAAGGGGAAATTTTTCTAAGGCAGAGCATGTCTGGGATACAAGAAACACCCTAGGTTGTCTCTTAATATTACTATGCCTTGTGATTATAGTTAATTGAAAACTTCAATAACCCAGTTTAGGCAGGACTAAATTGGTCTCAGGCCCTTCAGGAATGAAGGATTGGGTGACCTCACCAGGTAAAGAAAGAACCATGAGCAGGAGAGGTGCTTGCTGAAAGCAAAGGAATAAGGAACGGGTAGTAGGAAAAGGCAGTTATGAATACCAGCTATGACCACATCACCTGTTACAGAAACAAGGCCTGTAATTGTCATGAGTATTTATTTCTTCTCTATTTTCTTATGATTATGTTTGTGTGTATGTGTGCAAATACCTTGGTTTTCTTCCCTCTTATCCCTTTATCATGTATCATAAAATGTACTGACTTTATAATATTTAACTATCATCAATTTTACATTACAGTATTTTAATTATAGCATATCAAGGAGAAGAGTGAATAATACCTAAGGATTCTGCATCCTCTTCTGGGAAAAGGATTAGTGCATTTTTACACAGGACAGTTGTATCAGGTTAGGTGGAAATATGAGTTTGTTACTGACTTTATGTGGACATTAAGTATGACTTAAGGAGATGTGTATGGGTATTGAGTTGACAAAGGGGTAAATTTGTGATGATTAATTTTATGTGTGAACTTGGCTAGGCTACAGTACCCATATATTTGGTCAAACGTTATTCCAGATGTTCCTGTGAAGGTATTTTTTTTCAGATGGGATTAACATTTAAATCAGTAGACTTTGAGTAAAGCAGATTACCCTCTGTAATGTGGGTGGGCCTCATCCAATCAGCTGAAGATGTTAATCAAAAAAAGACTGACCTCCCTGATGAAGAGGTACTGCCGCCAGTACTCTATCAGACTATCTGCAGACTCAGACTGCAACTCTGCCCCAGGTCTCCAGCTTGCTGGCCAACCCTGAAGGATTTAGGCTTGCACCTCCACAATCTCTTGAGCCAATTCCTGAAAATAAATCTCAGTCTCTCTCTACACTTATACACACAAACCCTCTACTGGTTCTATTTCTCTGGAGAACCCTGATATACACTCTTTTCTGATATCTTACATTTGTACTTTGCATTCTTGGGTGATAGAAAACTTTATGAGTAAAGATACTTTAGTAAAAGAAAGAAACAAATAAACAATCACTGACTTATTCTCACAGATTAGAACAAATCAACTTTAAAAAGTGTTCTAGTGAAAAGCAACTTTCAGCATTCGAGACCAGTTTTCCTGGAAAGATTCAGTTCCAGGTGCCATTAATCATAGGTGCTGTAGTCTCACTTTGGGTGAGGGAGACTGGTTCTAGGTCTGGACATTTGAAATTACAATACCTAACATGTAAAGAAACTCTAAGTATGTGGTATCCATGTAATGTATTTTTAATAAGGTTGGGCAAAGTCTTTCATTAGGATCTTAAATTGATTGGCCTAAGCTTAATTTTCTTTGGTTCCTGCCAAACTGCAATATAAAGGACACAGCTGGTGACTGAGAAGAGCTGGCCTATAAAAGAATGCAATTATTTTGACTTTTGTGGTTTTTTTCTACCATGCTTTAACCAAAGGAAGGCTGGCAGAAGGGAATTCAGCTTAGAGAGACCCAAGGCCACATCAACCATCGCATGTGCAGTGAATTCCTAACCAGCCTTCCTATGACAGCTTTCTCAAAGGTCACAGCTATGGTTTAATGAACTCTCCCATCCTTCCTCTAAAAAGAGCAACAAACAGGAGTGGGTCATCTATTGGTAACTGATAAAGAAGTTGAGCTCTAGGAGATAATGCAACAGAGTTAGCTTGGCTGGGCTCTGGACCCTCTACAGAAGCCTGGCTTCTTCGGCAAAAGTGAAAAAAACTATTTCACATTTTCTACCCATCTCTCTCCCATCCCCTCCCCAGCCCTGGGCAAACTAATCCAAAGATCTTCAAACAGTCCTTAGCACTTCCTGTGTCAGTGTAATACTTTGCAGCATGCTTTTTCATTCTGCTCTAAGTCCTGGGCAGCCTTCCTTAATGACATAGCTCAAGTCTCCCCTCCTTTCTGAGACTACCTATCACTGCCCTGGTCTTCCACACTCTGTGTCCTCTCTGAACACTTGCTGCATTGAACGTCTCTCTTGTACATACTGTAGTTATCAGAGACATCAACAGCAGTTACCATTTATCAAGCACTTCATAAAAACCAGCCTCTGGTGCGAGTACTTTACATGTGGCAAAATTATTAAACCAACCACATGACCCAAATAACTAATACTTGCCTGTAAAAACTAAGGTTTAGAAAGTAACTTGCCCAAGGTCATAGCTAGTAGGATGAGAAGCATGATTAAAATCCATGTCTATTTGATTCCATACGATCCACGTCCTGTCTCCTCAATTTGAATGTATGCACCTCAAGGGCTCCATGTCTGACATTTCTCTATCTTCAGTGATGAGCTGAGCATTCAGTTATTGTTTGCTGATGGTCATGTGAAGAAGCTTAAAGTTTAGCACATTCAAAGCAGGCAGAGACGTTAGGGAGGAGGGTTTTGTTGTAATTGTTTATGAAATACCATTAGGGAATTAGTCTATTACATAAAACATGAAATGTAAGAATGACGTAATGTGTGTATACACATCATTAACAATTTAGACAGAGCATACTACATATAACCAAATCAGCATTAGAAGAATTTAATGCCAAAAAAATAGAATTATACACATGTACACAGATAATCAGACACAGAAAACGCGCCTATATTCCTTGTATCCTGTACATCTGAACTTTATAGATTTTATAGACTTCTAATGATTAGCCGTGAACAAAGTGAAATGATATCATTTTTGTACTACATACCTTCAGGGATACATTGTCCAAGAACAAATTTATACCCTTTGCAGCACTTTTTCCTAAGAGATAAACAAACAAAAATCATTTTAAATGTGATGTTAGATTAAAAATAAAATTTTCAGTTATTATTTTTGAATGAAATAACTTGTGCCCCCCAAAATTCTGAGGCATAAAGCAAAGTAGGGACAGAGTACTTTTAAGGCAATCTGAGATTAAAAGGAAAAATACTATCAATATTACATGACCAAATCTTCTAATACAAAGATATCCTTTCTGCAACATAGTATATTAGATCACCCCTTTGAATCCTATAAAGTGAATTAGTTGACTCTGAGACTTTCTGATACTTATATCAAATAATTAAAGGTTTTTAGGATATAAATAGGTAAAGCACCTTTATGGCTGGCTAGCCCCCTCATTCTACAGACCAAAGAATCACATGACTGCTAATTATAATAAATATTAATTATAATTGGCTAATTATAACATAATAATTACTAATTATAACAACAATGAGGTAGCTAATTATCATCAAGACTGGGACTGGAACCCAAGCATTCTGATTCCCATTCAAGTGATTTTTATTTTTAACACCTGTACCATATAGGAACTGAAAGTTACCTAAAATATCTGAATTTAAAAAACAGCAAACAGGCAATTTGTAACATAAATATTCAAGACTTACATCTCTACCTAGGGTAAAGAAATGGAATCGTAAGTTCAAAATTCAAATCTCCACTGCAGAGATTATACCTGCGGTGTGGAGGTGTAAGCTCCGGACAGACCAAACCTCCTGCAGATGATAAAATATGGACAAAATAGAAGAAAACAGCTGCTTGAAGACTGCGGAGTGAATAAAAGCAGGCAGATTTGGTAGAATAGATGAAATTTTAAGCAAGGGACCAACACAGGCTAAGTTTCCTGCTTTTAGGACTTTGGCCTGAGAGAAGATCACAGTGACCATGTGGTATGGGAAGCTGAAATACTGACAGAAAACCAGCGGTATTTTTTGGTCTGATCAGAGGACAAAGCCTGGGCAACTCAAACCGTAAAAAATTAAGGGGGAATCCTGGAGAGTACCAAAGAAGGAGAGCCCCAAATTCTATGTCTAAACTCTGCCCAAGTCTCTGGCTGACCCTAACTTATGTGTGGAGGAGCAGACCCACAGCACGTGGCTAAAGACAGAAGGGGCTGGATAAGGACTAGAGCTGCCACCTACCACAGGCCAGAGTGTTACTTTTAGTCTAACCAAGTTAATTGCCTGCTAGAAGAAAAATATCCATAGCCTCCAAATGAATACAAGATGCAGGGTCTTCATGACATACCTTGCACAGATGTGACCCATTCCTGAGGAAGAAGACAAAATCAGTGGTGCAAACTACAAGATAACCCACATGATGGAATTGTCAGACTTTAGTTATTTAACTATGCTCAATGACATGAAGGAAAATACACTTGTACTGAATAAAACAAAACCCCCCAAAACTAGAAAAATCTCAGCAGAGAAATAGAAACTATTAAAAGAACAAAATGGAAATTCTATAACTGAAAAATATACCTGAAACTAAAACAAAAAACAAACAAACAAAAAAAACAACCCAGTGCATGTGTTTAACAGGAGAATGGAGAGATGATGCAGGAAAGAATTAGTGAATTGGAAGATATATAAATGGAAATTATCTGATCTATAGAAGAGAAAGAAAAACTCAGCCACAAAAAAGAATGAAATTCTGCCATTTACAGCAACATAGATGAACTTGGAGAAAACTATGTTAAATGAAATAAGCCAGGTACAGAGAAATATCACATTCTCACTCATATGTGGAAGGTGAAAAAGTGGATCTCATAGAAACAGAGAGTAGAATAATGGTTACTAGAGACTGGTGGAGGGAGGGGGAAGGAGGGATGGGGACAGGGTGGTCAGTGGATACAATATGTTAGAGAGATAAGAAGAATGGGATCTAGGGCTCTACAGTAATATAGGGAGACTATAGTTAACAAAGTACTGTGTATCTTCGAATAGCTAGTCAAGGTGATGTTGAATGTTCCCAACACAAAGAGATGACAGATGTTTGAGGTGATGGATATGCTGAGTGCCCTGATATGATCTTTGCACACAGTATGAATGTAACCTAATATAATATTGTACTCTATAATATATACAATAATCATGGGTCAGTTAAGAAAACTAAATTTAAAAGAGAAAAAAAGAGAAACAGAGAGTAGAAGGGTGGTTATCAGAAGCAGGAAAGGAGGTGGGGGAGAAGGGCGGGGAAGGTTTGGCAGGCCAGGACAAAGTAACAAAGCTAGAGTTAGACAGGAAGAATAAGTGCTCGTGCCCTGGGGTGACAACAGCTAATAATACTGTATTGTAAATTTCAAGATAGGCAGAAAAGAGGATCTTGAATGTTATAACCACAGAGAAATGATATATGTTTAGGTGAAAGATATGCTAACCATTCTGATTAGATCATTATATAATGTATGCATGTATTGAAACAATAAACTGTACCCCATTAACATGTATAATGAAAAAAATAAATTCAAAAAATTAGCAAAGACTCGGGGACTTGTGGGCCAATATCAAAAGTCTCATGTATGGTATTTCAAGTTCCAGAAGGAGAGGAGAGGATAGAGTGAATAGAACAGACTCCCCAAATTGAGTGAAAGGCATAAATTTACAAGTTAAAGAAGTTTAGCAAACTCCAAACAGGTTAAATACACAAGGTACTTCAAAAAGCTTGTGGAAAAATGAATTAAAAGATAATGCAAATCCTTCTATGAACTTTTTGAAGTAACCTTGTACACACACAATGCCTAGAGATAATCACAATCACATTGCTAAAAACTAAGGCTAAAATCTTGAAAGCAGAGAAAAATTACACATTATACACAGGAAAAGGATGATTTTAAAGACCATTACTGTGGTAACCAGAAGACAGTTGTATGACATCCTGTGAGTATTGAGAAAACAAACCTATCAACCCAGAATTCCATATGCGGTGAAGATATCATTCCAGAATGTAAGTAAAATAGAGATATCTCAGATAAAATAAAAACTTCATTGCCAGTAGACCTGCACTATAAGACATGCTGAAAAAAGTTCTTCAGACCAAAAGGGAAATGATACCAGGGAAAATTGGGCCTTTAGGAAGGAATGAAGAGCATCATAAATGGTAAACATCTGGGTACATGTAAAAGACTTTTTTTTCCCTCTTAATTTTTTTTTAAAGCAAACGTTATAACATTGTCTTGCAAGGTTTATAATGCATATAGAGGCAATAAATATGACAACTGTAGAAAAAAAATGGTAGAGGGTAAATGGACCTATATGGTCACAAAGTTTCTACAATGGTATAATGCCAACATTTCCACTGGAGGAAACATTCCTTTGATGTAAAATAGTACAACACCGACACTCGCACGGCACCGACATTTCCACTGGAGCAAACATTCCTTCTTTCTTTCCATGCCTCCTGCTAAACCTTCCCTACTCTCTAGCTGGATTCCCTATAAGCTTTCCTTTACCACTTCCAACACCATACATCAGAGGCTGAGATTTAACCAGGGTTCAGTGAATCTGCAAATCTCAAGAATATACCCCAAATATATTTTGAGTTGACTGTAATGATTCAACTAGCATTTTAAAGAACTATTTCTTTGTAAGAGAAATCAGATTCAAGGTCATTCCTATTGCAATGTCACCCTCCCTCATTTGTGTTTGGACAAACTGCCTAGGTAGAACAGAAAGAAATCAAATACAGTCTAACAGCGGGTAATTGCATATCACCTGCGGTGGCCTACCACACCACCTGTGTGAACATGCCATTTCTTTGTTGTAGTAGAGAAAGGGGCACAAACCACAGATTTAGGAAATGAGGCATCATCTTTGTCCTAAAGCAAGTTTCCAACTTTGTCACATGGTCAGAACCCTCAACCAGTTAGATAAGACCTTCTGTCTTTCTAAGAAGAATTTTGATACACTTAAATTTACCTTCTCTATCACATTTTAATAAAAAACAATTTAAAAGCATTATTCTCTACTTTTGCAAATTAGTATAATCTAACTATATTATTGGTCCAATCAATTTGTGTGGACTGGTCTGCCAGATGGATTACCATTTAGAGAAACTTAAGAAATCTCTTCCTAAACATAAAATTTATGAAAACTTTATTAAATCCATAATTTATAAATTTGATGTAAAATTTATTAAAAATTCATACAATTTATAAAAGTCACATTTGATAGAGAAAACTCTGAAGCCAAATTATGTAAAGTAATGCCACTTCATTCTTCTCTCTGTGACATTTCTTACATGCAGCCCAGCTGTGATATACACCTTACTTCAAAAGCACTAGGTGGGCTTTCATTACAAAATAGCGGCATTTAGTATGCTCCTAAACCAGACTTGAGTGAAATAGCTAAGGTTCCCTCCTCCACAGTCCGCACATGTGCCTGCCTGTACTTCTTCTCTCAATATAGATTAATCTGAATCCTTCTTCAGCATATTTTACATTAGAAGGAAATAACCTATCTATCCATCCACCCATCTATTCATCAAATTTACTGATATGAATGATGTGTGACAATGTCGAATTTTCTCATTAGGCAATTTCCCAACATCTCTAACTAAATTACAATTTTATATGCCAAGAGAAGCCCATGGGGGTATAAATTTATGATAATGCGATGATTTGTAACAGAGGTAGAGGATCTACCTTTACATTCCATGAAAATTAAACTCTGCCTAGTTTTCCATAGTTTAAGCCAAAGAACAACCCAAAAGAAAACTGGTTTAATAGAGTATTCGTTAAAATTTTATGGTTATTATTTACTGTATTACTTGAATCTGTCTTACAGGAAAGCTGTAAGAGGAAGGAGAGTGAATATTAGATGATTCATGAGAAAGTCAGATAGAGGGAAAAAACATGTGTTTCTGATACTCAAGCCTAACATCACATTTAAACATATGGTTCTATCTGTCAGTTTCTATTTGAATATTGCATTTAAGGTATAGTAGCCTCTGAGATATTCGGTGGCATTTTAAAGTCCATACAAATGAATATGATCCTTACAATCTCTTTCCACATTCAAAACATTAAATTTGGGCAATGTGACCTTTCTGGGCATTTCAAAAGCTAGAGAATGTCCATGCAGTGAAGCTAGAAGCAGCCTGTTATTTGCCTTTGTGTGAAATTAAATGATAACGAAATGATTTGATATGCTTTCAAAGGGCTGAGTTTCAGAAGGGGCATACATCATTTAAACCTGCTTAGCTAAGAATTCACTTTCCCTATGGGTTTTTTTTTAATTGCCTAGTGAACCCTAGCTCTCCACTCAAGGGAAGGAGTTCTGAGATTCCAATGCATCCTCTGTCTTCCCCAGAGTTCCTGGGAACACATCATTATTTTGCATATTGAACACCCATCCATCATAAAGCACCATTTAAAATAAATAATGAAATATTCCAAAGTATAAAAAAAATAAACACTGGCTGCACATGTTATACCATTTCAAAGATTACTTACAACATAATTTATGTATAATGAAACAGACTGCCAAAGTGGAATCTTATTTTGCAAGCATGGACACTTGTTAGACCTAACTACAAACACTGCTGTGCAGTTTTTATCTTCAAGAAAAACAAACCAAAATGGGGAAAGCTCACGTGAATTCTGGGGAGGCAGTCATTCTTAATACGCTTCACGTGTTGAAGCTTGGTTTTCCAAATGCAAATACTTTTCTCATTTCTTTGTAAGGGAAGTAGTGATTAGCTGGTTGTTACACAGAAAGGGTGACATCTGGTAATCAAGAAAGTCTGTGGAGGTTTCTTTCCCCTTGGTGCCCTTGAATATTATCACACGTAAACAATCATACATAAAAATGGTACAGCCATTAATACATCCCACCAGCCAGGTGTGTGTGAGAGCTTTTGGAAGGAAAAACAAAATCAGGTAAATGAAGACAACAGATAGCATCATCAGACTGTCTGCTGATCATATATTAGAGTCTGGAAAAGACTTTTTTAAAAAGCTGACTACAGATTTAAAGGACTAGAAGGGATCTTGAAAGGTCAAGTGAGTTACCAGGCAAATATTTAAACTCTTGCTGCAATGAAAGAATACATTTTCCTAAAATTTATTTTGGGTTTCCCTTGCATAGATGCCTATTCATACACAAGATATATCAGAATTTTTTAAAAATGGAGAGCGAGAACTGCATTTTTGAGAGTATTTTAGAGTTTTTGGTGTCAAGCTATGTATAGTAGAGAAGAGCACTGGCTCTGGGGTCAAGCAAATCTGGTTTACAATTTGTGCTCTGACATTTAAAGAGCTAGGGATGTGACCTTGGGCTCGCTTCTTAAACTTGCTGAGCTCTGAATTCCTCATGGATAAAACATGAATTAATCATATTTGCCTTATGGGATTATTGCAAGGATTACAGATAATATAATAAAGGGGCCTAGCACAGGGCCTGTTTGAGGTCAGAATACTGTTCTAACTACAGCTTTTTGAACACAACAAAAGCAACTCTTCCCAGCTGCTTTGATCTTATAAATCATCTTTTTCTTTCTTTTGCTTCTTACTCAATGGCTGACATATCTAGTCTCCAAAAACCAAAATGAGGTGTGAAGAGAAGGGAGGGGGAGAAACCTTTGATTTTAAGATGATGGAAAAGTAATATTTTATCCCTTTCTTCTTTCAGAAGTTAACCCCACATAATGAGAACAAGAAATAAACACGCAAACCTCACACTCCATGGATTTAGGAGACTTTTCTAAGCCTGAGCCACAATAAATAAACATGGCAAGTGGATGGAAGAACAGGAGTGATTTTGCAGAGTGGTGTAATTTCAAACCTAGGCATTTCCAGAGGAAGTTACCATGGAGAAGCAAGGTGACTCACCCTGCAGAACCTCAGCAAGGTTTAGAGATTGGAGGTACTGGCTACTAAAGAAAGAGGAAGCAGAAGACAGCAAGATGGTCTGAAAGTCTGGAGAAAAGCTAGCTTTCCAGTTTCCTCCCCAATTCCAAGCAGTGAGCCTAACACCCTCTGCCTGCCACTGCAAGAGAAGAAAGGTATATTCTTTAAGAAAATTGTACTCAAGAAGTTCAAGACTAGGAGACACCAAGCCAGAGAACTGAGTGGATCCTGTTTACCAGCTGACAATCCTGTCCAAGCAGACAGAGTTTCCAAATGTTTTTAACGAACCTCTTCAATGTAACATTTCATTCCAAAACAATGAACCCTTCCTGGTGATGGTTTCCACAGGTAAACTAGATGGTGGTTTCCTCCCATCTTCAATTACTCAGTCCTAAATGAAAACATGAAACTTAAAAACTGGAAACCCCGATTTGTATTGTTTATTTTCATCATTCCAACCGCACTGTGACATGCTCGAGGAGAGAGTTGCTTCAGGGCTGCTTTTAAAGGGCTGCAGGCTTAAAAGTGGTCCTGAATTTCTCTGTAAAGCTCTTAGAGTAAGGACTCTCTCGTCTCTTCCTTTAACCCTTTTACCTTGCCAACATCTTTCATGAGCTTCGCCTGACTTCCTGTGAGCTACGAAAATTCCTTCCATACTGGATGCCCCAAGTACAGAACTGAATAAAATGACTCACCTCCCATATGGGCATGTTTGGTCCCAGCCTTTTAACCAGAAAGAGCACTCCTCCAGGGCAAATGTAGTAGTAGCCTGTTACTACAGCAATCATTAAGAGTAAACTAAAACCAAAGCAAAACCCCAAAACCTCCCTATTTATTTATCTACATGTAAGCTTGTTATTACCAAATCTCGGTGACAATATCAAGAGAATTGTAAGGAACACATGAGGTGTAACTTGGTAGTATATGCACAATTGCTAATGGTCAGTATCAAATGAGGAAAACAATATGGAGGTTCCTTAAAAAATTAGACTAACCACATGATCTGGTGACCCCCCCTACTGGTTATATACTCAAAAGAATTCAAAGCAGGGATGCGAACAGATATTTGTACACCAATGTTCATAGCAGCATTGTTCACAATAGCCAAAAGGTGGAAATAACCCAAATGTCCATCGATGGATGAATGGACAAACAACACGTGGGAAATACATACAATAGAATATAGTTCAGCCTTAAAAAGGAAGGAACTTCTGACACGTGTTACAATATGGATAAACCCTGAAAACATTATGCTAAGTGAAATAAGCCAGGCACAAAAGGACAAATACTGCATGGTTTCCCTTATATGAGGTATCTAGAGCAGTCAAATTTGTAGAGACAAAAAGCAGAAAGGGAGTTGCCAGGAATTGCAGGGAGAGAGGAATAGGGCATTACTGTTTAATGGGACAGAGTTTCAGTATGGGAAGATGAAAACGTTCTGGAGATGGGTGGTGGTGATGGGTGCAGGACAATGTTAATGTACTTAGTGCCACCAAATTTTACACCTAAAAAAGGTTACAATGGTACATTTTTATATGTATATTTTGCCACACATACACAGCTATCAAATGAAGGGGCAATACGGGTGAAGTCTTGTCTTTTCCCTAATCATTAAAGTCCTGGTCATAGTATCACCCAGGTTTTAGCTATTTGGATTACAGGAAAAAAAAAAAAAATTAAAAAGTATGTGTGGAAGGGTTATTCTTAGATAGGGCTAAGGTAACATCCAGAAGGTATACATTCCAACAAGGCTGCAAGTGATGACTTTTTCATTCAACAAATGTATATCATATACGTACTCAAAAGACAGAACAGCTGTAGGGTGGGGCCCTGGGCCTTGGATATGTACTTCCCTGGTTTGAATCCAGGCTCTGCCACTTTAGCTTTGGATCTTTAACATAAAGTCCCTCTAACTCAATTTCTGCATCTGTAAAATGGGATAGTGCTAGTACCCACCCCACAGGCCTGGGTGAGGGTTAAATGAGCTAAAATGCACAAAGAGCTTAGGCAGTACTGGCATACATTAAGTCCAACAGATAATGTGAAAGGAATCTATTTTTCCTGCTGCATCCCCCACACTGAGCCCATCTCAGGGACACTGAGTGCCGCAGGGCAGGGGGTCTGAAAGCAAGCAGCCCCTCCACAGTCTGACTCCCATCAGGCCTGCCTCTGAGTGGGAAGAAGCCAGTACTCACTGATGGTAACATGGGGACGGGCATCACGGTCGTGTGTGTTTCCAGATTCACTGTTGCTTAAAGATGACCTGATCAGCTAGCAGGGGAAGTGAAATCCTCTCAGGCTACCGAAGCACTTCACCTCCCTAGGATCAATGCCATATTCACCTCAATGATTAAATGCATATGATCACATCTCCGACTGTTCACTGAAAGCTCGCCTGGGAACGCACAGGAGATGCCAACAGCTCACCCTGCAAGGGGGTCACCATCACATGTTTATGACAGCCCCTCCTTATCTCCCCAGTGTATCAGTCAAGGTCTTCAGACTCACAGGATCAAGGTCCAGACAGATATCCAGAGACCAGAGGGGTTGTGGAGACAAGAACCTTGGATTGATTAACTTCCTCTTTACATCTACATTGATGCTCTACACCCAGCTCTCTTCTTACCCATTCCTCACTCCCTCCTGACCTCCCCAGGTGAGTTTCTACCTCATCAGTCATCATTATCCTGTTTGCTGGCTGCCTTTTCCCTTCTTCCTGATTCAGATGAGAAGTCAATCATTTCTGAACTGTATGACAAAAAAATAATCAATTGAAAAAGGTAGGTTTGAATTCTCTTTGCAAAAAACAAAATACAATAAAATTGTATCTATGTATATACACTTATATATACATAGGTAGTGAGATATTTATTGATACATTTAAAAAAATAAAGATTAGATTGGGTATTCACCAAGCTTTTGACAAATGGTTCTCTTTATGTAAGTGAGGTAAAAGATGTTTCTTATGTTCTTTTAAATGTGTTTTCTGGTTTTTCTGTAATGAATATGAATTGATTTTGTAATAACAGAAAATAAAGAGGATAAAAAAATGAAAGGAACATTACTTTTTAGACTCTTTTGGCACATTTCTAATGTCAGACTTGGCAGTGGCTTCAGAAACTTCTGGTTTTGAAAATCAGTTAAGGAATAATGTTCATGAAAGCACGTTTGAGCATACCTGCATAAAGATACCGATCATGATTTACTTTAAAAACCAGAAACTAAGGATTTACATTTTTGTTTTTTTTGTTTGTTTTTATTTTAACTTCTCAATATACATTGTAGTTGATTTTCATTACATTCTTCTTTTCCCCCTCCCTCTCTTCCCTCCCCCCAACTACATCATATCTGTTCACTTATCTTAACAAGTTCAAGAATTGTTGTGATTGTTGTGTCTTCTCCCCCCCCACCATTTATTTGTTTGTATGTTTATTTTTAGCTCCCACAAATAAGTGAGAACATGTGGTCTTTCTTTCTGTGCCTGACTTGTTTCACTTAATATAATTTTCTCTAAGTCCATCCATGTTGTTGCAAAGGGTAGTATTTCATTCTTTTTAACAGTAGAGTAGTATTCCATTGTGTAGATGTACCACATTTTCCTTACTCACTCATCTGATGATGGACATTTGGGCTGGTTCCAACTCTTAGCTATTGTAAATAGTGCTGCAATAAACATTGGAGAGGAGGTATACTTTTGGCATGATGATTTCCATTCCTCTGGGTATATTCCCAGCAGCGGAATAGCTGGGTCATATGGCAGATCTATCTGTAATGGTTTGAGGAACCTCCATACCATTTTCCACAAAGGTTGCACCATTTTGCAGTCATTTTGAACAAAGTCATTACTGTGACCAACTAGGTTTCAACAGAACTGCTTTTGACCAGGTCACCTGGAACCAATATAGAGTAATCATTAAGAAATTGCTTTAGGAAATGACAGTATCATTTAGTAGAAGGTTCATTCTTACTTTTTTCACTGCAAATAACTGGTTTAATAGAGGTTTGCTTTATAAGGGATTTTAATAGAGAACAGTTTCCTCATTTGCGAGACATTGCTGTGGGTTGAATGTCCTCCCCAAACTCACTGAAGCTTAAATTGTGTCCCTCAAAGTTCCAGGTACTGGAAACTTGGCTCTCACTGTGACAGCATTGAGAAAGTGGGAAATCCTATTGTGATGATTGAAAGGTGGCACCTTGGGGAGGTGATTGGATTGTAAAGGACATGTCCCAGTTCATGTGCATGGTCCTGAAGGCTTTAAAAAGACAGCATGTGAGAGTCTCTCTCTCTCTCTCTCTCCCCCCTCTCCCTACCCCCCATTCTCTGCCATGTGTAGGTACCCTGTGTCATTGAAGCCACCACCAAGGAAGGCCTTCACCAGATGTGTTCCCTGGACTTTGGACTTCCCAGCCTCCAAAACCATAAGCAATAAATTTCATTTTCTTACAAATTACCCAGTTCTAGGCATTTTGTTATAAGCAACAGAAATGGACTAATACAGCATGTTTAAAGCAACAAACCTCTGTTCTCATTTATTTTCATGGTTGCCAATTATTGGAAGCACTGACAGTTATGAGTCCTGTTTTACCCTGTGGGTCATTGTCCATGGACAGTGCATGGAAAAGTGACTATTCCTTGGCAGGAATATAGCCCAATGTATGCAGTAACACTGTGGGACCCCAAACGCAAAGTTCTATTTATTTTGTCTGTTTATTTTGATTCTATTCTTAACTCTCTGAGCATTCTAGGAAACCTGAATGGTGATTAATAATGCGACAATAACATATGTCAAGCAAATCCTTTCTCCAAGCATTGCATTATACGTGATAAACTGACCAATGTAACAAAAGTCAGCCATGATGGCTGCCAAGCATTCCTGAAAGTTCTTGACTACTCCTTTGCCACCTCATCCTCCCACTCTGGATTTTCTCTGCAGCTCAGTCATTGCTTTCTTACTCTTCTCTTTCTCAGAGGGTGGATCTATTCTTTGAATTTCAACTCTGACCTCTCTGCTCCTGACTCCTAAATCTCTGGGCACCTTAACTGCCTTCATTTTGCCTGCCTGTATTTTCTAAGTTTTCTGTAATTATCAGGTATTACTTTTGTAATGAGAAAATGTTATATTTTAAAACTAGTAGAAAAAATTAATTTCTTACTGCCAAGGTGGAATAGAATAGCATTCTTGATGGAGCCAGAGCTCTAGGGCAAATAATCCACAAACCTGTCTTTAAATACAGCCTTCTATTATTTTCCCTAGTAGAAGCTCCACATGACCCACAGAAACTACATTTTCAGGTCACTTCAGTGGAAGAGAGAACTGTTTTACTGTATCTGCTCTTTCTTTTGTCTATAGTAACAGAAACCCGAATTATAGCTGGGTAGGTAATCATCCAGAACAAAGGCAACATTTCCCAGCTTCTCATCCCACCAGGAATGGTCTTGTGAATTAGGCAACAGGATGTGAGTGGTTGTGATGGGTACAACTTTCAGGTCGTGTCCTTAAACAGAAGAGGCACATGCCCTTCCCTTCCCCTTTTCACCTTCGCACGAGTGGGAATGTGATCCTGGTGGTGGTGAGCCATCACGGACAGCGTGAGGTCAACACCCTAGTGAAGGTGGGTCAACACACAAGGAACCCGAGTCCATGATACTGCTCAGTCACCTCACAGTTTTGTGTAAGAGATTAAAAAAACTTCCACTTGTTTAAGCTATTATTTTTGGTTTTAGTTATGGTAGCCTAATACACATTCAAAGCCAAAATGATGGAAAGAAATTGATCCATGGGAGAAAGGCTACTGAAATGCAAGGTTAGTAAACCAAAAAGGCCCCAAGGAAGACATGGCCTTTATTTTGCTCCAGAAATAACTGTGCATGGGACCCTTGAGTCTTACAAAATGCTGACCCTTAAAATGTAAATGTCTGGAAACTCCCTTGTAAATTATTCAAAGCTAAAGCACACTCTGCTTTAACAGGGCTATGATCCTTCTTTCCACCACAGGGTGGGCAGAGTTTCACTGGGGCTCAGTGCCCTCTTCCTGCACTTTACCATGGAAATGAGGCATTTCCAGAAGTATCTCAGGAATATGTAAACACAACTTGCTGATTCAAATTTTTGCCCACAGTTCAGTCACTTGGGAATTAAATGAGGAAGTCTTAAAGTAGAAAGTTTCACTTGTAATGACATTGAAAAGACAGGAACCAATCTGAGATCATCTTTCTTAGCTTAATTATGATGTGACATATCTCATTCCTCACGTGCATAAAATCCTTAAGGAAAATGAAATACAACCGACATTAATTCAGGTCTAAGTCACTGGAGGAAGAAATTCATACTACACCCAAAGTAGGATTTCTACTTTCAAATCATTTATAGATGAGGGCAAGAATCTTCATTTTAAATTCTGAACTTATAAATAATGACCCAATAGTAAAGTTTTCAATTCAAATGAGTCAAAAACTGGAAACATTAAATTTGAATTAATTCAATTAGTACTTAACTGAGAGCTTACTATATACCAACCAAGCATTTTTCATAGATTAATTCTCACAACAACCTTTTCTGACTGATGGGAAAACTGAAGCACAGAGCACTAAAGTGTAACTTGCTCAGATTAGTGGCTGAGCTAGGACATGAACCCAGGCTGCTGGGCTCCAGAGGTCACCTCTTCCCTGAACTGGGTATTACAGAGGTAAGAGACAAGTAAAATTGACTTTGTCCTTGAAGACAACCAATATGGGAGAAATATACATGCACAACCAGGGATAACACAAGACAGAGCATTGAAAGCATCATAACAGAAGGACAACATGTTCTCTCAGTACAGGTGAAAGAGTATAGACTCAATTTCAGAAGCCAGAGAAATACGAAGCCTGCTGGTGTGGCCCCTGTCCCAGGAAGATACATCCTCACTGACTACCAGCCCTGCTTGGCCCAAATACAGTTTCTCTGCCTTGCAATCTCAGCTTCCCTCTGGGCAATAATTTTCTCCATCCTTGGATAAGGATATCCTCGGACAACCTCAGGACGTGTCTCCCAAACCTGAATCTTATTTAACCATGTTATATTTAATCACGACAGCCACAGCGTATGACTAGAGAAGAAGCTGGGAAGAAAAGACTGCAAGAGGAAGGGGGTGAGGGTGGGGGACGCCCATGGGTGGTTGAAATGGCTGCTAAAATTTCTCAGACCAGAGACTGAGAGGGTCTAAAACAGGGTAGTGGGAACTGATAAATGAGAACAGATTTTAAAGAAATTTTGGAGGCAGAATTTATAAGACTTCCTAACAAACTGCATTCAGATAATAAGAAAAACAGAAAAGTCCAAGACTAGAGATTTATTTCAGCTTGGCCACCTGGTAAATGATGTTGCCTTTAACTAATATGGGTTAAAACAAAAGAGAGCTAAATACAAAAGATTTTCAGAGCACAGATTTGGTGATGGCTAGAAGGTACGAGATTCAGTTTGAACATACTTTTTAACATTATTCAGGCCCTAGGCAGTTTAAGGGCAAGGCTGGGGATGGGGTGTAATGGGAGGTGGGGGTTGGTGCACTTGGGATGGTCTTCCGAGGGGCAGGTGGAGCTGAGCAGAGGATAAAAACACCCAGGAGGGCATGGCCGAGGGAAGGACCAGGGTGGATGTCCTCCTGGAAGAACTGGGCACAGTAAAGATACCAGAGAGAAAAAGAGAAAAGGACTAGTCAGAGAAGTGAACCCAAGAAAGCCAACAAACTGGCTGTCTGAGCCTGAGCAAATCACTTTCCCACTCCAAGTCTCTCCTTCCTGCCCTGGAAAAAAGGGGTCTTGGATTGGATGATCATTATGGTCTGTCCAAATCAAAAATTCTCTGGCTCCAACTAATTATCCTTTTTATGCAAAACTGTTCATTACAGTATGAAGTGTTTCATTCACGGGTTGGTTTTTTTTCAGAGAAAAAGAAAGTTAAAAAAAAAAAAAAGTATATCCTCAATTTTCAGGGAAAAAACTCCAAAAAACAAATTAGAAGGAACTGTTTAAAAAAATCAGTCTTGATCATTTCAGACATTGGTATGAGTGAGATGTGACTTGAAAATATTTTGCAAGCATATGGGATAGTAGTAAGAACCTTTGGTGCACCTTTAGATGTGCAGCAGTTCTTTATGACAGGTGAGCAGTGTGGCAGCCCTGGCTCTCCCCGTACCTGCAGCTGTCAGGTGGCAATGACCTCTAGACAAATCTACTCAAGTGGTGGTTTCTCAGAGAGTATAACACACATTGGTCAATTCATGGCTAAACTTACCAAGGATTTCCCAGGCTCAGGACTAGTATATTCCTGGTATAGGGTGTATCCACTTTTAAAACAACTTAGGTTCCCTAATAGCTGAAGCATCATTTACTTAGGTAGGGAGGGGCTACTGCCATCTCTTTAATAATATTGAGTCTGTTATAGAGTTTATGTCATTTACCAGGATTTTTTTCCTTTTTTGCAAATTTTAAGAGATAGTGCCGTAGAGTAATAAGTCTGATCCCTGGCAACAATTATTGTTTTGGGCTCTCCAGAAAATATCCTACAGATTATGTGAGAACATGCACATTTCTACCATCACACACCCACCATGTGCCTCCTCTAATTGACCATGAACTCCTAGAGGTCAGGGGTTGAGTCTTAAGTTATCCTGAGTGCTTAGCCCAGTCTCTGAAAGATCACAGATGCTCAATATATTTTTGCTGAGAAGAAGTGAGCTAGAATTCTTTCCCTGGGAAGATCCTATCCAAGACACTTTTTACAAAAATAAGGGTAAAATCTTTCTCTTCTCCTTCTCTTATTTTTCTCCCCTTTTGTTTCATCTTTTCTGGTCTCCTGTGGGCTCTCATTCTTCCTTCCTTTCTCCTTTTCTGTATTACAGGATGTAGAAGGAATTAGGACTTGGCAGGTGCAATGGACAGACTCAGAATAGTGCCTGGCCCATGGTGTAACTCCACTAATGTTTCTTGCAGGAAATAATGACAAATCAATCACCTTTACCATCTTCTGCCTCAAGGGACTGAAAATATTCAGCTTGATCTGGAGTAAATTCTGTGCACTCTAGGGTTTGTGATGCAGAATTGGGACACTCAGGCGGTCCAGGCAAGCTGCCCAAAATTGCTTAGTGGTGCAGCTGGATCCAGACTCCAGGGGCTGCTTGGCAAGTTGGCTACCGTTTCTAGGCTAAGAAGCTGTCCCAGGTCATTCATTTTGTATCCCTGCTGAATGATGACAAAGGTTTCTATATTTCAGAAGACTAATTGGCCAAAACCATTAACAACAAAATGCAGAGACATTGCACAGGATCGTGGTTATAAGCATCTGTTTAAAGGCAGGCAGACATGAGTTTAGGACCCGATTCCACCATTTTCATTTCCTAAATTGATGTAAGTTATACACAAGCTTACATCTTAGTTTCTTCTCCTGCAAAATGGAATGTCAGTATGTACATCATTAGGATTATTTTGAACATTAAATGTATAAAATACCTATTATAGTACCCATTATATAGTGAATGTCCAATAAAGTGTTTTAATGGTAGTGGTAATAGTAACAGTAGGAGTTACTGTTATTTTTTCCTGTCTTCCATCAATATAGAAGTTAAAGTATATATTAAATAAATGTTTATGGTAGTTAATAAATGTTTATGGCAGATGAAACACTGGGAAATACCAGAATGCCTAAAGATCAAACAGTACATTAACTCACATTGAATCAACAAAAAATAAACTAAAAAAAAATGACACTGGGCAAGCCAGTGATAGGTATGTTGGGGAAATACAAATACAACATGACCGTTAGAGATAATAAAATACCTAAGAAATCAAAAAACATTCAGTCCATCAAAAATCACCAAAGGATGAGGCAGGCCCAGTTTGGCATGGTCTGAGAATTCTTTGTGGAGTGTGATTTGGATTTCACAGGATGAATAAGGCCACTGAGGGAGAGATAGGGCACACAGAAAAGCGTGAAGTGATGCTAGTTATCTTGGCCTAGGGACACAGCACTGTTTGGTTTTTGTTGTTGCATGGCGATAGACCACAGTGCCTTATTATCTAGAACCTCTAATTATCCAGGTATCCCTTGAACCAGAGGGTCAGTCACATGCCTGTGGTTCACAGGCCCTTTCTAAGGAAATCTGTCCAGCCTGTGGTTCCTCCTAACTGGGTAGTTTGGATGGTCTGACTTTGCACTATGCCGCAATGCTCCGGCCACTCAGCGTTGAAAGGACTGGGAGGGGCATCTCCCAGCCAGACCAGCCCCGTCTCCCAGGGCAAGTCCATGTGTTGGACCAATCTCACAGTCTGGTCCAAGGCTCTAAATACCAAATACCACTGATGAGGCCAGTCAGCCATGGGAGCACAGCTGAGGCTCTGGAAATTGAGAAAAAGGTCTGGGGAGACCAGAAAGAGCTGACACCCTGATTGAGGGAAGGAAACTGAGCAGCAGAGATTCTAAGGGGGACGAGGAAGGAGCCTCTCCTAGGTCCGCCTCCTTGTCCCACAGCTCCGCAGCTCTAACTCTGGGTATCCTAATCACAACTCCCTTTATTCCCGAGACTCACGTGGCATTTCTGTTCTTTGCAACCCAAATATTCTTTTCCAGTTATCCTGGTAACATATAAAGGACCCAATTTTTGGAAATAATAGTATAAAAGCCTATTTTTAATTTGAATGTCAATCACAGGTAGGGGTTTCCATGAGTGCTGTATGTTTTATCCAAAGCTCAAATTTCTGTTTCATGAACAGAAGTTACTCACAGATGGTTCAAATATAAACGTTTTTATTATCCTATAGATACAGCCTATATTATACTGAGACTTAAATTCTGTCAAAACAGTTGAATGTCCAGGTGTTTTGTGGCATTAGTGAATTATTTACTGGTAACCTTGAGAAAGAGTTGGAGTCTGAGTTTAAACAAGAAACCATCTGTACCAGGCAGGGCAACACAAGCAGAAGGGTAAGAACATATATCATAAACGTGAGCTTGCTGTAAGCAACATGAAGTTCCTGTGTCTTGAGCAACTTCAGTGTGTAATTCATTGGCAGTGCTTTGTAGCTTTCTGTCTTGTTTGGATTTCCCTGGGGTCTGTTCTCAGCCAAAAGAAATTCTTCTGTGGGTGCCATTAGAGAGAAGTAAGTGATAAGATTGATAAATAGGTACATTTCTGCTCCATGCAGTTGACCACTCCTTTCTGTTATATTATTAACTGACCTTCCCCAGATCTCCAAAATGCTTTCTAATCTGGTCTCCTGATGTACTTGATTGCCAAGTGGCTCTCAGACTTTGGAAAGTGCAGTTTTTCTTCCCTATCCCAAGTATGGCATTTAAGGTAAGAGCAAGCAGAGCCATGTGATTAGATGATACACATAAATAACCTTGAAAACTTGCCACAGTACTTTCAGTGTGGTTTACTCATACATCCCAGGCACTGCTAGAAAGTCTAGTGACAGAGGGGAATAGTCAAGCAAGAGTCCACGAGGAGAAATGAACACCATAAAAAGACATCACCATTTTAGGACTTCTATTGTTAAAAGGATGGCTTTTCAATTACAAGGAGTAAGTTTTTGATGAAATTTCAGGCACCATAATAAAGTGAAAAATCACAGATATTGTGGTGGGAGTGACGCTCTTGTGGAGAGGGCAAGGTGGTGGGGGTGCTTTTTAAAGTCTAAGAAATGACACCAGAAAAACTTTGTCCTCTCTAGGCAGAACAGTGGCACACTGGACACACCACTTCAAACCTGGGGAGATTTTGAGATCTCTCCAGAGCCTGAAATGTGTTCACGGAGTCCTGGAGTAGAAAAGAAGGGCTTTCCAAAGGAGCCACAGTTTCTCTAGGAACTTCCCTTTTGGGCCAGTATTTTCCCAGGGCTTGGAGCTCAGGGGGCTTTGGACAACCACAGAGAAGGCTGTCAGGGGGTATATATTAAGGGACCAGAGTCCACTTTTCCCAGATGGTCCCATTCTACAATGTATGGCTTAGCTCTCCAGCAGGGACTGCCTGAATGAAGAAAACTCCCAGGGATGTGTAGCAAGACTATCCTGAGGACCCCCAGACAACCCACAGGTCCAAAGATGCCCCATAAGCACTGGCCACAGCATGATTCCACTATGCAATTGTGCTGACTGGCCAAACCCAACACCAAATGCTTCCCCACAGATCCCAGGAGACCCCCTAAAGTGGCAGTTTCCTACTTTGTGACTCAGCCCTGGGGGACCACTGCTAACAAAACCCTTCACTACCCTTCCTGCCCTTCTACTGTCATAGAGAAGAAGGCTCACAGAACAGCAGAAACAAGGTCTTCAGAAGGGCAGGCAGGTCCTGGGGAAGGAGTCTCCCGTTGGCTTGCTGGCTTCTTTCTGCTGAAGGGTGTGCTGATCCTAGTTGGCCATGGTCTCCTGGGTATCCCTCTAGCAAAAGCCCCTCAAACCCTGGCAGGCAAAGGCCCAGAGACAAAAGCTGGCTTCATCCAGCAAACTGTCAACATCTCATTCTAGGTCCCCACCCCACCTTCCTAATGAGGCTGCTCTGCCTAGACCTACCACTTGATGAACCTGGAAATCAGGCAGGGAGAAGCCTTATCCTGGAAGGGCTGTGATGGTGGAAATAGCAAAACAGAAGCAGCAGTGGCCAGCGTTTACTACTCCCTCCCCGTGCACCTGACCTTGTATCATCGTGCCCTTCAGCAGGAAGAAGCCAAGAAGCCTAAGGGAAACTACATACTCAGGACCCACCTGCCCTTCTTCCCAAGACTGTGTTTCCATTGCTGCCAGATCCCCCTCCCCATGACAGTGGAAATACAAAAAGGGTGGGGAAGGGTTTTGCACCTGGTGGTGTCCCAGAGCTGAGTCACAAGGAGAGACTGCCACCTTATATGGTGTTGCACTGAATCCTCACATCCACATTTTACAGGTGAAGAAATGGAGTGTCAGACCACTGAAGAACTGTGCTCAAGGTTATGTGGTGAAGAAGGGTGAGACCCAGGATTTCAAATGCCAAAGTACAAAGCACAGTATCTGGCTCAGAATAGCCTCTCATGAAAAAGATCTGAATGTGAAGAAACACAGATGTGGACACTGTCAGGCCAGCATTAGCAGAGCCTGCAACTGGGCCTGAAGTGCCAAGGCCACTCAGCTGACAGTGCTCCCCGGGACCTTGTGCTGGAGCTGCTCCCTCCTCCCTGGGGACCCAGGGATAGAACCTCTCCTTCCACCCCCATGATTCTAGAGGAGGGGCGCTGGGCCTGTGGTTCCTGAAATCAGCATTTTAAAAAAAACAGTCAAGATCGAGAACCATGGCTGTAATGCCTTAGAATTTGAGTGTCCTTTTCTCTCACCTTGCTGGTGAGCTGCCCGAGGGCAAGGCCCCAGCCTGTGTAGCGCTGCTCCTCAGCACCGAGCTCAGGCCTTGCATACAGTTGGCGCTCATCAAATGTTTGCTGAGTTACTGCATCCTAATCTTAAAATTGAAGCACTCCCCTGGTGGGATATGGGAGCGTGTTTTGCTTTTTTTGTAAGTATGAGTCATATGTGTGTCGTCCTCTGATTTGGGCAACAAGAAAATATGATTTCCAAAGAAAATAATTCTATTCACCCCGTGTTAACATCCCAAGGGAGGAATAGGTTGTGTTGTTGGTTATCTCCTGCTTTCAATTAAGAAGGCTTCAGCCAGATTCCTTTGTGCGTCTCTAAGGCCCAAGCCTTGTAAATGGCACACTTTCAATTATTTATCTAAACAAAGGTGAGCCAGAGGGCAGCACTAAACACCCGCCTGGTGAACTTGAGCCCAACTCCGAGCCCTTGGAATTCTCAAGCTTACATTTACATGACTTGGCTTTGTGGATCCAATTTCCTCACCAAAAAAAAAAAAAAATAAGGCACATTAGATACAAAGCCATAAATTCCTTTTCAGAAACAAAAGGCATGCCAGAGGGAGCTATCAGAAGGCCAGCCCACTCATGGCTGGTGGCAATTCCGTTGCTAGGCTGCGGAAATCAAACAGTCTTCACTCACTGGCAAGGAGGTGGACGAGCCGCTTCCAGCCCTGCACTGTCTCTCCCATCAAAGGAGGCATAACATTCTATATCACCAATGGGTAAGCAATCCCCTTAAAAACAGGCACAGTGAACAGCAATCTGCCAATGTAGGCAGAGGGAAAGCTGTTCTCAAATATGAAGACAGGCTCCTGGCTGGCTGTGTTAGCAGCAGTGAAAGAGTAATTTGGGCTAGAAATCAGAATATGTGGGTGTAATACCAGCAGTAGCAACTACAGATATTGCTTACTGAGTGCATATTGTGTGCCCCGTCATCCTGCTGTGTGCTCTGAACTGTAGCAGCACAGAGAGGCACTATCTTTACAGATCAGGAAATTGAGGTTCACAGAGGCTAAGCAACTTGCCCAGGTCACACATTCAGTAAGTGACAGGGCTGGAATCTGTACCCAGATCTGCCTGACTCCAAACCCTGGGTTCCTAATCAAGCTATGACCCAACCTCTCTAGTCCCAGGGCCGACACCCAAATATGTTTCTGGAATCCACCTCTCTTCTCCATCCCTGCTGCCAGTCACCTTAGTCCAGACCCTAGAATCTCTCACCCTCATCATTTTTATAGTCTCTTAAATCA
This sequence comes from Cynocephalus volans, assembly GCF_027409185.1. Taxonomy (NCBI): domain Eukaryota; kingdom Metazoa; phylum Chordata; class Mammalia; order Dermoptera; family Cynocephalidae; genus Cynocephalus; species Cynocephalus volans. Next base: position 54,270,800 of record NC_084472.1, read on the forward strand.
TCTTCCTGCCTTCAGTCTTGTTCTCTATTCCATCAAGTGCAAATATGTTAAAAATATAACTATTTTATTACCCGGCGTATTGGCTCCCACTGCCTACAGGTCAAGTCCAAATCCTTTGCAAAGCACGAGTGGCCCCACTCCACTTTTCCAGGCCTTTTCCCATCATTCCCCATTGTGACCTAGCCATACAAATGCCTAAATATTCCTGGAGGGACCCTCATCTTCACATCTTACTTTCCACCTATGGGACCCACTCGCAAGGTCCCGTCTATAAAACATTTTCTATCTCCTCCTTCAGCTCCTACTTGTTTACCTGTATGTCCTTCCATCCATACTGTGAGCTCCTAGAAGGTACAGGCTTGTCTTGTTCGTCTTTGTAATTTCCTCAGGATCGGCAGAAGGTAGAGGCTAAGTATGTTCTACACAGTCAACTCACTGACTGAATGCACCGAATGTCACGGTTGAAAAAAAAATATCGGGCCAAGCCCGTGGCGCGCTTGGGAGAGTGCGGCGCTGGGAGCGCGGCGATGCTCCCGCTGCGGGTTTGGATCCTATATAGGAATGGCCGGTGCACTCACTGGCTGAGTGCCGGTCACGAAAAAGACCAAAAAAAAAAAAAAACAAAAAAAAAAAGAAAAAAATTATCAAAGATCATTGAGTATTTGACAACTGAATATATATGAATGGGGTCTCAGTGAAATCAATCTCAACAATTCCCAGCCTATAATTTTATAGATTTTATGTATCTCTGGAATAACCCTAAGAAGTTAGATCTTAAAAATTAATTTCTAGCTATACACACATGTTTTCTTGACATTGAAGTCTGTATTTATTCCACTCAAATGCATTTCCTCAGTGAAGGTTAGCTATTAGTAGAGGTATCTAATCTTAGAATGTCTACCTTTCTCTTTTTCAGCCCAGGTGCGATTTTCTTGATTGATTGAGGATTCTGGTTGGCCACTCCTGTCTTGTTTGGCTCAAGAGCTTGTGCCTGGATTAAGTTGACCAGCAAATCAAATTGGGTGTGCCTTAGAAGTACGGGACAGTTGCATTTTACAGGCAGACTCCATGGCGAATGCTCTCAAATGAGAACCTGGTGGAGTCTGGGCTGTCCTCTTGTCGTCCCCATGTGAAATGGAACTCAGTAACCTCTGCCCACACTTCAGGGTTGATCTGAAAACCTGAAAATTGATGTCCTCTTCCTCTTTGACTTCTTTGGCCACTCCTTTCTTGGCCACTCCTTTCTTTGGCCACTCCTTTCTTGGCTTATCCAGGCAGGCAGTGATCTCCTCTCTCCCTGAACTTCCATAACACTTGCTCTTTGTGCCACTTGGACCCAGTCAAGGTCACATGTAGCAAATCCACAGTGCAAAGGACACTGCCACGGGAGCCAGGAAACCTGCATTATCCTCCTTGCTGTAACACAGCCCCATCCTGGGGCACTGGGTGGTACGCGCACCTCTCGGGACCTTTGTTTCCTCCTCGCAAAATGAAGGAGTTAGACTAGTTGGCTTAGATGACTTCTCAGCTTCCTTCCAGCTCTAAAATCCCATGAAAAATGCCAAATACCTTGATAACATTTGAAAGCTCCCTAGTGGGATGGAAGAAGTGGGAAAGTATATAACTTTGGGCCACATTCAAACTATTAAGAGCTGAAAACAATGGTTTAAATGTTGTTTTATCCTTTGTTTTCCAAAGGACCACACGATGGCATCTTTAAACTAGACATGAAACCAAGATTTGGCCCAGCAAAGTGAGAATTAGCATTGCTGGATCTCACACCGCAAAACGTTCATCATGATAAAATTAGGTTATTACAATCGGATACACACACACAGGAAAAACTTCTTAAGCGTTCCTTTCCATCATGATCAGCCAGTGTGAATTCAAGACATAATGCTTCAGATTATCCACTACACATCTCCCAAAATGTGAAAAACAGATGCTCAAATGTGATTCTTCTGAGGATGAGCTTTAAACTGTAAGTGACTTGGCAAGAGAAAGGCTGACTTGGAGAACCAGCATTTTTCTTACCAAGTTATACAATTTCATATCTTCTAAAATAATTTATAAAGACATGTTAAAATGAGAGCAAAACAAGTCATTCAGTATAAAAGTTAAATATAGCAGAAATTTAGGCTACAGAGAGCTTTTGCAGCTGAACACCATGGCTAATTTTCCTGACAGCTGAGCCCCCCAAAAGAGAGAGGATGAGTCAGTTCTTATATAGATTTGTAGAGGAGGTAAGAAATTTACTAAAGGGATATTCTCCATTTGGAATTCCAACTGGAAACAGGAGGCACACTAAGATTATGATAATCCAAGGAGGCAGTGTTTACAAACGGACTGACATGAATATGTGGGCAGGGGGTAGGAAACTATGAGGGCAAGTTCAGAAACTGTTCTCTGTGCCTCAGTTTTCTCATCTGTTAAACAGCAATTTGATACTTGCCTCATAGTATTATTGTGAAGGCAGGAAGAGATAATTTATGTAAAATGCTTAGCACATTGCAAGCATAAAGTTGGGCTCTTAATAATATAAACAATGAGCAGCAAAGTCATGTAATTTATACTCAAGGCCAATAAAAGAATGCAGACATGAGCAACTGGTTGCTGGGTTACATCATACGGTCCTCACACCCACTCCCATGGTCTTCTTACCAACAGTTTTGCTCAGCCATGCTGGGTCTGAGAACAAGCAGAAATAAACTTCCAGACAACAGTTTTTCTAAACAACTATCCTGGAAATGTGCTTCTGTGGTTCCCAAACTGTCTTATACCCTCAACAAAGTTAGTTGTCTCCTGAACATTTAACAAAGTCAAAGCTAACAAAAGGTCTGTGTAAAGATACAAAGATGAATGAAAAATTACATGCATATGCAATAACTGCAGTGGATAGCAGTCTAGTCTGATGAATTTTAATGACACTATCTGTAAATTAATTGCTATCATTTAACATATAAATCAAAATCCTGGCAATTCCAGTTTTAGTCTTATTGTTGTACATTCACAGATGCATGATAAATACTGAGAAAATGCTACTGTTTTTATTTTGTATGTAATTAATACAAGGGGACAGGAAAAGGAACAACAACAGAGAATGTAGTCTTTTACCAGACCCTGCATGGGCACACACTGAAATAATGAGATTTTGGATACATGTTGAATCTGGCACATTTCTTAAGCTGGCGGCAGCACACCGCATAAAAGCAAAACTTTCGTGCCTCATGGAAACAAGCCATATTCATAAAGGAGGCAATTAGAAAACGATTATTTCATGTGTGCTCTGTACTAACCTTCCTGAAATCCAGAGGGTTTCTTCCCTCTGAAAAGTATTTTTAGATAGGGCTGATTTCCTGAATATCATTATTAACGAGCTGGGTGAGAAAAGGAATAACTGTTTAAGTGACCCAACTTGTTTTCAAAGCAATGGAATGGGGATTGCCTCAGGCGAAGGCTGGGGAAGGGAGTGACTGTGCACATTTTGCTGTACAAGGATGCTGAGCTGCCAGAAGCAAGATACCAGAAGAAAAATCACTGAATCCAAACCCCAGCCACGCTGATGCTGGGAATTCAAATTGTGAAATGTGAGCCACCATCACGACAGAGTCCAAATGCTTCCAACACCAGGAAGTCCAACATAGGAAACGTCCTCTTCTTTGACTATGAAACACAAATCTACCTGGGAATAATATATTCTTCTGTGTGACCATCAATTCTTGCTGCCATGTGAGTGGTAGAGAATGCTGGGACCCTTTGCCATATTTTGTTGTGTGACTTCTGAGGGAGCAAGTAGGGTGATATATTTATTAGGATTCAATTATACTTGCTGTTCACAACTCTGCCTCCTCTACTGTTGATGATGTTACCATATTTCATTGATTCTGAGATATTATCAATTATAAGATGCACCATTAGTTTATGTAACAAATAATTTTTACAGTTCCTAATTAAACTCCGACACAATGCTTTGTTATCACTAACATTCCTCTATTTACTGTAATTATTTTAATCCCAATTAGACACAGATTATTTTATGTCACACGTATGCATACATATAAAGAAAAACAAAATAGCTTGATGAAGATGGTCTTTAAAAACCTTCCCATAAGGAGCCTGACTCTCCTGAATCACTTTTTCAACTGAGTGGTATCAGCTCCCATGCTTTACCACAAAATACTGTTCTTTGTACCATCAGGAGCATTGATGACGCAGGATTTTAAAAAGGAATCCATAAAGAATTAAAAGTCATTGGTACCAGCCCCTGAGGCTGGCTTGGTGAGTACCCAGAGCTTGCATTTGACTCCTGCTCTGAGAGTGCTGCTGAGGACATCAGATTTGCCACCTCCCCACAACCTTCAGTCGCCAGGGGTTACCAGAGTGTTTTACTGTGTCTTCAGGACTTTCCTTCCAGCAGCTGCAACCCCTGATGCAAGTTTCAATGCTCAAATGTTTACTGTTTGTGTGCTTGCGGGCGCTGGCAACTATACCCTAACTACTGCCTGGCTAACAGCAAATGAAAAATACACCCCAATTTCAGAGACTTTAAAATGCCAAAGATGACATGTCAGGATTGATAACATTTGATCATATAATAAATAGTATGTTCTAGTTCTAGGGAACTTGACCTCTTCATAGCTCCCCAGCCCCATGCATGACATCTCCCAACCTCTCCCCCCACCATCAGTTGATACTAGCCTTGAAGAGACCCACCCATAGCTGGACTGAGCCAGTCAAACCTGCTTAGGACAAGAGACTGATGTCATCAGTTAGCTGTAGGGAACAGTGTTGAGTGTCACCTAATTCTTCAGCTGGAGTAGCTATTTAGAGGACCTGTGTAAGTTGAATAAGCACAGGAAGATGATGAAAAGGAAGAGGCAGAATTGAGCAGAGAGAAGCCATAATGAGACAGAGAAAATGACCTTGGCCCTTTATTTTCCAATTCTTATTCATGCAAGGCTCATGTATACTTTATTTTCTGTTTTTAGGTTTAGTGGTTCCTCTGTAGCCTTACAATTAATCCCCAATTTTAATCTGGCAAAGGCTACACTTAGAGAAAAGAGGGAGAGCCTAGCAACAGGTTAGAGAGCTTTGTTTCAAGCAGAACTACACACCTCATATTAAAGATAAGGAAACTGAGACTCTGAGTTGGAATTCAGGCTCCTGTCTGACTGGCTCCAAACCTGTGCTCCTGCTGTTATGTCACACTGTCTGCTAGGAAACAGAGAGAGGACAGACCCACTCCTGTTCTGGGGCAGATCTGATGCCATGCTCGGGTCACTATGGGCTGGATGCCAGGGGAACGAGGGACTTGTGCTTCCCTGCTGACCTGTGGCTCAGCTTTCAGGGCATCTGGGAACCATCCTGTATGTGACCATCACTGTATTATCCTTTCCAATGAACTGTCACACACCATGCCACTTGCCTATCCCAAATTTGTAAGACTAGTTTATAAGATCTTCAAGGGAGGGACCAATTCTGTATCTTTCACAGCAACACTTAGGTTAGAGAGCCTTATCTCAGAGTTAGGTACCCTGTGTTAGGACAGGGAAATTGAAGTTCAGAGATGCTGGGCGTCAATCTTTTACAGCATCTAGTAGGCAACTGCGAGATAGTACAGTTCACAGTGGCACTTAATAAGTGCCAATTACCATGCCTGGACTCTTGGGAGCTCCCGTGACAGGGCTCCTCAATTGACACATGGCTCTCCCAGTGAGTTGACTTGACAGCGGCCTCTCTGCTTTGATCTGGCACTTTGTTTTCCTGCAACTCAGCTGATGCAGCCAACACCAGAGGCCTCACGGGCTAGTCTGACTTGAAAATCCACCAGTGACATTTTCAGCTGGCTTAGACCTGAAGTTAGAGCCTTGTGCGTGTAAGGGTAGCTGCTGGCCGGGGGTTTGTTTTTTATGGAATACAGATGTCCCTTGGGAAATTCAGGCATGTTTTCCTCTTCTGGGTTTTTTTTTTTTTTTCTTTTCTTTTTTTTAAAAAAAAGGCTGCAATTCTAATCTAAGTAGCATCTGCTGACTTTAAAGAACAAACACTTAATCCTTGCCCCAGAGCACCCTTGCCATGACACAGAATGCCTTTTGGTTTCAATCACTAAAACATCAGGGAAAAGTCATCAGTTTTAACAGATACTTTTTAGTTGTTTTGGCCATAATTCCTTAGGTTTTTCAGTGGTCATCAATAAATCTCTATAATTCCAATTTCTGACTCTTCTGATTCTAGCTCAATCGATGTCTGGAATTACAATAACCAGGGGGCCAGGTTCAGATACACATGCTTCTCCTTTTATATTTGCAAAGCTGACAAGCAGAAAGCTTTGATATCTTACTTTTTTTTCCTCCGCACCCCTAATATTTTACTTTTTAAATTGATGCACGCTTAGCTGTCTGCAAAGATGATGTAAGGTAATACATAAAATACAGGAGAATAAGAAGCATGGAGATACAAGAAAAAGAAGGGTAGGACAGTAAAGCAGCACTAGGATGAGGCCCACAATAGAAAATGTGCAACTGTCACAATCTACACACCGTGATGAGCCACACGTCTGCCTCTAAAGTTTTCTAGCTGGCATTGTAGTTACCAAATAACAGCTCTATTTTATTCAAAGACCAGATATTCAGGAATAAATATAACAGGTCTTAATACAAGTTGAGGATCTCTTATACAAAATGCTTGGGACCAGAAGTTTTGGGTTTCATATTTTTTTTCTTTTTCTTTTTTTCTTTTGTTTTTTTTTTGTCATTTTTTCGTGACCGACACTCAGCCAGTGAGTGCACCGGTCAGTCCTATATAGGATCCGAACCCGCGGCGGGAGCGTCACCGCGCTGCCAGCGCAGCACTCTACCAAGTGCGCCACGGGCTTGGCCTTGATTTTGTAATATTTGCAGAATATGTACCAGTGAGCATCCCTAATCCAAAAATCTGAAATGCTCCAATGAGCATTTCCTCTGAGCATCATGTCAGCACTCAGAAAGCTTTGATTTTGGAGCATTTTGGATTTTTAGATTAATGCTTGGCTTGTAATAAAGACAGCAACTACTAAGTACCTACTACATGTCAGGCATGGAACTAAACACTTTCCCCACATACATGAGGGAAGCTACTCCTTGAGCAGCCTTCAGCGGCAATTTGCTCAAAAATGATATTTCCAAATCTCGGCCATTAAGATTCTCCCCTGCCCATGTCTTCTCAGAGCTACTTTCTTCCACGTTTCTGAGACCAGCAACTCATGGTGTTCTGATTCTATCTCTGAGCAATAGTAGTTCATCTGAATTGTCAACACAAATCTTTTTGAGAGACAGCCTATATTGAACACAATTTGAGATTAGAAGGCCAAGGAAATCTTCAAGTTTGATGAAAATTAATTAAATAGTAAGAAAAATAATCTTTTGGGAACAACACTACCTTAAAAATTAGGCTTGTCTATGTTGCTCTCTTCTGTTATAAAATCATCTTTGGAGGGAGACAGTAGAGAGCCTGAGTTGTCAGGCTATCTAGGTTCAAATCCCGCCTCTGCCACTTTTTAGCTATGGCTTAGACAAGTTAATCTCTCTGAACCTCCATCTTCCCCTCTGCAAAATGGGCATAATGGGAGGATCTATTAAAGCCAAGAATGCTGCCTGCCATATCTTGGTGCTCAAGAAATATGTGCATTTTTTTTGTTCTAATTAACTCTGCAGAGCATAACTGCCCTTATTCACAGAAGCCATGTTGGCAAGGAAAGGGGACAAGGATACAGATTTTCCTCTTCAGAAAGACCTCTACTTATTTTCTCTCCTGCTAGGAATGCAAATCTGCAAGTCTTCATTACGGCTGAGGGATAGGAAAGACCCAGTGACAATGAGAAGGGCCAGCAATCACGTCAAGTGGCTGATAATAGCTGCCAGTGTTTGCTGTTGCAACAGTACCTCGTGGATGGATGGGAGTCATTAACATTCCACTGATAGCGGGTAAGATGATCTGTGCTGAAAAGGAGAGTTCAGGGGTCACCACAGTTTATTTTTGTTTACCCTCCTGTTATGACTCATCTTCAGGGTCTGTTTCTCTTCTTAGGAGATCATTTGGCTCATTAACACAGAACCTTTCTGGCTTGCTAACTAAATTTCTATTTAATTGGTTTTATGTTATGACCTGGTTCCTGAGACTCCAGACGCTCTGGAAGCCAGTCCCCAGCCCTCTTGGACAGGGCTATTGCAGAATGTGGGAGGAGTGTAGTACAATTTTCTAGGCAGCCAGAATCTCACAGCTAACACTGAAACGCAGTAGTGAGTGTCTACAATGGCTGTCCACACCACCATGAGCCAGAATAGAAGCACTTTCCCTCATATCCACAAATTTTAGCTATACAGATAGAAGCATCTAAACTAAGAATGCATTTTTCCCCACATGGCAGGTAGGACAGGTCATTGGAGATGGGGTTCTGTCGCTATAAAAGTCTCCCAACTTTTACGCTTCTATTTCCATTTTTGCAAAAATGAGAGTAGACAAGATTGCTAAGGCCCTTTCGAGCAGAGGAAGCTGATAGAATGGGGCATCAAATTGGCTTTCATCACTGTGAACTAATTTATTGGCTCACACACGAACAAGTTGTTCTTTTATGTTGTTGCTATCTATTTGCAAGAAATCCCTGGCATTTGGCATTGAGAAGGAATTTTCACCTGTTTTCATGTGTGTTCATATGGCTAAGCTTCAGTGATGACTATTTTGGCTTTGTTTCAGGTAAATAATAATAATAATAATTAACATACAAAGGAAATCATGCCATGGAGGCACTACATACAACCTACATGCACCCTCAACCACAACTCATTGACTCCCATATAATGCACATCTTTATCTTGTTTTTTTTTTTTTTTTTTTTTTTGTCGTTTTTTCGTGACCGGCACTCAGCCAGTGAGTACACTGGTCGGTCCTATATAGGATCCGAACCCGCAGCGGGAGGGTCGCCGCGCTCCCAGCGCAGCACTCTACCAAGTGCGCCACGGGCTCGGCCCTTTATCTTGTTTTTAATCTGTCAAGTGTCATTGGGCTCCAAAGTCCCTTAATCATATGGAAGCCCCATTTGAAGACTTGAGAGTGTCTGTGCATTGAGTTGGTGAAACCACCTAATCAGTTTTATTCCTTTCTTTCTAGACTCATTTATAAGTTTCACTTAAAAGCAGATGCTGCTAACAGTGAGAAGGCCAAAGAGCAAGTTCTCAAAGCATCCAGTTTTTTTACTCACCATTAGCTGACTGGCAGAGCATTCAGAGCCACAGTCACCGAGAGTCACATTCTTGAGTTTGGAAGACATATCGAACATTTTCCTCATCATTCAGCAAACATTATCATGAGAACTGGGGAGTTCCAAAGATTAAGGTAGGGACCCATCACAGGATCAGTATTTCCAAGATTGTTGGGCACAGGAGTGTGTGCGTCCTATGTCACTGTCCGTGGTTCTGAACCCAGCATGGTGTTTCTCTGGAAAGTTGGGGGTGGAGGGAACTTGCACCTGTTACTAGGCCTTTGATAAGTGTTGTGAGAAAGAAAGAGATGATAGGCTGTGGTTGGGCATAAAACAATGTTTATCATCACTTTGACAGTTTTCACCTGGTAGCTGGCACAGTACTCAGTATTTATACACATTTTGATGTAAGGTCATGATTAAGAAAACAAAACATCTGTGATGTAACTATAAACAGAATTCCAAATCACTTGTTTGCTAATGGGTCTTCTCTGTCTGGCTATCATACTCACTTTTGCCTTTGGCTATGATTCACTTAGATTATAGCCCATGTGTTAAACTTGTGTATTTGCTAATCAGTGGGAAGACCAGGAGGAGGAGGAGGTAACCCTCCTTCAAATGGCTGCTTTTAACACACCCTCTTCTGGTGCCTTCTCTGTCCTGTCTCACTTTCCTACTTTCCTACAAGTGCTCCCTGGAATCACCTCCTAAATAAACTACATATACTTAAATCCTTGTCTCGGGGTCGCTTCTGGGGAAACCCAAACTAAAACCCTCGACCAAGGACACCCATGTTATGAAACAACTCTCAGAGCAGGCCGGTGGCAGATGAACTTGATAAGGCAGGTTTCTCCCTGGGTTTCAGCCACTGCCCAGCTTTTAAACTCATCCACTGACAGTCTCACCTCAGATCAATACCAGCTCTGAGGTCCTTGGACCTACATGGAAAGGAGCAGTGCTAAGAGGAATGCAATAAAAGAGGAAAGAGAAAAATATATAGTTATAATGAGGTTGCACACTAATCTTACCCTAAATATGAGAATGATTGAGTCCTCTGGATGCAAAGTTATCTCTGGGGTAAATTCTGAATGAACTAGAAAAATGAATCATACCACAAACATACAGCTTTCCAGAGACTTTGTTTTAAATTTAGAAAGGTTTTTGTTTGTTTGTTTTGTTAAATAGCACTAAGTTGGCTGTAGAATTGTTAGAATGTCATGGAAGGAAGAAGAGGGGACAAAAGACTTAGTACTTTAAGATTAGGTCTAATTTTATCAGAAAAAGTGGAGCTATGATGTCAGTGACATCTGGTTATCATTTAGAAACATATGTGATTTATGACTGAAATGAAATTATTTAGTTTTATGGATTCAGTACTCTGAAGTTTTTGGAGATTGTCAATAAACTCAAAAATTTGAGGCTCAGTGAAATGCAAACTGAAAGTTTTATATATATTTTCCCATCTATCCATCCAGTCATCCATCCATCCAAATAATTATTGACTGAGAACCTTCTCTGTATGGGAGAATAAACCTTACACACATGTAAAACTGCAAGAGTAAAGAGACTTTTCTCAAATGATAATGCCAAGAGTAGATGACAAGCCTTTTCATGTTATGCAGGTTGAAATGCAAAAACAGTATAATTTTCTGGAGAGCAATTTATGAGAAAATCTTAAAATTTGGTTTTCCCTGAGATCCAGGAAATTTCAATGTCTAGAAATTTACTCTAAAAATATGAACATACTCAAATTAAAAGATGTTCTTTGTATTGTCATGGAGAAGAGGGAAAAAAAGAGATAAACTGAATGCCCAGCTATCAGGCATTGTTAAAATGAGATAAAATCCATACATGTACTATGTGATTTTTAAAATAACATAGTTGTAAGATATGTAATGAATTGGGAAGAGATTAATGATATATTGAGTGGAAAAAAAGCAGACTGTAAACAGAAATTCTTGTATACTCCTATTTTTTAATATCCATAAGATCTTCCAACCTAGTACATGTTAGGATTACGGTGACTTTTACTTTTAAATTTTAGGATTAGCAGTGCTTTTAAATTCTCTACGATGGCATTGAATACTCATACTGGATAAGAGAAAAAGAACAATTATTCTAAATTGAGGCTTTTTAGTTCAGTGAAGAGCAGGGACAGACCAAAGATGAACCTCCACACAGGGACTGATTCCCACACTTTAAATTCAGTTCTTCTTCAACAGAGGGATCGAGGTGGAGATGCTAGTACTAGCTGATATGAAAGAAGAATAAAAAATGCAGAAGACTTTGTGCTTATAAATAGAAAGCATGAAAATTGGATCTTTAATGCCTGTGATGCTATAACGAAATTTAAACTGGGGGAAAAAGTCAGTAAACTAGACCTCCAGGATCCCTTTTTCCAGAAATTATGAAGTAAACATAGGCACACCCAGAAGTGATCTCCTCAGTTCCTCATTTCAAATATTCACTGGTCTCAAAACACTTCCTGGTGAAGGTACACCTTAGAGTCCCATAACAAAAGCAAGAGAGAGAAGGACTGTGGCTAGTGTAACATGGTATAGGACCAGAGTAAATGTTACAGTATCTGATTGGTTATTATATTTTCCTGTCTGGTTTTTGTACCAGTTAGTGTTCATTTAGTTGAAAGTGAAAGAACATCTAACCAGATTGGCTTAAGCAGCAAGGAAATGTATTGGCTTACACAACTAGGAAGGTCTAGTTTAAGGGGTGGCGGCTTGGTCCAAGGCAAGAGGTACTATCAGCACAGTCGACAAAAAATTACTGTATAACTTCAAGTAACTAATGGAGAGATGCTGAATGTTCCAAACATAAAGAGATAACAAATACTTGAGGGAATGAATATGCTAACTACTCTGATATGATCATTGCACACTGTATAAATGTACCCAAATATCACATTGCACCCCATAAATATATACAATCATCATGGGTCAATTAAGAGAAAAAAAATTCAGACAGAAATAGATCAGAGGTTATCAGAAACTGGGGGTGTCGGGTGGATAATGAGAAGTTATTGCTTAATGGGTACAGAGTTTATGTTTAGGATGATGAAAAGTTTTTGGAAATAGATGGAGGTAGTGGTTACAAAGCAAAAAACAGTACCATCAAAGTCCACCTCTCAGCACTTGCTGCCCTGAGTCTGCTCCGTTTTCAGGTTTGCATGGGGGCTCCCTGCAGCCTCATGCTCACCTGCATAATACCATGTTTAAAGGTCTTAATGTTTCTTAGGACAGTGCTGTAAAAGTCCTGGGATTTCCTATCTCCCGCTGGCCCAAACTGGGTCATGTGCCTAACTCTGCACTGATCACTGTAACTGGAGGGATATGTTGACCCGCTCATGCCTCAGCCACTCGCTCTGACCCTGAGACCAGGACGGGAGCTCCATTCAACCAGATGTACCAAGAGTGGGAAGACACAATTTTTCCGAACAAAATTAGAGTGATGTTACTAGAAAGAGAGAATGGATGCTGTGCAGTGAAAAAATGTATTGTTTGCTAAAATGGATCATATGTTTTAGAGGGACAAAATACATTTGATTAAATATATTCTCTCTTTGTTCCCAAATTAAGTTGACAGGTATTTGGTCAAGACAGGAATATCTCCTTCCCTGCCTTAAGATTTATATGTTAACTTACAGCTTATATATAGGGGTGGGTATATTTGTGTATATGCACCCTGTCACATGCTGCAAAAATGTACATTTTTAAAAGTTTTATTACTATTTTTCAATGTTTAATTTTTATTACAATTTTATGATTACAAAAGTAATATGTCCACATATCCAAAAATGTAAAGTTTTAGAAATTACAGGAAAATATGAAGAACAAAATAATACTCACGCATAATTCCACAACCCAGAATAGTAAGCTTTTGGCAGGTATCCTTTCACTATTGTTTTTATATGCATTTGCTCTTTTTTAAATAGTTGAGATCATAGTAATACTATTATATATGCTGCTTCTTTCACTTAATTTCATAGCATAAGCATTTTATCTCAAAATCTTTAATGTCCAATGGCTACAAATAAGTTTTCTATTTTTAGACCAAATTTTTACTACTATGTGTTATGTTATATTTAACAACTTTTCATAAACTATTGCTTTAGCTTTAAGATTGTCTTAACTTCAATGACTTGGTCCAGATTTTTGAATATCTTTAAGTCTTGAATATCAGAGCAGAAAAATTATATGACTAGAAAATCAGCTGATTCTTCACATTGCAATTCAAAAGTAACACCTGAATTTGATCAAAGGTTACTTAAGATGAATAGCTTTTACTAAATGTATCCAGGACAAGTGGCTTCTGTAGGATAGATTTTGCTTCTACCAAGGACAACATGTTCCATATTATGTTGAACTCATGCCATTAGCAAAATTTCTTAAAAGGTGTCAAATATAAGCTTTGGTCCATTAACAGAGATGAGTTTTTGCATTGAGTTCAACATAACCTATGTTAACTGCTTGATTTGACAATGAATTAAGGGCAGTTTTTAAGTGGGGAGCATCTGTTAGAACTCTAGCTAAGTGACCTCTTGCAATGTGAAATTTTCAGATGAATATCAAAGTATCCGCACAGGGAAGGGCACTGTGTCGCAATTTTGCACACACGCACACACGCACACACACATGCCAATTATCTGATAAAACCCACAAAAGGAAGCAAAATTGACTAAGATTCAGAAGGTTATTATCCAACCAGAAGGTTATATATCCAAGGTTATTATCCATATATATCCAATTTCCATAATGATTTTCAGTTGAACTGAATTTGGCTAATTGCCAAAATGAGCATCCTTTCCTTCTCTAAAATATGTTCTTTCAAAGCCTTAAGAACTTGACATACTAAACACATACGAGCCAATTAGGGACAATGCCTGTAACTGTAGCAGTGTTCACAATTGGATGTTTGGTTGAAATAGTGATTTTTTTTAAAAGTTAATAAATTTTTGTTGGTTTTCATCAGTCACAAATGGTCTATAAAGCTATTTTTTGGAACAATATTCTTTGAATGCTGAACTTCTCCAGTTACTCAATCCATCTGTCCTCACCCTCGGCCAGAAGTGCAGATTTTACAGTCCAAAGTGGAATCATTAATCCTCGCTGCCAATAACCTCCTGTGTTACATTTGCATTCAAATATTGCCCCATAAAAGTCGAGATGACTATTTTAAGCAAACAAGAATTTTTACAAAGTTGAAAATTAAGAGCCAAATTCTAAAAGGCATTACACACATAAAATCCCCCAACTCTGACATCAAGATGTATCAGAACTGTGATTTTGGATATATTTCATGATTTCAACACAACTGTGTTTTCAGTACAGATTATCCTTGTTCTCGTTTGTGGTGACAATGAAGACATATATTCATTTCTGCAAGTGAGTGGACTGCAGATGAGTCTGGAGGGAACAAATCCTTTGTATTTTTCTGCTTTTCTGGGGAAGCGTTTCCCAAAACACTGGGGGGTCACCAGGGACATCCAAGAGGATTTTAGGAACAGCGCATGGCCTTTGTAATCAGCAGTGAATCTGTTCCTACTTTCCACCCACACATCTCTGGTTACTCCTGCCAGCCAAGGATTTTCCTTCTTCTGTGTCTCCCTCACTCTCGGCTCAGGTGAAAAACCAGATGATTTAAAAAAGAATCAGATACCGCCACTGACCTTTTCTCATAAGCTGAGCCAAGTCATCATGCCACTTAATCTGTTTTCACTTTGTTTTGCTTTTGTTTTCTTTTTAATGTGGAGAAAATGCTACAGGAAATCTGTAGGCTTTGCAGAATAAAAACTTTGTGACAAATTCTACTTTCAAAAGTCTAAATTCATTGGACTTGAAGAATATTTTCTTGAGAAAACAATTTAAAGTAATGCCTATTTTTTTTCTAAATAATAAACTACAATACTATGATTATATAAACTTGGAAAATGTAAAGCATGAATAACTGGCACATTTCAAAATCTTACTTCTCATATATAAATACTGTTTACATTTTGTTATATAATGCATAGACACATATTAAACAAAATTAGGACTGCATTCTTTATACTATCTTATTCCTGGCTTTAATTTGAAATATTATAAATATTTTTTCTGTTATTAAATATTTTGTGAGCACATGACATTTATTGGCTACATTATATGCAATCAGAGGGATAAACCATGGCTTAACTTTTCTCCCTTTATTGTACATTTGTATAGTCTGAAGTTCTATGCTAATACATATAATCCTTTAATAGACATCTTTTACATGAATCCTGGTTATTTCCTCAGTATACACTCCTAAATAGGACTTAAAGACTCTTGATTGCCAAATCACTCTTCCGAAAGTTGTATCATTTAATACTTCTGTCCACATGATATAAAAGCATCCATCTTCCATCACCCTCATCAGCACTGAGTACTGACTTTAAAAAAGTGCTTGCCAGTTGAAGAGGCATGTACTAAGATTCTGGTGCAGAAACAGTGGCGGGGATAAGACGCTTAGAGACACTGCTTGGGCAGAGCCCAGTGACAGGCAAGCTACTTCAGTGCAGAGGCAGTGTGTGTGCCGACAAGGGCACAGTCCTTTAAGTCAGACATTCTGGATTCAAATCCTGAGTCTTTTACTTACTCTCTGGGTAATCTTAGACAAGTTACTTAATCTTTCTGTATCTCATTTTCTTCAACTCTATAATGGGAATTGTAACAGTACCTATCCCAAGGTAGTTTAAATTAGATAATGCAAACAAGCATACTGCAAAAAGTTTATGGAAAGATTCACATACCTTTTAATTCTATTTTTCCATGAACTTTTCGAAGTACCTCATATAAGGCGTTTAACAGGGTGCTTGGCTCATAGTGTATGCTCAAACAACAGCTACTATTCTACATGGTTGCTTTAAAAAAAATAGAAGCTCTAATAATAATTTTGTAACTAATTAGCACTTGAGGACTGCCAATGAGATTTCATGTACATTTATTTTATTTTGATGAAAGTTGTGAAAAGTAGGTCAGGGTTAGATAATGATAAACCCTTAGAGATCCAGAAATCAAAACTCAAAGAGATGGAGTGTCCATGGTACACACAGGGCAGAGCCAAGATAAAGTCCTGAATCCTGGGTCTCCTCCCCCTGGGCTCTCTGCACTGCACAATGTCACATGTTTGTACAGGACAGCCTTCCACGTCAGTGATGTGATACTATTATGATAAATCCCAAGATATTTGCAATTCTAGGTGCATTTGATTTAAAGAAACCTTTCTTTGACTAAATGAGGTTCTTTATCCAAGAGTGAGGTAACAATAGCCCACACCTCCTTTACCAAAACAAGCCCTGTGGAGAGTCATCTAACTGTGTATTTACAAAGTACTTTCAGGCTTCCCCAACTACAAAGCCACAAGAAATCCAGGCACTAAGATTCCTTCTATAAAGGAACTCACACGACTGGGTGAGCAAAAAGTCTATTTAGGCAAATGATGAAAGGGGCACAGGATACAGCGACCGAAGGCTCAAATCCTCTCATCCTGACCGGGTCTGCAGCTTCTGACGAGAGATAAGTACACACCCCTGGATTGTGTCCTCTTCGGAGCCTTGCCCAGACAGGCTCATGTCTACTGAATGCCCTTTTCATGGCTGAAGCTCCCTGCAGGGGACTCTCCTTTTCTAGCTAGGCTGTTTAGAAAAGAAAATCTACTGTTTGATGGGAGATGACTGAAGGTCAGCTTTAGCATCCTGCTTAATGAGTTAGAGATAAGGGCAAAGAAAGGTGAATCCAAACTGTTCTGGCCCCTGGACTGAAAATCTACGTTTCAGATCTCAAACAGCAACTAGGTCCTCGGCTTCAGCCTACATCTAGACTGGATTTTGAGTCAAGATACCAAAAGTTGATTTTGCATTTAGATGTCTATGAACTTAGTTGGCTGGTGGGCTATTAAACCCTCCCTAAAAACATCCATACCACAAATAAAGAAAAAACCTCAAAACCCCCAAATGTCTATAAACCCTGACCTGATTACCCAATTAAACAGAATCAGTTCAAGTTCACCATTTGGTTTCAGGTATCTCAGTTTCCTGCTGGAGGGGGTAAAAATACTGTTTACAGCTACTAGGTCTAGGCTAAGTTTTACGAGTCAGTGAGGGACTCCTCTGATTTAACACTCTCTAAGAGGAAAAAATAACCAAAGCTACAATAGCTTTGTGATGCAAAGTTCCATAGACCATGGCTGTCAAACTGGGACACATGATCACTCTAGCTACAGGCTTGGTACCAATAGATGGCACTTCCTGAAGAGAGATGAAAGATTATAAATAAGAATAGGCACAGGCAACCTCTTTCATGCATTTTGATTGTTTTCTTCTTTCTAGTATATCAGACATGATAAATTGGGGTCTGGGACACCTCCCTCCCAGCTTCCATCAAATGAAGTCAGGGTGAGCCCAGGACATGGTAGGGGTTAATGGGAAAATCCTGCTTGTAGGCTTGGACACACAAAGGAAACATGGCCCTCTAATGAGACTCTCTTCTTGGATAATGAAACCCTCTCCTAAACTAAGAAGTCTGGAGGTTATAAATAAGATGATGTAATTTTGTTAGCATGTAATAGTTGGAAATTAGGTTTAAATACCATGTTTGAAATAACCAAATTTTCGTGCTGTCCTTTGAAAGGACTGGTGAGACATCTATGCATTTGCTGCCTGGCTCGAGAATGACTGGCCACTCTCCATGACAGCCCCGACTTCACCCAGCTGGTCAAAGAAAGAGACTTTTGCCCTTTTCTCCTGAGCAGCCTGACCGAACAAGGAATGAACACGGATCCATGCTGCTGGTGTAATACCTGCTGAGGGAACCACAGCCTCTTCCTAGTCCAGTGAGGCTGACCCTGCCCTTCCCAGGACAAACAGAATACAGCAAAAGTGACAGTGGACAGGACATAAGAGGCTTGCAGCTTCCTCTTTGTGCCACCTGAAGCGAAGGGGAAAAGTCCGAGGCCAGATCACAGGGGCCTTATGTGTCATGTTGAAGAGCACAGACTTAATCTTTTAGGCCATGGAGAACCACGGATGTCTTCCACGGACAGAAATGCCATGACCACATGTGACTTATTCCAATTGGTGACTCCAATTGGAATAAAGAAGTAGAATTTGATGGAAATTAAGACTGAAGTCAGAGAGACTAGGTTGGAGGGGAGCCTGTCACAGAAGTCCAGGAGAGAGGAGTCAAGGGACAAACATCAGGGGATGGATTCAAAAAATAATTACTTAGACACTTAAACAAGTGGGTTGGATGTGGGAGATGAGAAAAGTCATCAGGATGACTTCTACGTTTCTAGCACAGGTATGGGTGGGTAGCACTGCTAACGCTGAAAGAAAGAAACAGGAGGAAATGGTTGGGGGCAAGATACCAAGTCCAAGAAGAAGAACTTCTACAATATCAAGAAAATGCACGTAGCAGTGAGTTGAGGGTAAATTTGGGAGCCATCAGCCATGGAGGGGAAGTGACCACTGAAATCCTAAGAGAAGCGCAGTGAGAGAGACAAGAGAAGAGCAGTGAGCCGAGGGCAGAACCTGGGGAACACACACGAGTGTTCAGCAATGGTCCGAGAGACGAGAACCAGGAGAGTGTACCTTTCAGAATGTTGCAGAAGCGTAAAGCACTCAAGGGAAGACAAGTACCTCAATAAGAACTGAAAAATGGACACTGCATAAAATAAGAGGGTCTTTTCTTGACCTCAAGAAGAACAATTTCAGGAGAGCAGAGAGGCAAAAGGCTTATTACGGTGGACTGGGGACAGAAGGTGACAATAACACAATGGAGAGAGTGAAAATGGACTATTCTTTCAAGAAATCTGGACACCAAGTGAGGAGAAAGGTTGACAATAGCCAGCAGTAGTGTTGGAGAATTTTTTAGATGAGAAGCAGCCAGAACAAACTGAAAATACAGAACTGACAAAAAGAGCAAGGACATTGAGGAACCAAGAGGGAACAGGGTCAAGGACAGGGTTGGCCTTGAATAGAAGGCTGGACATCTCATCCTCTGATGCCTATTTTCAGTTTCTCTCCATCTGTCTACATTTATTAGCTGGCATTCTCCTGTAAAGAAGATTCTCTATATTACTCTCCTTTGAAATATTATTTTGAATAGAATACTATATAAAATACCTATTATGAAAAAAAAATTCGCAGATATAAAAAAAATTCAGTGTTATCAATTATTACTGGCATTATTCTTTTGAGTCTCAAAATGTCTCCAGTTTGGCCAGTCAGAAGCCCCTCAGTGCAGTTTCCAATATGTTTGTTATATCCCCCATCATCTTTGAGATGTTCCTTGTCTTCTCTCCAACAATCCAACATGACCCCTGAGTCTTAGCACAGTTTTAAGCTTTAATAACTTAAGAATAAGTGCTGCAAACTTTATTTAAAAAATTCAAAGGCAGTTAACCAAGGAGGTGAAAAATCTCTATAATGAGAACTACAAACCACTGCTGAGAGAAATTAGAGAGGATACAAGAAGATGGAAAGATATCCCATGCTCTTGGATTGTAAGAATCAACATAGTGAAAATGTCCATACTACCCAAAGTGATATACAAATTCAATGCAATCCCCATCAAAATTCCAAAGACATTTTTCTCAGAAATGGAAAAAACTATTCAGACATTTATATGGAACAATAAAAGACCACGAATAGCCAAAGCAATGCTCAGCAAAAAAAATAAAGCTGGAGGCATAACACTACCTGACTTTAAGCTATACTACAAAGCTATAATAACCAAAACAGTATGGTACTGGCATAAAAACAGACACACTGACCAATGGAATAGAATAGAGAATCCAGAAATCAACCCACACACTTACTGCCATCTGATCTTTGACAAAGGCACCAAGCCTATTCACTGGGGAAGGGACTGCCTCTTCAGCAAGTGGTGCTGGGATAACTGGATATCGATATGCAGGAGAATGAAACTAGATCCATACCTCTCACCGTATACTAAAATCAACTCAAAATGGATTAAGGATTTAAATATACACCCTGAGACAATAAAACTTCTTAAAGAAAACATAGGAGAAACACTTCAGGAAATAGGACTGGGCACAGACTTCATGAATACGACCCCAAAAGCACGGGCAACCAAAGGAAAAATAAACAAATGGGATTATATCAAACTAAAAAGCTTCTGCACAGCAAAAGAAACAATTAAAAGAGTTAAAAGACAACCAACAGAGTGGGAGAAAATATTTGCAAAATATACATCTGACAAAGGATTAATATCCAGAATATATAAGGAACTCAAACAACTTTACAAGAAGAAAACAAGCAACCCAATTAAAAAATGGGCAAAAGAGCTAAGTAGGCATTTCTCTAAGGAAGATATACAAATGGCCAACAGACATATGAAAAAATGCTCAACATCACTCAGCATCCGGGAAATGCAAATCAAAACCACATTGAGATACCATCTAACCCCAGTTAGGATGGCTAAAATCCAAAAGACTATGAACGATAAATGCTGGCGAGGCTGCAGAGAAAAAGGAACTCTCATACATTGTTGGTGGGACTGCAAAATGGTGCAGCCTCTATGGAAAATGGTATGGAGGTTCCTTAAACAATTGCAAATAGATCTACCATACGACCCAGCCATCCCACTGTTGGGAATATACCCAGAGGAATGGAAATCATCAAGTCGAAGGTATACCTGTTCCCCAATGTTCATCGCAGCACTCTTTACAATAGCCAAGAGTTGGAACCAGCCCAAATGCCCATCATCAGATGAGTGGATACAGAAAATGTGGTACATCTACACAATGGAATACTACTCAGCTATAAAAACGAATGAAATACTGCCATTTGCAACAACATGGATGGACCTTGAGAGAATTATATTAAGTGAAACAAGTCAGGCACAGAAAGAGAAATACGACATGTTCTCACTTATTGGAGGGAGCTAAAAATTAATATATAAATTCACACACACACATACACACACACACACACAAACCGGGGGGGGGGGGGGAAGAAGATATAACAACCACAATTATTTGAAGTTGATACAACAAGCAAACAGAAAGGACATTGTTGGGGGGGAGGGGGGGAGGGAGAAGGGAGGGAGGTTTTGGTGATGGGGAGCAATAATCAGCTACAATGTATATCGACAAAATAAAATTAAAAAAAAAAAAGCTATACATTTCTCTCTAAAAATAAAAAATAAATAAATAAATAAATAAAAAATAAAAAATTCAAAGGCTATTTATATTTCTTTGGCACTAAGTTTTGTGAAACTTGAAAAATAAAATTTTAGTTTTCATTTCTCATACTAAGCAATTGCCAACTTCAGCCAGAAGGACAGAAACGAAAATTATTTTTCACAACTTGCAAGATTAAATAAATTTAAAAGAAATATAAATATTAACCTTAAACATATGAGCTTTATACGTTGGTAGTATTTAAACTCCTCAAGTTTTTAAAGCTAAAATCACATGCGATCTTTTGGAAAGAATTGTGCTCTCAATCCTAATTTATGCTATCTTGAGTGTAGAGATGAGGCCTGTGGTTCCCAAACGTTAGCATGCATCAGAACCACATGGATTACTCATGAAAACACACAGTGCCGGGCCCCAGTCCTGGAGTTTCTGAGGCAGCGGATCCATAGGTAGGACCAAAAATTTGCATTTCTATCAAGTTCCCAGGTGATGCCGATGCTGCTGGTCGACCCTGAGAGCCACTGGCCTAGACCCACTCCTTCTCTTCTTGGATTCCATGCACTTATGAGCTCTGATATACTGAGAAGGATGGGCTGACTGATGTTCACTGGCAGCAAAGAGGCTCCAGAAGGCTAAAGAAGAAAGCCCCGCAGGAGAGTCTGGACTCAAGGATGGTGGTGGCAGCATCTTGGACATTCTGCTAAGTATGGCTTATAGGGTCTTGATTAACTGGAAAAATAAAGATAGATGGCAAAATTTGTACCCCCAACTAGTGAAATAGGATATGCCATTTACAATTCCTTTAATGCTTGGATTGCCCCAATACCCCTGCAGGCTCTGGGTTGGCCCCATCACTGCTTAACTGACATTTTTATGTCCTTCTCCCTCCCTGCTCTTGAACCTCACTCTAAAGTTCATTATTTTCATTCACAGAACTTCCAATTCTGCGGCACCTACAGCACATGCCACTATATCCCAGAAACTAAACACTCTTTCTCTACTCTAAATTGATATGAAGATTGGCTTGGGTTTATATGATCTTGACTATTTTGAGAACGACAAAACTGTTTAAATATGACCATGTACAGGTATTCATAAAATTGACAGAGTTTCTGTAATTCTCTGGAAAATCTGGTTTAAACTCTGGTTTATGGCATAAAACAGAGGAACAAAGAATGAGAATAGTGATAAACACACACTAAAAAAAAGAATTTCTTCAAACACCACTTTCTTTCTTTTTTTTTTTTTTTATTTCTTGGCTGGCCAGTACAGGGATTGAAACTGGATTGAAACTGGACTGTGGTGTTACCAGCACCACACCCTAACCACCTGAGCCAGCCTTTCACTTTCACCTTGTTCTAAAATAGTTCCCTTCTCAAATACCTTATTAATCAATAGTATTAGGTATTGTTGATGAAGATAACAGCTTTCCAAAGTATTTAGATATTTTCTCATTTTAATACTGGATCTATTTATTTATCTGTAATATATGTTTTCTTAAACACATATTTTAACAGGATGCTTTATGACAATGAGCAAACTCTTCCATTCTATGTCAATTGTGGATGTGATTGATGGCCCGAAGGGAGGGATTCAAGGTTGTTCAAGTAAAATGCCAAAAGCCGAGTTGAAACGTCCTCTGAAGAGGGCTGTCTTTTCAGATACATCTGAGTTTTCAGTGTTCTTCCAATGTAACAAAGGATCACAGGCTGAATTGAATGATCCAATATCCTCCAAATCAGCTTGTTGGCCACGCAATTATTAAACAAAAAGAACTCTCAACATTAAAAAAGAAATGACCCAGACACTGGAAACACTGTCTCATCAGTGCTCCAATGTAAAAGATGAGAAGAGACACATTCATGATAAAAATAAAAACCACATTTGCTTGCAACCACATGTGCTCTTTTTCCCTCTCCTGTCCAAGAATCTCATGGGCCATTTAAGTCAGGCTTCTTATTAGAGAGAATAAAAAAGAAAAAAATGAGAAAGAGAGGAACAAAAAAATTTTGTCCTCAGGACCAAAATTAAATACCTACTATGTGTTACAGGACTTTGTACAAAACAAGAAGGTGATGTCTTCAAATGGTAGCTCATTCAGGGAGCACAAGATATACACAAGCATAAGATAAAAAAAAGAGCCATTTGAGTTGGTAAAAACGAGAGGCAGAGACCCTAAAAGCTGTAGGCTTTCTGAAAATGAGAGATAACTGGTGGCAGTAGCCAAGGCAGATTTATTGGAAGACATGGGATCGGAACTGGGTTTTGAAAAATGAGTCAGAATTAGCTGCATGGATGACATTTCAGAAAGGCAAGTGGGAGAGCAAACGGATCAGCTCAAGACCATACAAAGTTTGCCCAGGGTGGGCTAGGGAAGAAGGTACAGAGAGGAGAGCGGTGGGAGACACAACTAGAGAGACAGGGATGGGGGGGGCGGCGTATGGTAGAAAGGCCTTGGGTACAACATTCAGGAAAGTCTGACGTGGTTTGTGTGTGTGTGTGTGTGTGTGTGTGTGTAGTAGTGGTAGTACTGGTAGTTTATATTCACATTCATTTTTATTCATCATTAAAATCCTATTTTGTCCTAAACAGGCCCACAAAAATACATAATAATAAGTTAAATAAAAGGAGATACAAGCCTAAAGAAACTCTTGAGGGCAATGCAGTGTAATGGAAAGAACAGTGGAGTTCAAGTTAGGATACGCAAGTTCTAGCCCCGATTCTATCACTGTTAACTCTCCTGACCTGGGACAACTCGCTCTGTCTATCTGCTCATTGATTTGTTCATTAAGGAGTTGTAGAATCAGACAGATGGTCACAAAGTCTTTACCCTACAGCTCTAACATGGGAGTTCATACAGTAGCACTTACCTTACAGGGTTGTTGCGAGGATATAATGACAAAGCATGTGAAATGCTTATCACAATACATGGTGCATAACAAGCACATAAAAATGTCAATGCTTTTGGTGTAGTATCACTCAATTATTTTAGCTCTTGGTTGCTTTACATGATTATGTGTGACACAAGTTAACACAGAATTCAACATACTATCTGTCCATTTGGGGATATGAATAATAAACTTTTCTGCCTAGAAAAATCTCATGATAATACATGTTTCACCTTAGAACTAGAGTGTATTGATTCAAGGGTATTCTGTCTTACACATTCCAAGGTTTTGTTGCTATCCCTAACACCTGAGAAGATTCCATCCATGTAGGGTGCTTAGAAGCATGCCTAGCACCTAGCAAGCTCTACTGGAGGGTAAACTATTATTCTTTTCTAGCCACTGCTTTGAAGTGGATGGTTCTCCAGCTCGTCATGTCTACAACAAAGACAAGCCGTGATGATGTTCCATGAATCCTTTTGTCCTAACTGAAAAGTAAACAACAAAAACTTCAGTGAATTAAGAGGAAATTGAAGAAAGTCGGCAAGGACACTGGACATTGTTCTTATGGAGAGTTCAGTTCTTCACTCAGCCTCCACAAACATAATCCTTCTCTAAGAGTATTATTAAAATACCATAAGAACAAAGAATGTAGGCTGGGGCGAGCCTCTAGGTCATTTGTTCACTCAACTGCAGGAGATTCATTTATTCAACTAAGAGGTCTGTGCTAGGTACTGGGAATACCGAGAATGAGTGAATTCTGGACTCTAATGACGGGGTTGGGATGGAAGAACTAGGAAAGGAGAGGCTTGGAAGCTTCAGTTACTGTGCAGACCCTGCAGTGTGGCCTCTTAAAGGACCCACAAGAAATGGTATCACTTCTCACTCTGGCCTCCAAAATGAGCACGTGTCGCAACAGTAGAGATTGCTTTAAAAACCGATTTCCTTATCATTTCCATCTCTATTGAACACCAAATAAATACATTCATGACCACGTACACATCTCTTAATTTAGTGTTCTTATGGTGTCTTTTTACATGAAGAATGTCTAAGGAAGGGCCTGTGTCAACACACAAGGTCAGCAGCACATTAGAGTATTCCTTTCAATGCTGGCTCCTGGCAGTGCAGACCTGCACCAATAGCCTGCTTTACCTGCAAGCTGCTGGCTGGGAAAGCTCCTGGTGCTGTGTGTTGAACGCCAGTTTGGAGCAAAAAGAGATGGGAATTCACTGAGCACCAGTAACTTCTTGTTTTCTCATAGGAGGCATCTTCAAAAAGTTTGTGGAAAGATTTGTATTACCTTGTTAACTCCATTTTTCCACAAACTTTTTGAAGTACCCTCATAATACGTTGTCTCATGTCATCCTCAAAATCTTGTGATATATTGTGTTACTCACTCGACAGATTGCAGAAACATTCTCACAGCTGTTTTGATGAATTAACTTGCATCAATGATCACATATTCAGGGGTGGCAGGGAGAGAGTTTGTATATATCTGTCTGATTCCAAGTTTACCTTCTTTTCACTATGTGAAGCCACTTTAAAATTCAGGATATAGAGATTTCAGATTAATCTTTCCTCCTGAGAGAACAATTATATAAAGTAAAAGTCATTCTGGGGGATATCTAGGCCTTGTCCATTTTCAACAAACCCCATCAATGGTGCACAGGACTGCTGCATCTGCTTGGTGACAGTAACATACCTGGCCGGTCACCAATGGCTGCAGACTTCAGAAGTGCTCGGTGGGGAACCAGAATGAGAAGGGCAACATAAAAGGGAAGTGTTGCATTTAATTATTTCCTTTTCATAATATTTTGACACCGTGATCCTGATTCTTTTTTCCCCCCAAAGCTATTCTTGGCTTTCATCCCATTACATTTAATATATGTTCAAACAAAATCTTGGGAGACAAAACAAAATAGATTACAACTAGAAATTACATTTTATTCTGAACACAGTAAGTTCAAAAGAAACTGAATGCTAGAATTCTATTAAAATAAAATGCTAGTGATATTAGAGGTATATGCACATGATTTCCCACTACTTCAGACTATGAATCTATATTTGCCTTTTGAAATAGAAAATAAAAATTGAAACTTAAACCAATGTAAACTTTCTTGTTAAAAAACTAAAAATAGTTTAAATTCTCCTATACAAGACCAATTATTTATAAAAATGGAGATTATAAACAGTATCAACACTTTTTAATATTATTCTTAGTCCATACTTTTCAAAGTTTATATTCACACATGCACATATATAAATATATATACTAATTTTAATTAAGAATGCATAACTCTTCTAAAGAAATGTAAGCAATATGGAACGACAATTTAAATAGTTTGGTTTTAACTTTATTCATTTAAATCATTTTATTGTGAAACATAAAATACATACACAAACCAGCAAAAAAGTTATATATTCAGTGTAACAAATGTTTATCAAGAAAGACCTGTGTAAATATTACCCAGATTAAAACATAGACCTTTATCAGCATCCTAAAATTCCTTTCCCATACCATGTATCCATACATAGGAAGATAGGTCACCTTGGCTGTAATGTCCAACTTACTCAGGTGATCCAAATATACATAAATTTTATATGTATTTATTTGTACATATGTATATAGATATACCTGTATATCTATATACATAAAAATGGGCAAAGCTACATTTATCCATTTACCTAAATAAGTTATAACTGTACACTGAAATGGTAATCACCAAGTATTTATATTATTACTTGCCCTGGCTGTGTATCCATGAACCTGGGATGATTTATTTCATTGGGAGATCTCAAACAACAGAAGAAAAAAATTTTTTTTAGAATCATCATAACCACCCTGTTCCTCCTTTTAAAAGCGGTGTGATTCCTCCTTTGTAAGCTGCACGTGGAAAGGAGTTACTAAATGTTAGTGATAAATGAATGCATGACTATTACCATCATAGAAATAGTTTGCCCTGTCATGTTCCTAAAAGTCTACCAAACCTAAAAATAACATACCTGTAATATTAGCATCATGTACTAAAACCTTTGTGAGAATTTAAAAAATTCAAATTCAAAATAAGAACCATCTGTTATTTATTGAATTCCTAAATCTGTGAGGCCCTGAGGCTTCACTCTCTTTTACTTAGTCTTGTCCTTAATTAAATATTTAAAAACCCATGCTAACTTTAAAATAAGTGGGATATGCTGAAAAGCTCAAAGCTATACCCTTACTTAACCAGCGAGACCTTTGGATTATAATATTACCTATTGACCCTATGTCTGGATTTGACCCTCAGTCTGAGAGCTCCTTACTGGTCCAGTACCTCCCCTAACTTTGGGGTAAACTGCTCTAAAACAGTGATTCTCCAAGTGTGGTCCCCAGCATCACTATCACCTGGAAATTTGTTAGAAATGCAAAATTTCAGCTCCACCCCAGACCTAAGGAACTCTGCGGGTCAGACAGTCTGTGTTTTAGTAAGCTCTTCAGGTGATTCTGATGCCTGTTAACACCTGAAAACCACAGCTCTAGAAAATGGTGCTCCACCCAGATTTAGTCTGGTTCCAGAAACCTCCCAGCAGAACTTCTGACCCTAGTGTACAGCTCTACATGTTGGAGTTCACAACCTGTACATTTTCTCAGAAGTCTCCACATTGACCATGCACATAGTACTCACTTAAGCATGAGTGAGAAGGGGAGGAGAAAAGAAGTAATAAGTAATGGTGCCAAGGTTTAGAAGGGGAAAATACAAACAAAAAAACATTTTCCCCAATTTTTATTCCCAAACTGAAAAAAATTATTTCTAATTTTTATAGAGGTGAATAAAATGTTATACCACAGCTTCTCCACAACGCAATTTCTATACCACAGTTTCCCCAAATGATATCTTAACTCTGTACAATAGAAACATAAAATCTGTACTTCAATTTCTTTGATATTAGGGCAAGCGGTTCAGCATGCTGTGGTTCTGCCTTTAGTAATAATATAATCAACAGCACAGTTAAATCCTGATGCTGGAAAGATAAGAAATGTTGAGACTCAAAGTTGGTGAGTTGAGACTGTTGGAGATTTGACAAGAAGATCATCGAGAAGGTACCCAATAAGCACAATCTCTTTTCTGTAGGTTTTTCCTCAGTAATAAGTATAGAAATTCAAATTAAAAACACAATGAAATATCATTTCCCACCCATTGGACTGGCAGAAACCTAAAAGCCTGACATTACCAAATGTTAACATATACAGTGACTAGAATTTTCATACACTGCTGTTGTAAGTGAAAATGAGCATAATCACCATGAAGAGCAACACACAACGCCCAGTCAAGTTGAAAGCATGCATGTTACCCTAGCAGCTCCAGCGGTAAGTATACCGAGAATAGGAACACTGACAAATGTAAGCACACAGTAAAAGGGCATCGTAGCATTGCTTTAAATACTAAAAAATTTAGAAGCAACCCAAATGTCCATCAAGAGAACGAACACATAAACATGGTTTGTTCATACAGAGAAATATTACACGTTTTGACAAACAAGGTAAAATAAAAAAAAAAAAAACCCAAGTGTGATATCATTTATGTCAAAGGTTAAATACTTGAAAAATAATAGTATTTATTGCAAAGGATCATTACACATATATTAGTATAAGGACATTTATGAGAAATAATACAATCAAAATTTGGGATCGTGTGTATTTTTAGAGGGAGAAACAACAAGCTTCAGTTGTGTTTGCCATGTTTTATTGTTTTCAGGTGAATAGGAAGTATTTTGATGACACTCTCTAACATTTGTAAAGGTCTGAAATAATTCATTAAAAAGTCATAATAGGTTTTGAATCTAGAGAGATAGGTCTCAATTGTTGTCCTTACTAGTAGCAGGACATTGACCAAATTAGCCTCTGTGAGCTTTTGTTTTCTCATCTGGTATAAGAGAGTTCTGAGGGTCCAGTGACATGTCATTTGTGAAATGCTCTACACTTGCGTACAGCTGGCACACAGCAGGCACTCAGGAAATCTGTATTTTCCCTTTGCACTTCTTCCTTCTCTCCCTGTCTGCTGCAACATGACGACATCGCCAGCTCTTCCTTCTTGTCTATGACAGACGCCTTCAAATTCTGCAGCATATGCAAGAAACTGGTCTGTATTTGGAAATACCCAAGAAAATTCAAGAGAGAGATTTGTGTGTACAAAGGAAGAAAGGTCTCCCTGGGCTGGGGAAATGCCAACTCTCCCAGAAAAATGAAGGAAAGAAGAAAAAAGTGCCAGGAGAATAACAACTTTGCAATGGTCATAGCGCAGAAGACAAATGAGAAGAATGACCAACACAAGCTTTCGTGAAGCAAAATTGTACTCAATTGTCTTCATTTCTTGACACCAACTCAAGAAAAAAGAACATTTTGGGTTTTTCTTATTTTTGCTAGCTTATAAACTAGAAAAAAAAAAATTCTTAGCATGCATCTCCTGGGTGTATTTGGGAGACTTCTGATATCATCAGCTAAAGACTGAAAAACTATCTCCTGGGCTGGGGTTTTTCAACAATTAACCTCATCCATTTTATATTAACTCTGATCCATTTTCAAGACTGCCATTTTTTAACCCTGTCTCTAAATTTTAAATTCAGATTCAAGGGTGCTGTGTATTATAATTATCGTCTCTGTGACACAATGCCAGCCAAACCAAGGGGACATATACTCAGAGTGCAGCTGCCAAGCTTCTTACTTCAGCAAGTGAATAAAGCACACAGCACTGAATGTTTTTACTCAAAAGGAACTCGGCTAATCATTCTGTTTTCAATACACTTTTAATCTCACCCTTCAAACACGAACATGTGATATACCTCAATAAAATCTGATTCACAGCTTTACCCCTTCCTAGCTATGTGACCTTGGGCAAGTCACCTAACCTCTTGCATGTCACCTTCCCTATCTGTAAAATGGAGATAATAATAGTGCTTACTTTTAGAGGTGTTATGAGGACTAAATGAACTATTTAAAAATGCTTTGAGGAGTACCTGACATACAGTAAATGCAATATATATATTTAAATGAATGAGATCATAAATAAGCTACATTGTCAAGACAAGGTGGTATTTAGCAAAACATCTTGATTTTTACTAAATATGTTCAATTGCTAATGCACCTAAAGATTTATGGTCCCATAAACCAAGAATGTCAAGAATAATATGAGTACATTTAAATCTATTACAGAATAGTTACAGTAAAAGCTATAAAATGGATGAGTTCATTCTCAAAAACTTCATAGTAAATTCCATATGTATCTCAAACTTCAAAGGTTCATCTTTAGTTGCCAAAATATACACACACACTCATTTTCTCTTAATATCCATTCCTAAACGTCTCTGATAAAGCTATTATTCCTCAGAACAACTGAGCTACATTAAACGTAATCATAAATAGTTCTGTATGTATTATGAAAATACTTTCAAAGGAATGAAAACTCCAAAAAGCAAATATTTCAGCTGATGTCTCCCAAACCTGTCACTCCTGCCCTCTCTATAAAATGTACATTGGCTGTCTTATTAAATAACACAAATTCCCCAAAATACAATTTAATGGCATTGGAATACTTACACGTAACTGTGGGAAGTACTAACTAAAGGATGCTACACATGATATCCTGAAATGCCTAATATAAAGAGGAACAAGAGAAAACAGTCAAAAGCAGGCTCTATGTTGCGGAAAGACCAGAGACATTTACAGGCAACTTCTTTACTTAAGGATTGTCTTATCCTGACAGGAAAGAATATAGAGAGGTCTGTCTGTGGCAGGCAGACATCTACAATGGTCCCAATGATTCCAGCCTCCTGGTATTTCTGTCCTTGCGTAATTAGGTAGTGGGTTGTTTCTTATCAATAGACAAGGCAAAGGTGGTAGGAAGTCACTCTGATTATGTGACAAAAGACCGTGACCTCCATTTTGCTGGCTGACTTTCTCTGGTGCATTGTGGCTTGCATACTTTGATGAAGTACATTGACACGTTGAAGAGGCCCATTTGGCAAGGAATTGAAGGCGGCCAACAGCCAGTGAAGAACAGAGGCCCTTTATCCAACATCCCATGAGAAACTGAATCCTGCCAACAACCACACGAGCGTGGAAGTCAATCCTCCCCTGGTTGAACCTTGAAACAACTATGGTTCCACTGACACCTGTGAGAGACTCAAAGTAGAGGACCCAGCTAAGCACTGCCCAAATTCCTCACAAACAGAAACTAAGGTATGAAACGTGTATTGTTTTAAGCTGCTAAATTTGCGGTATTTTGTTACAGAGCAATAGATAACTAATATGAGGTCCATCAACTAATGATTAAAATCAACAGGATTTAAAGCTATTTGCCATAATAACAGCATCCTGATTCTCCAGGACTGAATGAATTTGACCATATCTTCTGGTTCCTCAAAACCTCTAAACTTTATCAGTATGGAGACTAAAATGAGAAGTCTTTCTTCACCCAAAACTTGTATTGCCTGAACATGCTTCAAAACTTACATAACAGTCAATAGTTAATAATCAATAAGTAATCATGATTTTTTATTTCTTTTATTTTTATTTTATTTTATTTTTTTTATTTATTTATTTATTTTTTTTTTTTTATTTTTTTATTTTTTTATTTTTTTATTTTTTATTTTTTTTTATTTTTTTTATTTTATTTTGTCGATATACATTGTAGCTGATTATTGCTTCCCATCACCAAAACCTCCCTCCCTTCTCCCTCCCCCCCTCCCCCCCAACAATGTCCTTTCTGTTTGCTTGTTGTATCAACTTCAAATAATTGTGGTTGTTATATCTTCTTCCCCCCCCCGGTTTGTGTGTGTGTGTGTATGTGTGTGTGTGAATTTATATATTAATTTTTAGCTCCCTCCAATAAGTGAGAACATGTGGTATTTCTCTTTCTGTGCCTGACTTGTTTCACTTAATATAATTCTCTCAAGGTCCATCCATGTTGTTGCAAATGGCAGTATTTCATTCGTTTTTATAGCTGAGTAGTATTCCATTGTGTAGATGTACCACATTTTCCGTATCCACTCATCTGATGATGGGCATTTGGGCTGGTTCCAACTCTTGGCTATTGTAAAGAGTGCTGCGATGAACATTGGGGAACAGGTATACCTTCGACTTGATGATTTCCATTCCTCTGGGTAAATTCCCAACAGTGGGATGGCTGGGTCGTATGGTAGATCTATTTGCAATTGTTTAAGGAACCTCCATACCATTTTCCATAGAGGCTGCACCATTTTGCAGTCCCACCAACAATGTATGAGAGTTCCTTTTTCTCCGCAGCCTCGCCAGCATTTATCGTTCACAGTCTTTTGGATTTTAGCCATCCTAACTGGGGTTAGATGGTATCTCAATGTGGTTTTGATTTGCATTTCCCGGATGCTGAGTGATGTTGAGCATTTTTTCATATGTCTGTTGGCCATTTGGATATCTTCCTTAGAGAAATGCCTACTTAGCTCTTTTGCCCATTTTTTAATTGGGTTGCTTGTTTTCTTCTTGTAAAGTTGTTTGAGTTCCTTATATATTCTGGATATTAATCCTTTGTCAGATGTATATTTTGCAAATATTTTCTCCCACTCTGTTGGTTGTCTTTTAACTCTTTTAATTGTTTCTTTTGCTGTGCAGAAGCTTTTTAGTTTGATATAATCCCATTTGTTTATTTTTCCTTTGGTTGCCCGTGCTTTTGGGGTCGTATTCATGAAGTCTGTGCCCAGTCCTATTTCCTGAAGTGTTTCTCCTATGTTTTCTTTAAGAAGTTTTATTGTCTCAGGGTGTATATTTAAATCCTTAATCCATTTTGAGTTGATTTTAGTATACGGTGAGAGGTATGGATCTAGTTTCATTCTCCTGCATATCGATATCCAGTTATCCCAGCACCACTTGCTGAAGAGGCAGTCCCTTCGCCACTGAATAGGCTTGGTGCCTTTGTCAAAGATCAGATGGCAGTAAGTGTGTGGGTTGATTTCTGGATTCTCTATTCTATTCCATTGGTCAGTGTGTCTGTTTTTATGCCAGTACCATACTGTTTTGGTTATTATAGCTTTGTAGTATAGCTTAAAGTCAGGTAGTGTTATGCCTCCAGCTTTATTTTTTTTGCTGAGCATTGCTTTGGCTATTCGTGGTCTTTTATTGTTCCATATAAATGTCTGAATAGTTTTTTCCATTTCTGAGAAAAATGTCTTTGGAATTTTGATGGGGATTGCATTGAATTTGTATATCACTTTGGGTAGTATGGACATTTTCACTATGTTGATTCTTCCAATCCAAGAGCATGGAATATCTTTCCATCTTCTTGTATCCTCTCTAATTTCTCTCAGCAGTGGTTTGTAGTTCTCATTATAGAGATTTTTCACATCCTTGGTTAACTCAATTCCTAAGTATTTTATTTTTTTGGTGGCTATTGTAAATGGGCAGGCTTTCTTGATTTCTCCTTCTGCATGTTCACTATTGGAGAAAAGAAATGCTACTGATTTTTGTGTGTTGATTTTGTATCCTGCTACTGTGCTGAAATCATTTATCAATTCCAACAGTTTTTTTGTAGAGGTTTTAGGCTGTCCGATATATAGGATCATGTCATCTGCAAACAGGGACAGTTTGACTTCATCTTTTCCAATCTGGATGCCCTTTATTTCCTTCTCTTCTCTGATTGCTCTGGCTAGTACTTCCAACACTATGTTGAATAGAAGTGGTGAGAGTGGGCATCCTTGTCTAGTGCCTGTTCTTAAAGGAAAAGCTTTCAGCTTTTCCCCATTCAGGATGATATTGGCAGTGGGTTTGGCATATATGGCTTTAATTATGTTGAGATACTTTCCCTCTATACCTAACTTATAGAGGGTCTTTGTCATGAATGAGTGCTGAACTTTATCAAATGCTTTTTCAGCATCTATAGAGATGATCATATGGTCCTTGTGTTTGAGTTTATTAATATGGTGTATCACATTTATTGATTTGCGTATGTTGAACCAACCTTGCATCCCTGGGATGAATCCCACTTGATCGTGATGAATAATTTTTCGTATGTGTTGCTGTATTCTGTTTGCTAGTATTTTAGTGAGGATTTTTGCATCTATATTCATCAAGGATATCGGCCTGTAGTTTTCTTTTTTGGTTATATCTTTACCTGGTTTTGGTATCAGGATGATGTTTGCTTCATAGAATGAGTTTGGGAGATTTGCGTCCGTTTCAATCTTTTGGAATAGTTTGTAAAGAATCGGTGTCAATTCCTCTTTGAATGTTTGGTAAAATTCTGCTGTGAATCCATCTGGTCCTGGGCTTTTCTTTGTTGGGAGCCTTCTGATAACAGCTTCAATCTCCTTTATTGTTATTGGTCTGTTCAAATTTTCTACGTCTTCACGGTTCAGTTTTGGGAGCTTGTGTGTGTCCAGAAATTTATCCATTTCCTCCAGATTTTCAAATTTGTTGGCGTATAGTTGTTTATAGTAGTCTCGAATGATTCCTTGTATTTCAGATGAATCAGTTGTAATATCGCCTTTTTCATTTCTAATTTTTGTTATTTGAGTCTTCTCTCTTCTTTTTTTTGTTAGCCATGCTAATGGTTTGTCAATTTTATTTATCTTTTCAAAAAACCAACTTTTTGATTCGTTGATCTTTTGAATTGTTTTTTGGTTTTCAATTTCATTCAGTTCTGCTCTGATCTTAATGATTTCTTTCCGTCTGCTAACTTTAGGATTGGATTGTTCTTGTTTTTCTAGTTCTTTAAGGTGAAGTGTTAGGTTGTTCACTTGCCATCTTTCCATTCTTCTGAAGTGAGCATTTAATGCAATAAATTTTCCCCTCAATACTGCTTTTGCAGTATCCCACAGGTTTTGGTATGATGTATCATTGTTTTCATTAGTTTCAATAAACTTTTTGATTTCCTGCTTGATTTCTTCTTGGACCCATATGTCATTAAGTAGAATGCTGTTTAATTTCCATGTGTTTGTATAGTTTCCAGAGTTTTGTTTGTTATTAATTTCTAGTTTTAATCCATTGTGGTCTGAGAAGATACATGGGATAATTCCAATTTTTTTGAATTTATTGAGACTTGATTTGTGACCTAATATGTGATCTATCCTGGAGAATGATCCATGTGCTGATGAGAAGAATGAATATTCTGAGGTTGTTGGGTGGAATGTTCTGTAGATATCTGCCAATTCCAATTGGTCTAGAGTCTTGTTTAGATCTTGTGTTTCTCTACTGATTCTTTGCCTAGATGATCTGTCTAATATTGACAGTGGAGTGTTCAGGTCCCCTGCTATTATGGTATTAGTGTCTATTACCTTCTTTAGGTCTAATAGAGTTTGTTTTATAAATCTGGCTGCTCCAACATTGGGTGCGTACATATTTATGATTGTTATGTCTTCTTGATGGATCAGTCCTTTTATCATTAAGTAGTGTCCCTCATTGTCTCTTTTTATGGTTTTTAGTTTAAAGTCTATTTTGTCAGATATAAGAATAGCCACTCCAGCTCGTTTTTCTTTTCTGTTTGCATGGTAAATCTTTTTCCATCCTTTCACTCTTAGTCTGTGTGAATCTTTATGGGTGAGGTGGGTCTCTTGTAGGCAGCATAT